>NC_081827.1:222163023-222468916 GCF_030867095.1 Alligator mississippiensis | reverse complement strand
GCAACCCAGGCAGTAGTGGCTCCTTCCGGCTGCCAGCACTACTGGCCCCAGGGACCCATGCACACAGCCCCCGCCCAGCCCACCCTATGCCTGCTCTGGACTCACCTGCCTAGGCTGATCAGCAGCAGTGGCTGTTGGGCAGAAACTATTCCTCAGCATGGAGGAAAAGCAGCACCCCCCCCCACCCTCCCTCACCACTGCCAGGCCCTTCCCACTGCAGCCACCCAGGGCCCACTCTGGGCTGCCTTGCAGCTGCTCTGCACTGCCACCACTGCTTTGCTGAGCAGCCCAGAGGGGGTGGTGATGGCAGTGGAGATGCAGAGCAGCCTAGTGCAGGGTCCAGGCAGGTGCACCAGGAACAGCCCGGCAGTGGCAAGGGGGAGGGGCCACTTTTCCCCTGCACTGAGGATCATTTTCTGCCCAGCAGCCACTGCTGTTGCCACTGCTCAGTGCTGGCAAGTCCAGAGCAAGCACTGGGTGGGGTGGGCCAGGTCGGGGCTGTGCCATGGGTCCCTACCAGTACCATGGGGCTGGGGCCAGCAGCGGCAGCAGCCAGAAGGAACCATTACTGCCTGAGCTGCCTATAAAGGCAGTCTAGCCATGAACCTGCCCAAACCATGGGCATGTCCAGGGGGTGGCAAGACATGCTGCAGGAGGGCAGTGTGGAACAGGCATGGGGCAGGCTGAAGTCAGGGCTGTGTGTGTGGGTTCTGGCAGATTAGGTCCTGCCAGGGTGATTCTGGAGCAGGTTTGGGACAGGGGCTGGGTCTGTGCACTGTTTGTTGGCAGTAGTGGGGAGGTGCTGCAGTGTGCGTGGGCTCCAGGGTGTTGCAGGGCAGAGGCAGGTGCTGAGTGGCTCAGCGAGGTACAGGTGGGGGGCAACTCCCATGAGCACCCCACTATATCCACAAACCCTCCCCCACAAGCCCTACAATGACACCCTCCCCCCCACACAGTCACACACCCCACAAACACTGCATTCACCCAAGCCTCCCACAAATCCCACACCCCTCCTCACATGCACCCCCACATACACACACACAACCAAGTGCCTCTGGGGAGAGCCCCACTCACTGCTACATGCACATACCTCACCATACATGCACCCACATTCCCCACACACACCTCACCCCACCTCTCCAGACACACACCCTCAGCCACCCTCCCCTCCACACACTTCACAGCCCCCACAAACCCCATACCCACCCACACCACACATCCCCATAAAATCCCCCTCATAAACCTCCCATATTCACCCACATCCACACATTTACACACACACACACACACACAGCCCTCCACAAACCCTATATCCACTCACTCATACCCCTCCACCCATTCACCCCCATAATATACAAGAGTGGTAGGGTATACATAGACAAGGCCTAAGACAAGATATAACAAGTGGCTGTGCAACAAAAAAAGAGAGAGAAAGGAAAGAAAGGTAACAGTAATAATTTCAGGGTCATGGGCTACCAAAGTACACACCTTGATGATTCCAAGGTATTTGTTGTTATTTTATGTCCCCTGACCCAGATATTGTAGTTGGCCTTTGCAGGCATCGAGAAAAACTACTGTCTAAGCATGGGCTAGGTAAGGGACAACTTTCTCCTGCATGCTCTACACTGCATGTCTGGATGGTAAGTAGGATTCAACTTTTGACAACTGCCCTCTTGGATGTTTTGCTGAGAGCTTTTGCCAAAATCACAGATGTCACATTTTTTGTGAATTGCTAAGAGATGCAAGTAAGTTAAAAAATACCAGGGATATTTGCAACATCCCTGGCTTGTATCTTTTTAATAAGAGTCAACTTTTTAAAAGGTACTGGCAAGGAAATCAGGTCATTGTAGAAGAAAA
The DNA here is from genome assembly GCF_030867095.1 of Alligator mississippiensis. Classification (NCBI taxonomy): domain Eukaryota; kingdom Metazoa; phylum Chordata; order Crocodylia; family Alligatoridae; genus Alligator; species Alligator mississippiensis. The sequence continues at coordinate 222,467,059 of NC_081827.1, read as the reverse complement.
ATAGGAATATAATATATTTATATTGTAAACTACAATCAAAACTTCATAAGACTTGGGTTCTATGACCAAAAAATGGAAGGAGAACATGGCAGAAAAAGAAATATAGTACTTACATTAAAATAAACTCTGCCCTTTTGGAAGCACCTTCCTTCAGGTTTTTTAAAAAGTAATTGGGTCTGCAAACAGAGAGCAGGAAATAGGGGCATTTGTATGGGAGGATGGGGAATTTTCCTTTTTTTTCTTGAAAGGTAGGGACTAAGAAGAGAAGACAATAATGGCTACTGAGCGAGGAGCAGTGGAACAGAATGCTGGATACATGGAAGCTGAGTGCATGCAGAAGCTGCACAATGTACAATACTCTTGGGGGGGTACCTGACAAAGAATCAATTTATGCATGAAATATTTCCTGATAGAGCTCATGCAAGAAAAAGATCCAAGGAGTATCAATACAGCTAGAGACAATGATGGAATTCAGATGTGGATTTGGAGACATGAAAGAGAAGAGAGGAAAGGAGACTTCATGGACAACTCAAGATTTTTAGACACCTGAACAAGAGGACAAGACACCTGATGGTGAACATGGCCTATGGAAGTACATGGCCACAAGAAAGGTAGAGGAGATATTAAAATGAGGAACAAGAAATTGAGTTACTACTCTGGAGAGCAAGAAAGGGAAATAGAAACTGAAGGAAGTCGGCTGGGAGGCGACTAGACCCACAAGAGAGGAAGAGACAATGGATAAAGCCAAAGACCAGTGCTTCAGGAGGAACAAGATGATTGTACACAAACTGTATTCAGGTGATTGTATATAAACTGTGGTACCCACAGAAACTTTCATTCCTGGGGACAAGTTCCGAAGTCAGACCCTCAGTTTTAGTTTTATTTCTGTATCAGTTCTATCATGGTTTTAATGAATGTAGAAAGAAAAATTAGCAAGTTTTATATAAAATCCATTCATGACCCATTAAAAAAAAATCACTGCTGCTGAAGGCTCAGGACAAAATTTCTGGTTGTCCACTCTCAACTTTCAGTGAAACCATGCATGAAATCTGCAGACAAAAGGAAGAATAGAAAAGAGAGGAACCAAGGTTCACACCAACACTGGGAAGACATTTATATATAGCTTCCCTGGGGGAAGGATTGGCAGTGTTGTCACCAGGGACAATCTAGAAATGAAAGGGTGTGCTGTCTTCCAGGAGAAAGGATAAAAGGTGCACATGAAGATTAAAAAAAAATCAGATCAGGGAAAAACCAACTGATAATTCTTCACAAATGACACTGATTCCCACAGAGTTGAATTAAGAGTGACACCGGCAGAATGGAGATGCTGAAAGAAGTGGAGGGCTCAGGTAATCTTCCAGGCTTTCAAAGCATAGCATGATAATGAAGATCAGCAGATGGCTCAAAGACTGAAAAGTCATATGGAAGGTTTTGGAAAGTTTTGCCCTTACAAATTACAACAAGCTGGGGGAGTAGTAGATGCACTGAGGGGTAGGGCTAGGATTCAGAGAGATCCTGACAAATTGGAGAATTGGATCAAAAGAAATCTCATGTGGTTCAAAAAGAAGAAGTGCAAAGTCCTGTACTTACGATGGAACAATCTCATGCACCAGTACAGGCTATAGACCAACTTGCTAAGCAGCATCTCTGCAGCAAAGGACCTGGGGCCACAGTGGACAATAAGCTGAATATGAGCCAAAAGTATGCCCTTGTTACCAAGAAGGGTACATTTCTACTTCCCCTTCCACCTGCAGCTGGACTGAGCCGTTCTTTCCCATTTCCAATGAGTCCTGGTTTTTAACCAGCCTTAAATGTCTAGAGAATATCACTGAATGGAGCCCCAAACAGCTTACCCAGAAGCCCCCTGATACCCGCTGCCTCAGCCTGTCACATATGATTAGTGTGGCCCCACTCTCTATGAGATGGAGCCACACCAGGTTGCCCTGCACTTAATCTGAATATAGATTTTTGGAACATCCCAGGACTAATGACAAGAACACCTGGATCCAGTCATGAGTGGGGACTAATTAGCACATGGCTCCTTTGTGGGGAGTATCTGGAGTACACACAGATACTTATCAGTGCTGGGCTACTGGATCACTATGGCTTGAAACCCTTTAGACTCTGATGAGTCTCAGCCCAATAAACTATACGGTAAATCAAGAGCCTTTTGGTTTTGGGCTAATATCATGCATAGTTTGTACTATCTAGAAGCTGGTACAGAAATGCCGCTTAAAAGTATATTTTATGGAGTACCTACGCTAAAAACATGCAGCAGTTTCAAAAAAGGTACACTGAATCAGTTCTGGATGAAGCAAGTCTATGAGTACCTGTAGTAATTTCATTATGTGTAAATTATTATAGATATGTTTACTTCTAGGTCAGTGTTTTCAGATTTGTCACTCACTTCCATGTCCTCAGGATAGCATCCAGGATTAAGGACAACAAAAAGTCCTTTTTCAAGTACATTGGGAGCAAGAAGAGGGCACCAGGCAATGTAGGGCTCCTGCAAGACGCAAACGGTAATCTTGTAGCAGAAAGCTGACATTTTTAACAGTTTCTTTGCCTCTGTTTTCTTGAACAGGGACCGGGACATCCCTCCTATCAGAGGTAGGGACAATCTCGGGGATAGCTCTGTCAGGCCTTCAGTTAGCACAGATGTAGTTAGGGATCTTCTGGAAGGGCTAGACATTTTGAAATCCGCAGGTCCAGATGCCCTCCACCCAAGGGTGTTGAGGGAGCTGGCAGGGGTCATCGCGGAGCCCTTGGCCCAGCTGTATGAGCATTCGCAGTCATCTGGCCAGGTGCCGGGGGATTGGAAACTAGCTAACGTGGTCCCAATTTTCAAGAAGGGGAGGAAGGAGGACCCAAGTAACTATAGGCCTGTAAGCCTCACCTCAGTACTCAGGAAGATCTTGGAGAGAATCATCAAGGAGCACATCTGTGTGGGACCAGCAGGGGAGATCATGCTCAGGGACAACCAGCATGGGTTCATCAAATGCAGGTCCTGCCTGACCAACCTGATTGCCTTTTATGACCAAGTAACTAAATCCCTGGATGATGGTGTCACCGTGGATGTAGTCTTTCTAGACTTTAAGAAGGCCTTTGACACTCTCTCTCACCCCATCTCACCCACATAAATTAAGCGACTATGGCATTGATGCCTGCACAGTTGGATGGGTAAAACATTGTCTGATGGGGCACACCTAGAGAGTAGTGGTGGATGGGTTGTACTCAACCTGGCGAGATGTGAGCAGTGGGGTACCCCAGGGCTCCGTCCTCGGGCCTGCACTGTTTAACATCTTCATCAGTGACTTGGACGAGGGGGTAGAAAGCACGCTGTCCAAATTAGCTGATGACACTAAAATGTGGGGCGAGGTAGACACAGTTGAAGGGAGAGAGAGGCTGCAACTAGATTTAGACAGACTACAAAAGTGGGCAGATGAGAATAGGATGGGGTTCAACCTAGACAAATGCAGGATGCTGCACCTTGGGAGAAGGTATCCACAGCATACATACAGGCTGGGGAGTTCCCCTCTTGAAAGCACAGAGGTGGGATGGGATCTTGGGAGTCATTATTGACTCCAAGATGAACATGAGCCACCAATGCCAGACTGCAGCCAGCAAGGCCAGCCATACCTTGTCATGCATCCAAAGGTTCATCTCAAGCCGGTCCAGAGAGGTGATACTCCCCCTATACATGACTTTGGTCAGGCCGCAGTTGGAGTACTGCATCCAGTACTGGGGGCCACACTTCAAAAGGGATGTGGCCAGTCTGGAGAGGGTTCAGAGGAAGGCCAGCCACTTGGTGAGAGGGCAGCAGGACAGGCCCTACGAGGAGAGACTGAAGGACCTGAATCTGTTCAGCCTCAGCAAGAGAAGGCTGAGTGGGGACCTGGTGGCTGCCTACAAACTCATCAGGGGAGATCATCAGCAAATAGGAAGAGCCCTTTTCTCCCCAGCACCACCTGGGGTGATGAGGAACAATGGTAATAAGCTGATGGAAAATAGGTTTAGGTTAGAGATCAGAAGGCAATATTTTACAGTTAGGGTAGCCAAAATCTGGAACCAGCTTCCCAGGGAAGTGGTCCTTGCCCCTACCTTGGGCAAATTCAAGAGGAGGTTGGATGATCACCTCTCTGGGTTCTTGTGAACCCAGCATTCATTCCTGCCTGTGGCAGGGGGTCAGGCTAGAACTGTTCAGGTCCCTCCTGACCCTAGCTACTATGAAACTATGATAGGAAGAAATGGGGAAAGGGGCTGCAGGGGAAACAAGTTGGCATAGCACAGAAGACAAATAGACTACCTGACCTTTCAGATTCAGCTGAAAGGTCAGACAGACAGCTGTCTCGCTCTGTTCCCTGTTGGCACCATCCTCCATGAGCCCCTGGCTTCCTCCCTGGCCCACGTGCAGTAGGACGCATCACTGAGCCACGGCTGCTGCTTGTTGTTTATTCCTGCTGGGGACAGTGCTTGGGGCTTCTGGCATCAAATTTGTTTTAATTTTCCAGATATAAAATCAAATTTTTGGAAGTTTACCTTGAATTTGCCCCCTTCCCACTGCTACAGTAGGGAAAATGTTTCCATGTATAGACTCTAATTTGGAGGGGCACGGGGGGGAGTCATCTTATATTTAGGGTTGTCATATATGGGTAAATATGGTAGTTTAATCTAGAAAAGTGATTATATCAGTGAGAAACAACTCAGATGCTTTTAAACTAATGCCAGGACACTTGGAAACAAGATAGAGGAACTAGAACTAGTTGTGCAAGACATGTAAAATGATATTGAAGGACTAACAAACATGGCAGAATAGCAAATCAGGACATGGGAAATGGCTATACATGAATAACCTGACAGATTATAAAAAAGAAGGGAGAGCCTGTTCAAGAGCGAATCTGAGCCAAACTCACTTTAGTGAAGTGGTTCTCCTGGGGAGATGGTAAGGGTCTGCTGTAGACCCCAGCACAAGATTTGGATGTGAATAGAAAGCTATCATATTATTTCATAGAAAAATACTATTAGTAATTGTGCCATGATGGGAAACTAACTTCCCAGATATAAAAGTTTGGTCTGTACTACAGACATTTTGCTGACAGAGCTATGTTGGCTAAGGGTGTGAAAGCGCACACACTATTCAACATAGCTATGCCTGCAAAAGCTCTGATATGGATGTTGTTATACCAACAGAAGAGGGCTTCTACTGAGTTAGCTTCTGTCATTAGAGTACATCTGTGCCAGGAGAAAAATACCTTCTTCTGATATAGGCAGACAAGGTTCCTTGGGTGAATTTGATATCTTTTATTAGACCAAGCCAAATAGTTGGAGAATAGTTATTAAGTAAGCTTTTGGGTTCAAAAACCCTTCATCAGGCTAAGGAAGTTTCAGCAGTTGGTGTGTGCTCTTCCTGGATGGAATGAAAAGTAAAGAAGCCATACTTTCCCCAACATAGCTATGGAGGTTCAATCATAGCAGCAGAGGTTCCCAAATGTAGACAAGCCCACAGAAAAATATTACTAATAGTGGTAAGACCCACTTATTCCTGGATGTAGTAGCCAATAGCTTTCTTTACCAAATATCCCTGAAACAATAAGAGGCAATGTTATTTTAAGTCTTGATTTGCTAAGTGATAAGGACAGCAATGGTTGTAGAAAATAACCTCGGTGCAAGCGATCACAAGTTGATTCAGAAGAAATCAACTGAGTGATAAACAAGAAAATAGATCTGTATTTAAAGCTTTTTATTTCACAAGGGTAATTCTTGATACATTAAAGGAGCTAGTGATGTCAACTGTATTGAAGGGTTCAGGGATTTGAATATGGAGGAGGTGTGACATTTATTTAAATCAAAGCTGTGAAAACTATCTAGAACTTCAGAAAAAAAGTATAGGGAAGGTTTTCAGCCCTAATTGTCTCAAAAAGGATAGCCACTTCAAAAAGAATAGTAGGAAAAAGCAGAGAATGCACATGAAACAGACAAAAGGAGAAAAAAATATTAGGAAGTGTTGAGCTAAAGAAAGAATAGTCAAAATCAAGCTGTTAGGCTTTGCAAAGGTGATTAAAACAGAAAGCAAAGGACCTTCAGTAGTATGAATAAAATGAGAACAAACTACAAAGAAGTTGTACAGCTGAACAGTGAGGATGAGGTAGAAATAAAAGATAATCAAGGGATAGCCCAAAGGGTAAATACATACTTTGGCTCAGTCTTCAGAAAGTATGACCTTGTTGACCCCAGGGGCTGCTAAAGGAAACACTGATACGGAAATACAACTTACCATATCCGTGGTGGAAGCAAAACTCACTCAATGTGTTCCAGTCAGGAGACCAGAAAATTCCAGCCTAGAATGCTGAAAGAACTAGGACACAAAAGGATGTCATGTGATAGGTAGGAAAGCAGATGGGAAGGGTTCTTAATAAATCTGTCAAGTCAAAAAGTATTACCAGAAAACTGGAGAATAGCAAAATAGGGTACCTCTGGCCCCTGGCAGATGTTAATTTACTCATGCAATTGGGATCTGATTGATTTTGTGCCCATTCCTAACAATTTTGTGCCCTACCATGTCACATGTGCATGTCAGGATTCATAATTTTGGGATCTGACATAAAATTAGTTGGATCCCAATTGCACGGCAACTGCCAAGTTTTTAAAGTTCCCCAAGTGCCGGAACCCAGGGACTGGCCCCCAGTCTCTCATTCCAAGCACCTGCAGACTTTTGAAAAATGTGCCTGTAGCTCATGTGCAAACCCACCTTAAGGTCCCAGGACAACATGGGAGCAGTAGCTGAGGAGCCAGGAGCCACCAGCTCCCTAGCTCCACATTGGGTCCTGGCGCACAGGGACTTAAAAAAAAAACCAAAAAACAAAAACATGACTGCAGTAGGGCTGCAACTGTACTCTTTAAACCTTTCCAGGCAGTCAGACCCAGGCACTGGGGAGAAGCTCCCCGATTCCTGGTTCCCAGCAACAAGGGACTTTTAAACAACACACCTGCCAGTAGGTTGCAAGGATCAGGGAGAGATGCAGTGCTGCCCTGGGCTGGACAGCCCAGCTGCAGGCATGTGTAGGTTTTATGGCCCAGATACCTTGTTCCAGGCGGACCCAAACCTTCAGACTGACCATGACTTCTCCATTCGATAACAGCTAATTTAATTGATACACAGTGATAGCAGATAAGAACAATGCAGGCAAAGCAAACAATTCTATGTCTACCAGTCCTGTCACGTATGGAAGGTACATCTGGCCAGTACATGAGCTTCGCCCTGCGGTTCTTTCTTGAATGTCAGCAGTCAGCAGCCTGGAGGTAAAGGGCCAAAACCCACCCTCCTGTGGGGTAGGCGAGACAGATTGGTGGTGTGCCCTCTGTCCATGGTGGCCTCGGGTTCCCCACTCCAGGACCCTTTGCTGCTCCTCTTGTATCCTTTTTTCCCTCTGATGACTCATCTCTGGGCATCATGGATCGGTTCTCCTGTGCTTGTCGCACTGTCCACATTCTGTTCTGTCAACATATTCCCTTGTTTCACAAACCCATCATATGCATACATCTTAATTTGGTTATTTACCAGTGCCTTAATTTGGTCTGTCCACCAAAACCAGAAATCCCAGGGGCTCTGCAGTTGGGCACAGAGACCTAATTCCACCTTATTTCATGTTATGGAACAGTGTGCTACATGTCTTCAATTTCCCAGCCTGTGCCTGCTGGCTTCAGACACAGTGGGCCTTGAAGGACACTTTGTCATAAATAAGCTCTTTGAAACCAATTAACCCTTGCAGCTCCCCTGGACCAACTGCTCTAATGTAGCAGTTCCCAACACGGTGCCTGCAGGTGCCGTGGCAGCCCCTGAGGTTTATTCAGGTGCCTGCATGCATTTTTATGATCAGTAAAAATCATTTTTCCAACAAAAAATGCTGTCATATTGGTGCCCGCTACTTTTTCTTTTAAATTCAAATGTACCCTTGGGCACATAAACGTTGAGAACCCCTGCTCTAATGTATATGTACTTTACTTACAAACCAATTTTTAAAAGCAAACCTTTAAATATAATTTTCTAGCCATCAGCATGTACCACGAAGCAGTGCCTGAAGCTGGAGAGCAGGGAGCTCCCCACTCTCCAGCTGCTGCTTCCATGGATACCCTGGAAACTTTAGAAAGCTGGGATTTCCAGGTACCTGCCTACTTTTTAAAGGTCTGGGATGCCATGGGCCCAACAATGGGGTGATGGTTTCCAATGTCACACTCATGGCACCTTTCCCATCTTCCTCTTGGGATCAGACAGGGAGCAGCCAGGTATGGGACCCAGAATTGCTCCCAGTGTGAACCACTGATCAGACAGGGGTGGTCTCAGATCCTGGGGCCTCCTCATGCCAGATAAATGCTCAGCTAAGTATAAGGATCCTGAGCCCCCTTATACCACATATTCAACAGAGGCCAGTTACAAATAAGCCACAAAGCCATAACCAAACTCTGATCATCTATGTGGCTCATTTGCTATACTATTACAGTACACATTGACTTTAACATGTAGCGGTGTTGCTATTTATGGCATGATTCACATATTAATTGCATCATAATTGTAACATCTGCCAGGACTGTTTCAAAAAGGCATAGAACCAATCCAGTCAACTATAGACCTGTTAGTCTGATCTAAGTAGTATTCAAGATGTTCATTATTCTTTCCTTCACCATTTTGTTTTAAAGACATGCCAGTAAATGGGCTTTGGTATAAAATGCAACATGGATTTTCCAAAGGCAGGTCATGACAGATTGATCTGTCAGCTATCTTTAAGAAGATAACTGATTTTCTAGACACGGGAAACACAGTGATTCTAGTTTAACTGGATTTCAGTAAAACATTTATTATGGCACTACTGTGAAATTCTTAGTTAAGTCAGAAAAGACAGGGATTCATACAAGACTTGTAAGTTGCATAAGGAATTGGCTGAAGGGGAAACATCAATATATTGTGCTGAAAAGGAACTATGAAGCTGGAAGGAGGTTACCAGTGGAGTTGGTCTTGGGAATATTTTTTAAATGATACTGAAATGTTATTAGTAATATGTCCTCAAAAATGTGCTAATAAAGAGCATGCTAATGAAGTTTGCTGATTAAGCACATTTAGGGGACATTTCCAATACAGAGGAGAATCAGAATATTATACTCAAAGACCTGCAATAATTGAAGAAGCATGAAATATGGAAGTACATGGTCATACATTTATGGACTAATGAGAAATTCTGTTATAATCTGAGAATTCATCTACTGGAAAAGACAGAGGATGGAAACAGCCTGGGTGTATTTATCTTGTGATAGTTGCCAGTGGCTTGAGAGGGTGAATTAGCAATCAAGGGTCAGTTGGGTATAGAAAAGCTCCATCCATACCGCCAGAAAAACTGTCACAGGATATGCACCCCTGAGCTGATCCTGCCACCATCAGCTATTTGGGGCTTAGGGCAATGTAAGTGCTGAAGTGCAGGAAAGACACTGAACTTAATGTGTTTGTTGCTCCTAGTTCAGGGTGGGTTTATGGCCTCTTAATTATGATGACCACCACAGAAGTCCCAGGGAACCCCAGCAGAAATCAGAGTACCAGGCACTGTCCATCGAATAAAAGAAAATAATTTCCAAAAAAAGCTTGTTACGTGGCATCATTCTCTAGGATAACCAGAGCGAAATGAGAGCCAAAATGGATGCTCATCCTCTTGCCATTTATTTCTGTGGGCTTCTCTCCATGTTGTTCATGCCTGTAGGGGTGCTCAGAGTGGGCATAATAGGAGCAGACAGGAAATGGTTAGTTGTATTACTGTTCCTGGTGCTATGGCAGAAGGAAGGGCCTCAGAACATAATTCAGAGGGCCTGACGCTGATGTGCTCCCACCCCAACCCAACCCAACCCAACCCAACCCAGAATAATGTTCTGTGGGCTTATGCTTTGCTCACAGAAAAACAATTCCACTGACTTCAATGAAGCAGGATACCTTCATCTATATAGTATAATTATGAGGTAATTTGAGGTAAATAAATAAGTTTAAACAAAAATGATGATTAATGATGTTTTTATTTCTTTTTCTCTCAATAGCATGGGATGGGCATTCCTTCCATTTCTATTATGCTTCATGAATTAATCAAATTACTACACCACGCAAAATGCCGGGGTGTTACTATTATACGCATCGGTACTTCTGGGGGCTTAGGTGAGTGACCAGTTTTGCTACTGACAGACAAGAAGGATGTTAATCCAACCTATCCAGGGAACCGGTCATGTAATTATGAGCTTTTCATATTTGTTCAGGTTTTCAAATACCAAAGCAACAGTATATTTTATTTCAGGTCACCAAACAGCACATTTGTAATGCCTGGCATAGCAGAAGCACACATTCTCATAACACATGATGATCTCGAGATCTAAAACATCTGAACAATCCAAACCACCTGACTGGGATTTGCTCCAACTTTCTGAAACCTCTCAATGCACTCACATTTTTAAGCCATAATGGAACATCTTTCAGTTAGAATAAAAATAGTTATCTAGCATATTAGCATTTAAGGTCCTCATCAGGATTGGGATTAGAGAGAGAGTTCTTGTTCCAGGGAGGTTATGGTTTAAGAATGAAAGTAGAAACTATGAAGAACTCATTGAGGACAGGGCACCAACAGAAATCCTTCTTTACAATAGGGCTACCCTGTGACCTGGAATTTAGAAAAATATAAATTCATATGAACCTTCAAAAAAGAATTGGCACCATTGTACATTGGATACACAGAAGGCCTGCTTGGCCTGGATGCTGGCAATTGTTCTATGGCCTCCCCTGAGAGTTCTGTTTGCATAAGCATTTCAGGCTCAGATCTATGAAAAACCACCATGTATTTTATCTGACCTGTCAGTGCTTAGAACGTCACAGTTCTCACTCTGCTGCACATGTGCACAAAGGTCATGCAGAACGTCATGGCAGGTACAGAACAGCATGCTCAGAAACCACAAGCCTCTGCTGAATTAGCTAAAGCACAAGCACTTCTCTTGTCTTTTAGCAATACAGGTCTTAAGATATACAGTAGGAAATAACATTAAATGTGCCTTTCCTTTCACCCTAAGTGGTATGTACAAACCAATAGCTACAAGGATATTTCATAGATTCATAGATGTTTCAGTCAGAAGGGACCTCAGTAGATCATCAAGTCTGACCCTCTGCCCTGGGCAGGAAAGAGGGCTGGGGCCAGATGACTCCAGCCAGGTGTATATCTAGCATCCTTTTAAAGACCCCCAAGGTATGGGAGAGCACCACCTTGGAAGCCCATTCCAGATTCTGGCAACTCTTACCATAAAGAGTCTTCCTGATGTCTAACCTAAATCTGCTCTCCGTCAGCTTGTGGCTGTTGTTCCTAGTTACTTCAAGGGGTGCCTTGGTAAACAGAGCATCTCCTATTCCTTGCTGCCTTCCCCTGCCTCCCAATGAATTTGTAAGCAGCCACAAGATCACCTCTCAGCCTTCTCTTGCAGAGGCTGAAGAGATCCAGGTCCCTCAATCTCTCCTCATAGGGCTTCAGAAACTAATGGCAAAATGGTTGCCCATGAACATGCAACAAATAAGAAAACTACAGAGCGGCAGGGAACACTGATGGCACCATTGTCGAACACACCCATAGCTTGTCTTTGACTACACAGAGAAGTGATGTGCTCAGGTTGTGCTCTTGTCAATCCTTCCAGTCAAGGGAAAGGGCCCAGGCAGGAGCAAGTGCATCCTGCAGATCAACATCTGGCTGTGCAGGTGGTGTCGCCAGCAGGACTTTGGTTTCTTCAACCATGGAATATACTTCCAAGAAGAAGGATTGCTGGGAAGAGATGGGACCCAGCTGATGAAGAGAGGGAAGAGCATCTTCGCAGACAGCCTTGCTAACCCAGTGAGAAGGTCTTTAAACTAGGTTGGCTGGGGGATGGAAACCAAATCCCTGAGGTACATGGGGAACCAGGAGACCTGGAAAAAGAGCAAGCAAGAAGGGGCAACAGGGGAGGTGCTCTCATACTTTCTGAAAAATCAGGGCAATCAACTAGTTACTACAGGTGACTTTACACAAATGCACAGAGCCTGAGAAACAAGCAGGAAGAACCAGAAATCCTTGCACAGTCATGGAACTATGATGCGATTGGAATAACAGACTTGGTGGGAGAGCTCACATGACTGGGGCATGGTCATGGATAGGTGCAAACTGTCCAGGAAAGAGACAGGAAGGACTTTATATAAGAGAGCATATGATTGCTTAGAGCTCCAGTATGAAGCTGGAGATACCCCTATTAAGAGTCTTTGGGTTAGTGTCAGAAGGGAGAGTAACATGGGTGATGTCATGGTGGGGTTCTGAAATCAACCACCAGACCAGGAGGAAATGGTGGATGAGGCTTTCTTCAAACAGCTAGGGGAAGTTTCCCAATCACAGGTCCTGGTTCTTATGGGGGACTTCAATCACCCTGACATTTGCTGGGAGGGCAATAGAGCAGTGGTGCAGGCAATCCAGGAAGTTTTTGGGGACAATACAGAGAGTACTGGGGACAATTTCCTGGTGCAAGTGCTGGAGTGGCCAACTAGAGGCAATGCTCTTCTTGACCTGCTACTTACAAACAAGGAAGAATTGGTGGGGAATGTAGTAGTAGATGGCAACTTGGGCAGCAGTGACCACGAGATTATTGAATTCAGGATCCTGAGGAAAGGAAGGACGGAGAGCAGCAGAGTAAGGATCCTGGACTTCAGAAAAGCAAATTTCAACTCACTCAGGGAACTCATGGGTAGGATCCCCTGGGAAGCCAGTCAGAGGGGGAGAGGAGTCCAGGATAGCTAGCTGAACTTGAAATAAACCTTACTGAGACTGCAGGAACAAACAATCCCAATGTGCAGGAAGACTAGCAAGACTTGGCAGAAGACCAGCTGGGCTTAGCAGGGAACTCCTCAGTAAACTAAATCACAAAAAGGAAGCTTATAAGAAGTGAAAACTTGGACAAATAACTAGGGAAGAATATAAAAGCATTGCTTGGGCATGCAGGGATGAAGTCAGGAAGGCCAAAGTGCAACTGGAGTTGCAGTTAGCAAGGGATGTGAAGGGGAACAAGAAGGGTTTCTACAAGTATGTCAGTAGCAAGAGGAGGATCAGGGAAAGTGTTAATCCCTTACTGAATGGGGAGGCAACCTTGTAACAGAGGATGAAGAAAAGGCTGTAGTGCTCAATGCCTTTTTTCTCTCAGTCTTCACAGGTAAGGTCAGCTCCCAGACTACTGTACTGGGCAGCACAGTTTTGGGAGTAGGTGAACAGCCAACAGTGGTGACAAAACAGGTTAGGACTATGTAGAAAAGCTGGCCATGTAGAAATGATGCACCTGAGGGTGCTGAGGGAGTTGGCTGATGTGATGTGACTGCAGAGCCATTGGCCATCATCTTTGAAAACTCATGGCGATCAGAAGAGATCCCAGATGATTGGAAGAGGGCAAACATAGTGTCCATATTTAAGAAAGGAAAAAAGGAGGATCTAGGGAACTACAGACCAGTCAGCCTCACCTCAGTCCTTGGAAAAAATCAAGGAGCAGATCCTTAAGGAATCCATTTCTAAGCACTTGGGAGAGAAGAAGGTGATTAGGAACAGTCAGCATGGATTTACTGGGGCAAGTCATGTCTAACCAACCTGATTGCCTTCTATGATGAGATGACTAGCTCTGTGGATGCGGAGAGATGGATGGATGTGGTGTACCTTGATTTTAGCAAGGCTTTTGATACAGTCTGTGACAGAGGGCCATCCCCAGGGCCAATCACAGTACTGGCCTGCCCACCTGTCCAGGGCAGTCTGCCCAACTAACTCTCCTGCCATGCCTTTGTTGTATAATAAATAGATGTTTCTAAGTGGGAGGCTGTCCATTTAATGCCCTGATGCCAAGGATGCTATACACAGCTCCAACCTCCTCTTTACCATGTCCCATGCCTCGCAGAGTGCACCCAAAGTACTCCTAGCTCTTCCAACCCCATTGCTGGGCTTCACTAGGCCACTGGCCCATACTATCCACTATTACTCTCCCAGCTCCATTGCTGAGTCACACTCGGCCTCTGGCCCAAAGTCAGCCTCAGGCATCTGGATACTTACATTGGCCGTATGCCCCTTCACTGGGGCCTCTACTCCCACTCTGGGCTCTATGCCTCTCAACAGGCTTCTAGACCCTCACACTCTACCCCTCACTGGGATCACTACTCTACCCCCTCACTTGGGCTGCAGGGTCTTACAATCCTTAGGCCTCAGGTGTTTCTACAGACATGCCTGGACCTCACTCTCAGTCTTTGGCCCACTCAGGCCTCAGGTGTCTGTCGATGTGCCTGGACCTCATTCCCCTTCAGGCCTCTCATTAGGTCTCACTCATTCAGGCCTTGGGCCCTCTGGGCCTCCATGATCTTGCCCAAGCCTGATGCATTTCTGTTAGGGTGTGCTCCCTTAGCCTTTCCTCTCCATGGGGTACCCACAAGGCAGCAGGGGCTGAGGCTTTCTGGCACTCCATACTTGCCATTCACTAGTGAGGCACTAGTGTGGCATTTCCTGAGGGTTGCCCCACCACCGGCAGCCCCACCACACCATCCAATCCCAGCAGGGTGTAGTTTAGGTCATTCCCCAGGATGAGGAACCTCCTCCATCCCCATAGGTTTTGCCCTTTACCTGCAGGTGTACCTGAGAGCAGCAGATCTCAGGCTGATGATGTTGCCACAGTGGCATCCCTGCAACAACTGCTGGCTTTGTCTCTCAGGACCTGCTCTTATGCTGAGACTCCACAGCCCAGCTCCAATGAGCTGGCCTGCTGGCTGTCATGTTACCGCCTGATTGGTTCTCCAATCATCTTCAGGCTGCCTCACAGCCTGCTTAGGCCCCTAAGTGGTAGGCACCAAAGGTGCCCTGCCACATGGTCTCCCACTACATTCTTTCAAGCAAGCTAAGGAAGTATGGGCTGGAGGAATGGACTGTAAGAAGGACAGAAAACTGCCTGGAGCATTGGGCTCAGAGAGCAGTAATCAATGGCTCCATGTCTAGTTGGCAACCGGTATTAAGTGGAGTGCCACAGGAGTTAGTCCTGAGGCTGGTTCAATGCCTTCATCAACTACCTGGAAGATGGCATAGAGTGCACCCTCAGCAAATCTGCAGATGACACAAAATTGGGGGGAGTAGTAGATACACTGGAGGGTAGGGCTAGGATTCAGAGTGACCTAGACAAATTGGAGGATTGAGCCAAAAAGAATCTCATGAGGTTCGACAAAAACAAATGCAAAGCTCTGCACTTAGGATGGAACAATCTCATGCATTAGTACAAGCTGGGGGCTGACTGGCTGGGAAGCAGCTCTGTAGAAAAGGACCTGGGGTTTATAATGGACAGTAAGCTGAATATGAGCCAGCAGTGTGCCCTTGTTGCCAAGAAGGCTAATGGCATCCGGGCCTGCATTGGTAGGTGTGTTGCCAGTAGTTCAAGGAAAGTGATTCTTCCTCTCTCTTCAGCACTGGTGAAACCACATCTGGAGTACTGTGTTCAGTTTTGGGCACTCCACTACAGAAAGGATGTGGACAAACTAGAGAGAGTCCAACAAAAATGGAAGGCAACAAAAATGGTGAGGGGGCTCGGGGACAGGACTTATGAAGAGAGGCTGGGGGAACTGGGCTTATTTAGTCTAGAGAAGACCGAGAAGGAATTTAATAGCAGCCTGCAACTACCTGTAGGGGGTTTCAAAAGAGGATGGAGCTAGACTGTGCTCAATGGTGGCAGATGACAGAAGAAGGAGCAACAGTCTGAAGTTTCAGCAAGGTAAGTTTATGTTAGATATTAGAAAGAATTTTATCCCTAGGAGGGTAGTAAAACACTGGAACAGGTTACCCAGAGAGGTGGTGGAAACTCCATCCTCATCAAGGTTTTCAAGACTGGGCTAGATAAAGCTTTGGCTGGGATGATCTAGTTGGGGCTGGTCATGCTTTGAGCAGGGGTTTGGACTAGACGACCTCCTGAGGTCCCTTCCAGCCCTCACTTTCTATAATTCTATGATGTAGTCCAGGAAATGATAATTGGACACAGAATGGTTTTATTTTGAAATTGCCATTAGTTTCTGAATCTCTCATGCACATGAACTTTCCTTGTTCTATGAACTTATCAAAATTAATAAATATCCTTTGTCCAACATATTCCCATAATAGCCTGCTATCTTCTGTTATAAACCAGAAAATATATGTGCACTATTTATTAGTGATGCAAATTAGTATGAAACTATCTAAACATTTAGGATCCATTCCTGTGAGATGTTGAGCTGTGTTACTGTCACTGATGTCACAAGATTGAGATCTTGATTATTCTTACATGAATAATGTCTTAACTATTATTTTGTGTTTGAATTGTTCTCACCTATATGTTGTGTTACTGATATCTATTCATTTATAAAAAATGTTCCAGTTATCATTAGGGTATAAATACCATGTAGACTAACCATTCTTCCTCATTCTTGTCTCTGCTTCTGCAGGCATTGAACCTGGATCTGTTGTAATAACAGACACTGCACTGGATTCATTTTTCAAGCCTCAGTTTGAGCAGGTAATACTGGATAACGTAGTTGTACGAAGCACTGAACTTGATAAGGACCTTGCTGAGGAACTACTGAACTGCAGCAAAGAGATCCATGACTTCCCAACGATGATTGGTCATACAATGTGCACCTATGACTTTTATGAGGGTGAGGATGAACTATACCTTTCTATTCATTTTTTGTTTTTCAGTCATAAGGCCAAATCCTGTTATCCTTGCTGAAGCAAAAATCACCAACCCAGTCAGCTGGAGATTTCCCTAAGTATGAAGTAAAAAGTGAGGAGAGATGAGGATTTGATTTATCATATGTTTTAGGGTTTGTCTGCAGGTCAGAAAAGGAACTACTTTTATAACACATAATATCAATTAAGAGAATCATACCATAATTGGCCTCTGTTGCATCTGTCACTTAGTCAATTTTATAACAACATCGTATCTGCAAGGGAAATACTAGCGTCACCATGACAGTGAATCAAGCATTATGATTCATTCTGGACAGCATTCACTCCCTTAGGAACACACAGGAATCCCTGGATAGCGCTTCCTGCTGTCTCTCAGCCCTACTGCACCACAAAAGCCAGCATATGCTCAGTGAACCTCTGAAAGCAACAGGCACATAACATTAAGCAGTTAAAGTAAATAGCCCCTTGTCTGTAATCTTAACATAATTTTAACAGATGGGTTCCACAATGTTACTTCCTATGACGGGATTATGTCTGCAGAATTACCAAACAGAAGAAAAATGTCAAGAAGTATATGACATGTGTGAGCAACCCTTAGATTTTGATCCCTACTGTGGAACCATTTCCTTAGAAAATTAAATGTTCATCACAAAGTGGATGACACAGAATAAATGGAGAATTAATAATTCGAGAACTATTTATAACCTTTTGGAGCTGCTTGCAAATGTGGCCATCTGTGTATTGCTCAAGGCCATGTTTACTTAAATAAAAAGCCATTTGAGAGGATTAACAGGAGGAATGACAATGAAATGAAATCATTTACTCAGGTTAGTACAGCTGGAGATATACATTTTGCTTAAGAAATCCTGGTACATCTGAGAATGGGTCCCTTATTTTGGGTCCAACTCTAAAATACTAGTAACAAACAATCAGCCAAGTTTGAGAGAGAGAGAGAGAGAGAAAGATATTACTTGAGCTGAGAGTTTCTTCAATAGACCTGCTTTCAAAGGGAGGTATATGTGCTCTCAGTGTAGACACTATGGATAAATTGCATCTGTTGTTACCACACACATAGTCCATCACAAACCTGAACCTTTAAACCACAGCCATATAAACTGACTCAATACTAATCCAAATCCACTTCTTCTCTGACTTAGTCAAAAAATTAATCTAAAGTTTCAGAGGGCAAGGGGATTGGACAGAATGAATCCAGTTGGTAGTGAGCTACCACTTTTCCCCTTTGGATATTGTGCCATTTGGGAGAATGGCAAATGAAAATGACAATCCCTCTCACCACCACCACATGATCATGGACTAGAGGAGAAAAAAACTAAGTTATGATTACAGGACCGCTGCTTCACTTTCACATTGAGACCTGGAGGCTAAGTCAAAGGGGGATACGTGAATTTAGCTCTGTATAGCAGCTTTATACATCTGTCACAGAGACTTTTCTGAACAATGATATGAGGACTGCTCTGAGTCTGATAGGCAGTGTTTTGAGACCTTCAGTTAAAGGCACGTACAAGGTCATAGGGGGCTAGAATGCAAAGTTTGATTGATTAGATTTACTGAACAGACAGTATGTCCGCCCTACAAACTAGTCCCCAAATTCCCCAAGCAACTAGAGTGTTTATAAAGGCATTGCTACTTCTAACTAGTAACTAAGCACCTTTTAAAAACCTAGAATGTACTGCCTAACCTAATTTGCCAAATCAGGAAGATTAAGGATCAACAAAGATAAAATGACAGACTGAGACAAATAAAATGAGTCACCACTTAGGCCATCCTAACCTTAAGGAACCTGTTGAAGGATGGTCAGCAATTTGAGCATGGATCTCAAGGCTTCCTAATGTTATAGTCACCAGAAATGAGGTTCTTGAATGTCTCTTTCAAGACCATTACCTGCAAATGTAGGCAGCCAGCCTTGCAACTAGGCCCCTGAAGGGCAATCAGGAGCTCAGCTGTGTGGGGGTGCAGGTTATTGGGGCATCAGGTTAGGGTCTGGATCAGTGGACGAGAGATTGGAGGGATGTATTCCAGGGCACAAACCAAAGTCAGAAGCCAGGAGAATTAAGGAGTTGGGTGCCAAGTTCCAGGGAAGATCCAAGAGCAGAGTCAGAGAAAGCCAGAGCCGAATCAGGAGCCAGGAGAACCACAGACAGCAGTGAACACAAGACTTGCCAGAGCAGGCTATAGCTGTTGCTAAGGCATGCCTGCAGCCTGAACCTGCGGGGCAGTGCTCAGTGATACTCTCAGCAGCCGATCCAGTTACAGAGAACTGGGGAAGTTGCATTAGCCAGGGATCAAGGTCAGGTGAAGAAGCTCAAAGGCTCAGCCCAGCTAGGCCTGACTGGCCAGAGGCCTTGAAATTACTTACCAAAGTGGGTTGAGCCTGCCCTTGGCTCCCCCAACAAGTATCCTCATGTCCTCCAAGGGATACAAGCTGCACTCAAGAACTGGCTGTTTGACAGAACATGTGGCAGTGATTTGTTTTCCTAAACTGATGGTGAAGCTCAGAGATCTGGAGCCATGTGAGCAAAGGCTTGAATACTTGACAAAAAAAACTGTCTCTTTAAAGTCTTTTCCGTGTTCATTTTCTCCATTCATGAAATGGTTTGTTAAACCTTTTGTACAGCAGATAAGCAGTTTGTAGATTACATCCACCAGATCCTCCACAGGTCTGAGTTGTCAGGTGTGCCAGGACCTCACCATGACAATTTATCCCAGTTGAGGGCCTGCAACTGTCCCTCCCACGCACCTGTTGGTCTGTCTTCTCACTTGCAGAATTTCTATGGTTCACTCCACTGCCTTATGTTATAAGACCCTAGCTTTAAAGCACAGCTGACATGGAGCAAGAAGTAAGTAGTTAAGTGAGCATTATACAAATGAAAATGTTGTGAGGTTTTCATTAGAATTTAAGTAAATATTTCACCATCTAAGTGAAACAATGGAATATCACAATATCACAGCTGGTTTTAATATAACTTTACTCCCCTTCCTATAAAAGTGCAAGCAGTCACAGGTTCTCTTCTTTTCAAGGTCAGGGACGATTAGATGGAGCCCTGTGCTCTTTTTCCAGTGAAAAAAAATTGGAGTACTTAAAAAGAGCTTATAATGCTGGGGTTAGAAATATTGAAATGGAGTCCACGGTATTTGCTGCCATGTGCGGACTTTGTGGTCTTAAAGGTAAGATTTGTTTTCACAGACCTTTTCTCATGTTTATTCTCTTACACCTTCACACTTCATAATTTTATCTCTATGTGGATATGGCTTGCTATGGGACTTGTACACTCTGAAGACCAAAAACATATTCCAAACATTTTTTGCTCTGAAAACTATTAATGCAAACTCAGTGCTTCATAAATGGGTTACCTGAAACTACTGGTTTTGAGTGCAGGGCAAAGAAAAATATCAACTGTGTCTTGGCTAAAAACAAAATTTCACTAATGCCAGCTCTGAACACTTTCTTAGCTATGCCAGTGTCCCTGGTTTTCTTTTACTGACTACAAAGGCCATTTGTCTCCTTCCACTATAGTACACATCATATTTTTTGTTCAATTTTCCACCTAATTCCTGCCACTTAAACTCCTAAGGAGCTCTAGACAGCTTGAAGCTGATCCCCTTTGGCAGAACCCCAAAAGGAGAACAACCGTGTCACAGGCTCAGCTGCTCTCCTGATGGTAAATGCCCTCACTGGTATAGTTACTCCTCTAGGTTCATGGGTTCAGTTTATATACTTTCACAGGGAAGTTAAATGAGTCCTCATTTAAAAGAAAAACAGTGACCCTGCATTACCCATATGTGCTATCCTTTACTGAAGAAAATACTTTGCATTTATGGTTTAGCAAATTATTTAAACTGTAACATCTATTCTGTTCCAGCTGCTGTTGTCTGTGTGACACTCCTCAACCGACTTGAAGGTGACCAAATCACTGTTCCCCATGAAGTTCTATTAGAATATCAACGACGCCCACAGCAGCTGATCTCAATCTTTATCAAGAAGCGACTTGGATTATATAACCAAAATAAATTATTGGATAATGCGTTTTTCTTCAGCAACTAAGAAAAAATAGATTCTGCCAATACATAAAATGAATGTCTTGCATTGCACACAAGCGTGTGTGTGCACGCATGTGTGTGCGTGTGTGTAGGCAGACATAAATATAGTACTTATAGGCCCCTACTATATGTTACATATATTACACAATGAACTGGTTAATTGTGCAATAAATTTAGACCAGCCACATGCACAAAGACAGACCAGCCACAAATGCAAAGTAATTATCACACAGTTCACTGGTTAACTGCATTAAAAATTTAGACCAGCCACACATGCAAAATAATTATCGCATGATAAAAATGACTATCCAGCTATAAAAAGAGCCAACCAGCTATAAAATTAGTGCTTGAAAATGTATTACAACTCTATAGCTGGCTTCTATAAAGCGTTAATTTAAACATGTAGCAGGACCCTTAGTCATATAAAAATGAAACTCTATTTATAATGAAGCTAAATGAATCTCCCAAATTGTCTCAGTTCATTATTCACTGTATCCTTTAAGTCTAGTTGTAATGTACATTTCTGAATACAATAAATGCATACATATACATATAAGATTAATGTCTTTGATATAAGCATACACTTTCCACATCAGATCCTTCTTCAGGTATGTCCCACTCACCCACTGAATCAGAATTATAAATAAGAATTAGTGCACCTTTGAAGGCAGCCAATGACTTTTTTAAAGTAATATTTGGTATTGAATGTCAATCTAAAATTGTTCAAAGTTTAAAGACAGGAGATATCATTGTACGACCATGCCTTTACTATGTATAAATGCTCCTGGTTGAATATGGAACATCTGCCATTGGTTTTCATAGTTAAGAATTTCAGTAAATGCAGGAGATGAGTACATCATACATTTCTGAGTGAGAAAAAGAACAGATATCATCAGTCCAAATTTAATTTAACTCTAAATACCTGACATCTATAGTGTCCTCTGAACTTGCTTGATAATCAGCATGCAGCAATACAAGTCATGCTCTTTAAGTGTCTGTAAGTTGAACATGACTCTTTGGTGTTTGCTTTCTTATTTTATTAATGAAAGGGTTAATCTAGAGTCTGCTGACATCAGTTCCCATTGACTTCATGATTCAAATTCTTGTTTGCAAAATTCACTGTTTGCAAACGAATCCTGAGAACTCAGTAATCTTGTAACAGTAAATTATAGCATATAATGGTTTTTAAATTTTATAGGTTTAGCACATTAAAGGGAGAAAAGGTGCCATTAAAGGGATAAATTAATATACTGTTTCCATTTAAGAAAGCCTGCAAATATAATTAGAAAGGAGTGTTACCAGATTTTTCATAGGTGATCCTAAAGCCTCATTTGCCTTGCTGATGTTTCTGAAATCATTTTCAGAAAATATTACTTCAACAACTGCAAGTCTAAAAAATAACACTTTTAAAATCCTATATAATTAATTTAAAGCCTGATTCTCCTCTCACCTATGCTGATTTTATACTGTCTTCACTGTAATTATTCCTGTTTTAATAATCAGGCATGAGAAGGGAATCTTAGTGAAGCTATTTTTCCTGGGCGGAGCACTATGCTAGAGACATCACACTGTTTCCAGTCCCTGACCCAGCTCTGAAAGGTAACTCAAATATCTCTGCACAGCACTGCACTAGAGCATACAGATATACCCTTAGGCATCTGGCCCACAGAGTGGATTCTGCTGTCCTAAATGATGTGCCTAGGTTCCTATACAATGCATGGAATGCATAAAAGCCAGAATGCTGAGTGAAGAACAACGGAAGAGAGATGCAACAGGAAATGCTAGGGACAGTCGTGTTTCTTAACTCTCCCCATTAAGCAAACTTACTAGACCGAGTTGCTCAACCAAAAGAGGCAGAGGACTGCCTAGTGTGGAGGTACTTTTCAGGCCAGGTGTGAATTAACTGATTGGTTATCACCAAACAGTTCTTATTGTCAGCAAGGATATTGCTGTGTTTGCATATATGTTATTTCTGTATATTTTATATGCTTTGCTCCAAGTAGAATGTGTTACTTCAATAAAGCTTTAATTAAAATGAATATCAGTTGTGGCAATGGGTGTGGGGAAACGGACACCTGTCCAGTAGCAACTGGATTCTGATGGCCAATTTACCCCATATAGGCCACAAACGGTCATTTCATAGTTTCTAATACTAGTAACAGACTGAATTCAAACTGGAAACTGAAAGACTGGTTTTATACCCCTTATCAATACTCTGAATTCACTAGTCCCCGTTCAAAAAAAATATTACCAGTAAATCAAGTCTTTAATTGCTACGGACGTTTTGAACTGAGGATTGCAAGTGAGATCAATGGCACTTGATGGAACCAGTCAGAATATGGACTATCACTATACCAATTTATAAACAATTTGACCTGTGATATCTTTAGCTTAATTCTGCTCTAATTGAAGCAGGGGTTTAAGACTGCTAAATGTACCTTACTGGGTAGAGTGGTGATTCTCAACTAGGGTGTTATGGCATGCTGGGCTGCCCTGAGATCTTTTCAAGGATGCCTCAAGGTGCCATACAATGTTGGCTCTGTTAGGTTTGCAAAAATGATTCACAATATAAACCCAGAGATTTAAAATAGAAATCCATAATTGTGGTCTGAGTTCTTTGCAACAGAAAAATCACTCTATTATTTTCCTGCAGGCATACAAAGTGTGAAAACTAAAAGCTAGCATTTTCCAAAGGGTGCCTTGATTCTAAAAAGATTGAGAACCACATGTGTGAGGTTATGGGACATGAGCTAACATCCTCTAGGACCAGAAATGAGACCAGTAAAAACAGTTTATTGCTTGTGACTTAACTTGTATAAACTAGAAGTTAAACTTAGTTCTGTGAGGGTTAAAGATTACTGAAATGAGTTAATATGCTACTTACCTAATACTGTATTTTTTTTACAGTAATCATTTACAACTCTTTTAGCTAAACATATGCAACAGTTTAGAGTCAGCTAGGGAACTTTGTTGTGCTACAGCATACAGAATCTTTGGCTTGATTATTAATTTTGCCAACAGTGGAAAAATTTTAATTTTTCAGGCTAACCAAAGCATTGTTTTGCTTATTTTTCTTTCATCTTAATGATAAGAGAACAATGATTTCTTTGTGACACATGTAAAATTTGATGCTCTTTAATGCTTTAGATTGTACAGTTAATTGTTTACCGAGTTCAAAAGCCATGTCATTGGTAAGTTCATTTTCAAAATGTTAATCATTACTGTAAAGGAAAGGATCAGTTTTGGAAAGAATCATTATAAATTGCATCACAATCATTTACACTTCTTTTCCTGTAAGTGGTAGTAACGTTAGAAAATGTACATGAGCATATTTAGAATATGCTGCCAAATGGAAATCGTCCCTGTTGGATACTTGACCTTTAATCATTGATTAGCATTTAAGCTGCATTCTGACTGGCTATTTTATTTTGTATTTGTAGAAGTACATTACATTTTAAAATTAAAAGAGTTTATTTGTTAAGTTGTTCTCTGATTTAAGACACAGATTTTTGTCAGTCAAACCGTAACAAGTCAAAAATACTATAGGAAGATATTACAAACTTGAAACTGCTGTCACCTCCTAGAAAAAGGGCTATTCTGGATCTTTTTTTTCTTTACGCACCTCGTACTTCTGATCAGGAGACAACATGAATTCCACACCTTTTATTACCTAGGTGCAAAAGGAGAGTGGGAGTTGGCACTGTTAGTGAGAGCATCAGTATTAGGATTAGTTGGAAAGCATACACGTTGCCCTCATTTTATGCTGTACACGCATTCCTGGAAAATGGCACATAACTTGAATTCGCATAAAGGGAATGCACTTTACAATGTAACAAATAGGGATGTATTCCAAGACCTTGACTGTACTGACCCCCAGACCCATTTCTACCACTTTTACAAGAGAATTTTGGTTCTCACCAGCAGCAGACAGTACACACAAGCACAGGGTGGTGGTGAATGTTACCATAATGGGGATGGCAACTACAGAAACATGGCTCACAGACAACGAGCAAGGAGTACAGATCCACACAGGAGACTATTTTGGTTCGTGTCACTCCCACAGTGCACCACAGAAAGCAGCTGACTGTGGGCTTTTACCACACTGATTGCATATGAGTGAATTTAACTTGCATATAATGAATTTTTGGTATAAAAAGGGTCATCACATAAGAGCAAATTTGCCCACATAAAGTAAAGAAAACTGGTATTTTATTTCCTGTGAAAAAATGTTCAGGTAAAGAAGCATTTAATGTGCAACAGGATTTCACAGAATGTTTCAATTTTTCACCCAGCTCCCCAAAACTGAAAATTCTGTAGATTCTTTTTTTTTTTTTCATTTTTGAGAAAAACAATCACAGAATCATATAAAAGCATCATAGGTTTGGAAAAGACCTCGAGGGATATCTGCTCCAATCCTCAGCACCTAAATCTTCTCAGATAGATACCTATCCAGCCTTTTCTTGAAAACTTCCAATGAAGGCCATTCCATAGACTCCCTATGTACTTTTATGGAAAATTTTCTAGGAAATGTTCTTGAGAAAATGTCCATTTATAATAAAAAATGTGGTGTTGATTGATTCTAATTAACATCTCCAAGGAGCAGGGTTGAGGGAAATGATATAGCACCATCTCCTTCCAAACTGAAGGTGTTGGGGAAGGGTATACTATGCAAATGTTACAACATAAAGGAACTGCTGCTTCAGTATATACTCCATGCGGTGCACCTGTAAGCTAACCTTCTCTTTGTTCACTGCACAAAAAATGTCAGGCATCATTGTCATGTTCCTTCCATGTTTTACCCTCATTCTGAAGTAGGTTCGAAATCCACGCTGCAGCCTCAAATATAAAATACGAATCACTGAGCCAAACTGTCTGGTGCTGTAACTTAGCACAGATGTGCTCCAATGGACTGCAGTGGAGTTTCATTCATTTATTTCAAAGGGGACCAAATTATCAGAGGTATAAGAGCAATAGAAACTTAAGTATAACAGAATGTTGCCATAGGATCAATGCCTGAAGCTTCAAAAATCAATCTATGCTTCATCTAAACATCTATTTTCTTTACATGGCTTGGCATTTATGCAGGAGCAAAAGGCAATTACCCTGTGACAACAAACAACACTGAAATGATTTTTAAGCCTGCCTTTAGGCACAATAACAAGTGACTGTCTGAGACCCTGTGCTTTTGGACACTGTCTCTCCCCACAAACTCAGCTTTTCAGGCAAGCCAACCTGATCTCTTTGGATACATGGAGAAGAGAAGTAAGGCTAGCTTTCCCCTTAAGGCCCCAACAAGTTGTGTGGCTGGCTCAGTATATTGTATATAGAGCAACAAGTCACCCATGGCACAAATTAAAACATCACTGCAGTTTGGGCACAGACATGTGGCAATCAAGCCGCCAGGTGATGGGCATAACTAGCATGGCTGTCATAAAGCTTTTTCAGCCGGACGCTCACCAGGCTTTAAGATCCTTCATCCTGTGTATTTCCTTTGGTGTGAGTAGGCAGCAGGACTGGCTCTTTCCTTGGCTTCTCTTATATACTTCTCAGATACAGGCAATTAGCCTGTTACAGCTATTGAAACAAACATCCCAGACTCTCGGACATCACTTAGTCTTCTCTGTGCTATTTCCCACCTGTATAATGGGGAAATATTCCCTATTTCTCAAGGTATTGTGAGCATACAATCTGTTAACAACTCTGAGGCACAAGAGAATTATGGCAATGAGGGACATACAAGTATTGAGTCAGACAAGGAATCATGTACATGAATCTTAAAGGCAGACAAGGTTCTTTGGGTGAATCAGATATCTTTTATTAGACCAATTTAAGGTTTTAAGTTGGTCTAGTAAAAGATATCAGATTCACCCAAAGAACCTTGTATGCCTATGTCCTTAGACCGATATGGCCTACACCCCTGTAACATGAATCTTAAAGGCACTCTGATATTTGTTGTTTCTGACTACTGCATAATATGTGGAGCATGTGTGCCTTACGTATAATGAAATTCCAATACGTATATATGCTTTGAGAAGTAATACAACAAGTTTTCAGTTAACCACAATTAAAAAAAAAAGAACAATGAATAATTTAAGTCACTAGCTGTATATTTGCTACTTCTTATTTGCATGCATGTTTCTTACATGTAGTGAAAGGTTAAAAAAGGCTGACAGAGTTATAAAACATAATGACATCTCTTGTTTAACTTAGTCATATTGGCTTCTTTTCAACACGACAGTAAAGATCCCAGAGCTGAAATGTTATTTCTAATTTTATAATTTATTCAGAAAGACTAATTTGCAAAATGAAATTGTTTGGATGACTGGTTTGCAGTAAACATGTTGCACCAAATTGGTTTCTAAATTTAGAGAAAGGTTAAGTTTCCTCTTATAATAATCAAGGAATAATAGAGGTATTCAGGATAATGAGGTTTTGTAATTAAAAAATCAAATTCTCAATGAACCTGAAATGAAAGTTCTGTGGGATGCAGCTATACATCATCTAAAATGACAATTTTGTAAAAATATTTTAAATCTGCATTGTCAATTAAACAAAGAATCCCATCTGCTTGCATGGTGGTTACCAAGAGCCAGTCCATATCCTGCATTATCTTGGTAGGGAGGGTCCTCTCCGCTGTTTTCTGCTGGGAAGTGAGGGCAGCAGTTTCTAGTTATGTTGTTCCTAGGGTTACCATATTTGCAGTTCCAAAAATGAGGATGCCTGTCGGGGGGACACCTCACTCTCAACCCACAACCCCCTTGTCCGGCTAGTGCCCCTCACTCCCAACCTGAAGCCCCCCATCCCTGCTGCTGCCCCTCACTCCCAACCTGCATTCTCCTGGCCCTGCTGGTGCTCATCACTCCTGACCCACAGTCCTTTGCCCCCCTGCACTATGCTGATGCCAGTGCTCCTCACTCCCAACCCTCAGTTCCCCACCCCTGCCTCCAGGCCATGCTGTTGCCCTTCACTCCTGACCCGCAGCCCCCTGTCCCTGCTGGTGCCTCTCATGCCCGACCCGCAGCCCCTTGGTGCTGCCAGTGCCCCACATTCCTGACCCACAAGCCCCCCACCTCCTGTCCCCTCACTCCCAAGCCACAGCCCCCCCCAGCACTGCTGGTGCCCCTCACTCCCAACCTTCAGACCCTTGTTCCCTGCCAGCCCTGCCAAAGGGGGCCTCCAGCTGCCCCTCTCCCAACCAGGCCAGAGCACAGGGACTCCTATTCATGCAGCTGGCAGTAGAGCAAGTCCAGCCCCGCTGCAGGTGGGAAGAAAGAGGAGGGGTGGCCTGTGGCACACCCCGCCTTGGGCTGGGGCTCCTGTGCAGCGCCAGGCAACCTGGTCACATCTTCCTAGCAGTGAGTCTTGGCCACTCTGTCCCTGCATGCATGGGCATTGACCCCTGTGCCTTCAGCCCAGCCACAGAGTTCCCCACTGCCATCAAAGGGCACCCCCTCCCCTTCCCCTGCTGGAAGGGCAGGCACCTCTCCCCTGCCCTGCCACAGCCCCAGCACCAGGACCCCCTGCTCCCCCCCAGACAGTCCCCAAACCCTGGCCCTCCAATCCCCACTCCCCATACACTTACCTGTATCCAGCTGGCAAGGCTGGTCCCACTTTCTGCCTGGCTATATGCCAGACACATGTGTGTGCACACAGAGATGCACATGGTGTCCCCTGCCTCCAATTGCCCTCACCCCACTCCCACCAGCGGAGCAGAACAAAATCCTGGACATTTGTTCATATTTCAAAAAACTGCCCAGATAGAGATTGGAGGACCCAAAAAGAGGACATGTCCAGGGAGACCCAGACGTATGGTAACCCTGAAGTTCCAAAAGAACTGCCAAGGTTGTGGGCTGCAAATCTACCAAAGACCAGAAACAGAAAGAGGCCACACACAGTCCATACTGATAGCCTCTGTCCCCCAGGAATCCCCAAAGATTCATCAGATTTGATAGTGGACTAGACCCAGGATACTCAGAGGGGCAAAGCCCATGACTGATATGATGCTATGTGGGAATCCAACAAAGATTCCATGCACATATACTCGTCCTGGGCATTTGAGACAGGGGTTTGATCTGGCTCCAGATAGTTACATTACAGTTTCAGTAAATCATGTTCTTCAAGAATATGACATTATGAAGCTTTATTCATGACTGTGGGGGAGTGTTAAATGGTCTACTGAGCACTGCAAAGCAAATGCAGATTGGCTTTTTTTTAAATGACTGCACAAACTAAGGAGTAAATAGTTCTATGAAGCATCCTAGATGTAAGAAATTTATTGAAAGTTTTCATATTATAGACTACGTTAAACAGTGGTGTAATCCTTGGTATGTGCTGTATTTTAAATTTTAAAGACTGTAGATTCCATATCCCTTCTTGGAAGCTTCAATGGAGGAATTTTTGGCAAAATCTCTTTCGCATAAAGCGTGTTATGAAGTTCAGCTTCTCGAAGAGCTAGCTCAATACGAACTCTAGGGTCAGAAATGATCTGTTAAAATAAAATACAGTGATGATGAGCAGAATTGTGTACAATGGTGTAATCACAAAAAGCTAATCTCTGTATGGGCAAAAATAACCTTAAAGGTTGCAAAATTGAGCCCTCAAAAGTTAAAAAAAGTCCAGAATGAATCACCTTAATTCAGACCCCTTTTGCCCATGTATTATGTTATAGTCTTTAATTTTATGATCACAGACTATTTTTAACACATGACTCTGGCCTCGTTCAGTATTCATGACTTTCCCCCAGCAAAGCTATAAAAGCTGATGAAAAATTAATCAACTTATTCCTGGTCTGGAATCCCCAGAAACTGCTGCCCAGCCAAAACTTGAGCTTTTTCATCAAATTAAAGTCTGGCTGCCGTGTTCTTAACATACGCCATGAAACCCCACCCTGAAGACAGGACTTTAATTTCCTCTTGTATGCTGCTGTGGCATCTGAGTTCTTCACGAATATTAAACAAATCATCTTCACAGTAGGTCTGTAGATTTGGCCAATTTGGTGAACAGTTATTCAATTAGGAGATTTAGATCACTGTCCTGAGTCAATTTGGCCAAATTGGCTCAGAAGACTCACTGCTGATTCAGAGAGATTTG
Organism: Alligator mississippiensis; assembly: GCF_030867095.1. Lineage (NCBI taxonomy): Eukaryota > Metazoa > Chordata > Crocodylia > Alligatoridae > Alligator > Alligator mississippiensis. Next base: position 222,437,162 of record NC_081827.1, on the reverse strand, counting down.
GTGATTCAGATCGGCTGGGGGGAGGCAGGCACAGCCAGGAGGCTGCAGGTTCTCCCATGGCTACTCTGGCTGTGCCTGCGTCTCCCCAGGTAGGGGGAGTGGCAGGAGAAGCCCCCATGACTGCTCTGCTCAGCCCCATCCTCTGCTCAGCCCCAGCCTAGTCCCAGCACTTAAAAAAAAAAGCCCCTCACACACCGGCTGCAGCAGCAGCAATTGGGAACTCTGGGTGCTCATGGCAGAGCCCCCCCATGCAGCGAGGGGCAGTTGGGGGCAGCACAAATTGCCCCTCCCCCCCACCTGGCACCTGTGTGGCAGCTGTCCCATGGCACAGATGCAGTGCTGCTTGGCAGGGCACCGCACGCTGTCTGGGAACTGAGACTACTGGGGATGAGTGATGCTGGGCTCCAGCTGACTGCTGAAGCCTCCCTAGCTCCCAAGCAGCACGCGGTGCCCTACTGAGCCACACTGCACCTGTGCAATGCGATACCTGCTGTGTAGGTACCAAACACGGTGGGTGATCCCTGCTGCCCCCCACTACCCCACACTGCATGGAGGAGCTGTGCCACGAGCCCTCAGAGGCCCCAACTGCCACTGCTGCAGCTGGTGAGTGAGGGGCTTTTTTTTTTTAAGTGCCAGGAGACTGGGGCCGAGAGGGGGGGGCCAGCAGGGGCTGAGCTGGGCAGGGGGGAGATCAGGGAGTGGGGGCTTTTTGGGGGGCTCTGCCATGTGAGCTCAGAGCCCCCACAGCCCCTGCTACAGCTGGTGAATGCATGGCTTTTTTTATTTCTTTTTTTTTAAACTCCTCACTCACCGGCTGCAGCAGCAATGATTGGAGCCTCTGGGCACTCATAGCAGAGCCCCTCCGCTCAGCGCAGGACAGGGGGGCAGCAGGGATTGCCCACCCCCACACCACTTGGCATGAGGAAGCTGTCACATCGCATGAGTACAGCACAGCTCGGCAGGGCATTGAGCACTGTCTGGGAGCTGGGGCTGCGCAAAGCTGGGCTCTGGGTGTCAAGTGGAGCCACCCCAGCTCTCTTACAGTGTGCTGAGCTGCACTAGATGTGCACCCTAGACCACCCACACCATAGGGCAGCTGCTGTGTGGGTGCCAAGGGTGGGGGCAATCCTTGCTGTTCCCCACTGTCCCATGCTGTGCAGGGGGGCTCTGCCATAAGCCCTCAGAGGCCCTTAATCACTGCTGCCAAAGCCAGCGAGTGTGGGACTTTTTTTTTTTAAGTGCCAGGAGTCTGGGCTGGGCGGGGGATGGGGATGGGGCTGGACAGGGCAGCCATGGAGGTTTCTCCCGTGGCTCTTCTGGCTTTGCCTGCCTCTGCCCTGGCAGGGGGAACTGTGGGGGTTCTGCCCTGCTGCTGCCTGCCCAGCCGGTGCATGGGGGGGGGATGCGATGCAGGTGCTGCTCGCTCCAGGTGGCAGCATGGCATAGCCCCTGCTCCCAGTGCTGCTGCACCTGCATCGTAGCCCCCGCTCCCCAGCCCTGCCGTCACTTGCCAGCCGGCACAGGGGGGCATGGGATATGGGCGAGGCAGTGCTGGGAGCACAGGCTATGCCATGCTGTCACTTGTTCCCTTCTCCTTGGAGCGAACCGTGCCCGCATCCTGATCCCCTCCGCCCCCCCTCCCCCCCCCCCGGCTGGCCAAGTAGCATCAGGGCAGAGCCCTTGTTCCCAGCACTGCCATGCCTGCATCCTAGCCCCCCCACCCCCCTCCCCAAGTAACATGCCCCCCCCACCTCAACTGGGCAACTTGTCCCAGTCCCAATCCCTCCCTCCCCTATGCCCCTTCCCTCTCCCATCCTCCAACCCTAACAGACTTACCAACTGGAGGCAGCTGTATCAGCTGCCTGTTTAATCTATGGCTGAATCTCTGAAGTGGCTGAATCTTTTCCGAATTGATTCAAAGCATCTGAATCAATTCAGAGCTTTTAATTGGTCTCCCGATTTGATTCAGATTTGGAGATTCGGTCCCCGAATCAGGCTAAATCTCCTCCGAATCTAATCAGCTACTGAAGCTTTGCACAGCCCTACTTCACAGTACTTCTTTGTGAATGAGTAGTAATATTATCCAGTAAGTAGTAATATTACCCCCCTCTTTTTTATTTTATTTTTTTTTTACACAGATGAACAATTAAAGCCAGAGAAATGCAATGAAAATTGTCAAAAGGATCCCCAAATTTTGGATTTCCAAACTGTGAACTTGAAGGCCTGCTTTTTCAGAGTACCAAGCATTTTACAGCACTTTATATAGTTAAAGCACAGACCGTCCATTTTCTTCCTACAGTTCCCTACCTCATTCGCTACACACCTTCCAACTTCAACAAATAAACCTTCCAGCTCATCAAATAAAGCAGGAATACTATCAAACAGCGTCGTTCACTACATACCCTGACTCCCCAAACATTATCCATCCTCTGCACTACATGAGGTAAAGGTCCCCCTGAGAAAAATAATATGTGATCATACACATATATTATCATATATTTAAAGATAATCCTTTTGCAAAAGAGAAACTACATTCTGGCATTTTCTAACCTTTGGCCTCTTGATTTTTCAATCTTAACATTCTTTTAAAGGTTTTAAACGTAATTTCCTAATTAAAAAAAAAAACAATCTTCATAACAGGAAACCATAGTGATTCCCAATTAAGCAATTAGCACCTGAACCAGTGGTATGCAAGGCAGCAATACTAGTCTGTTAACTGCTTTGTGGCCCAATCACTACAGCATGAGATGAGACATGCTTTGCCAGTGAGTTTCACAGATAATTACTAGCAGCAAAGGAACACAGAGGCTGAGGGCTCTCAGATTGAAATCCAAGTGCTGACCCTTTTCCAATTCACACTATCCACCTCCTATTACCTCCTTTCTTTTCCTCTGCTCCTAATCCACCCTCAATCTCTGATTTCTATATCCCCATCCCTCTACATGCAGCTTGGTTACTTCCTTCTCCAATTCCTTTCTACCTGAGCAACACTGGTGCAAAACAGAGAGGATTGGAATTTGCCCCCACAAGTAGAGATTGTGCAGAATGACCCGGGCTACCCCAGTACTGAGCATCAATCATGCTGGGGACAGTGCATGTGCAGGATGATCAGCACAAAAGAAGCATGAGGGAAAGGACCATGCGCAGCACAGGCAGACTTTAGCTGAAAGAGCTCCAGCACACACTCCAAAATAAACACGTGAACCCCAAAATAAACACATGAACCCCAGGCAGACAACATAGAAACGTTTCAGCCTGAATTATTACAGTTTGGCAAAGTTATAAGCAAAAACAGGCCTTTATAATGGAAAGTGCTGGACAACATTAATGACAAGTAGCATCTAACTTCAGGGTAAACCAGAGCAAAATGTGTTCTGTTAAAATAGTGTACCACTGCTTTTAAGTACACTTTCTGCATTTTTATACGAGAACATAAACGGTATTTTTAAACATACGGATATAGCATGTGGGGCAAAAACAATCAATCAATAAACCTGTTGTACCCTTTCTTAATTTCTATTTCCGGAAGAAGTAGGAATGGCCCCCAGCAATCTTATTCTGAGTATAAGAGTATAATTATTCCAATTTGGTGTTTTTCTTTCTGGCTGACCAGGCTCTATACCGCCTCCATCTAACCCATACATATTAAATTCCAACAGGATGCCCATGCTCTAAAGTTAAACATATACTGATTATACTATATACTGTACTAAACTATATACTGTACAGTGTACTATATACTTCGTGTTCTATAGGACTCTGAGACTATGGAATGAGCACTCTTTCATTAAAAGATGTTCGCATTATAGACACTCTCACAACAGTGTCTCTCCCTTCATATGGTGTTTTCAGTCAGGACAAACTTGACTTAAACATCTAGCTTGATGCTAACACAGGAGAAAAATCAGTAGTCTTAGATATAAGCATAATACACATCAAAAGGTTTACTTCATTCATTTTAACAATATTAAGATTTCTCAAACAAACTTCTCAACATTTTTGTATTAATTCATGAAATTTACTTTCCATTATTCATATTTCTATTTTTGATATATTAATTTGCATACTATAAATTACATGATAGAGGCAATTACCTGTTGTTCACTATATGTATGCAACTTAAACAGCGGCCTTTGAAGAATAAATTCTTCTTCAGTTCCAATGCCCATTCTAGCTTTAGATGCCACTGTGTCAGCCATCATTCTAGCTGGATCAAATTCTGCAACAATTGCAACCTAAGCAATATGACATACAAATATTTACTAGACAGACAACTGACACCATCTGACTGGAGTTAAGTTTACGAAAGAGAAATTCCTTACCAGTACCACTTGTCTTTTCACTGTGTTGGTTCTCTGCCTTCACATGGGAAATGAGCAGGACCCTATCTATCAAACTCTGAATCACACAAAAAACAGGCACCCTCCATCTAGATCCAAACAATTGTTTTTGAAGTTATAAGGATGTAGCCACTACTGCCTTCAACTTCCTCTACTGAATTAAAGAGTTACAGCAAAATCCAAAAAATCAGGGAAAGGTGGATGAGGAGATGAGAAATTACCTGCATTTGTGTGTAAATGTGGGGGAAATGTACTTTAAAAAAAAAGAGCTTTTGATATGTCTCGAATGCCTTTGAATATCCCCAGTTAAACAGCTAGTGAATAAATTAAGTATCAATTTTGTATCACAGGCTGAAAAGAGCTAAGTAAATGATGCTTAGACAGCTGATCTCTCATAGCAGGTAGCAGAGTGCAATTGAGGCTAAAACAGGGAAAGACCCTCTTCCTTCAGCATCTAACTGCCACTAGACACTGCTTTTTGTCCAGTTCGTTTGTTCATTGTTTTTTACACAAATTTATGGCATACATGAGTCCATTGGATGTAGTCACATAGATTCCTGTCCAGTGAGTAGCCTACTGCACTTACACTTTTGCATCCATACTGCATAGGTAACACAGGGGAAAATAATTGCAAACTGTGCAGAAGTGCCAAAAAAGGCTATTTACATGGCTGGAAAAACTTCCATTTATGTACACAAAAGGGAACTGAATTCCACCCTAGGTGACTTTGTCCATACAGGTTCCAAAGTATACCAAATGTGAGGGTAAATCAAGCACCCAAGCACTGGGTGCTTAACAGCACTCCTGAGGACATTCAAATCCATAGCTTACTACCTACCTCCAAGAAACTGTCTAACTGACAAGCTAGAGAACAGTACCCTCTGCATCTCTAGTTGAAGCTGGGTCAGTGGGTAGCTAACAATGTGAGAGTCATAAGGCCAGAGAGATAGAAGGAGCAGAAGCTCCCAGGATTATTTCTGTGTTTGATTCATTGACTAACTAATGTAAAATTAATATGCAGCCCTGGGAGCAGGGACCAGAACACACAGGACTTCTTTCCAGGGAAATGCACACATCACTTGGCTCCCTTTTGCTCTCTCTTGCTTTCCTGGCTGCACTGTGGCCCAGCTTCAACACCCCTGGCTCCATTATACTAACTTTAACTGCTCCACATAAAAGCTAAGGTGTGTATTTCACAGAACAAGATTTCAATAATACTAGGTGTAAATGGAGTTAAAAATAGTGGTTAGACGAATAATTTAAGTGGAACTCAGTTATCCCGATAAAAGCAGCTTTGGTGGGTACTTTAATAACCAAGCAAGATCAGTCTCTACAATTTAAGAGTTCACTGACTTTACAACCAAGCTTGCTGCCAGCACGACAAAAATACTTTCTGGTATGAAAACAAAGGCAATGTAGTTCAACTGATTAATAACAAAGATTTTTAAATATTTTTAGAATACACTAATATACCAAAATGATGTGGGTATGAGCACAGAATATTTTAACTGAATTAAGTTCTTAAAAATATTATTACTAACTGACTGGAAGCAGGTTTTTATAAAGATTAAATAGGATTAAATAGCAGCCAAACAAATGTTGAGGTTTGTTTATATTTTCCTATGCCCTTTCCCTTAGAGCCTCACTTCCAGAATAATACAGAATTAGAATGACCACAAAAAAAAATCACCCTTTCCCTGTACCCTAGTAATGAAGTACACAGAATCACAACCATAATTTTTCCTTTATAATCCTTTGAAAAAAAAAATCAAGGAAATTTACTAATAAAAATGCAAATATTCAAAGACAAGCAAGAAAAAAGTTAAAGTAAAAAATCTGAGTCAGCAGGCTTTAACAAATTTTACTTGGAACACAGTTTTTTGTGACCTACACCAGCCTTAGAGAGAGCTAAACTCAGCCTTGTACCGAGAATCTGTGTACTACTCAAGCCCCTTTTCAGGGCTCAGGGTTATTTACAATCCTTGTTTTCACCCTTTGCACAGAGTCAAGAAAAACCAAAAAGAAAAAACAACCACAGAAAAAGAGAAAATGGGTTAAACAGAGAAATTTGTATTTATCTACATTCATTTGTCAATAGCTTCTAACATACAGGATATGTAATGTGCCAGTGTTAATGTTCCTACAAAACCATTAATATTTTTGTTTCCTGATGTTGAGGGACTGTTTTTGTAACTTTCACATAATATTTATGTAAATATTAGTAATTTAAATACATAGGAAATACAAAATGCAGGATATAAAAGCACCTGTTGTCGGAGGGCTTCAAGACGTCTTTGCCTTTCTTCTTCCTCATGTGCTTCTTGGAGGGCCAGTTCCTTTTTCTCCATCCAGCGTTTTTCCAACAGTTCTTGTCTAAACTTTACCCTATACAACAATTATATATATATTATGTTTTAGATATATGTGTGTGTGTGTGTGTGTGTGTGTGTGTGTGTGTGTGTAGAATCATAGAATAGGAGGACTGGAAGGGACCTGTAAGATTATGAAGTCTGGTTCCTGCCATGGGCAGAGGGTAGTTGGGCTCAAATGAGCTCAACGAGGTGCTTGTCCAGCCTGCTCTTGAATACCTCCAGGGATGGTGACTGCACCACCTCTGCTAGGAGTGTGTTCCAGATTCTAGATACCCTTACAGAAAAGAAGTTTTTCCTTATGTCTAGCCTAAATTTTTCCTCAAGTAGCTTATGCCCTTTGGTCCTTGTCCTCCCAAGGGCTGCCTTTCTAACGAGTTGCTCCCCTAGATCTTGGTGTTCACCCCTGACATACTTGTAGGCAGTAGGGCTGTGCAAAGCTTCGGTCCTTGATTCGATTCAGCAGAGATTCGGCCTGATTCAGCAGCCGAATCTCCAAATCACAGAACCCCTTAATCTCTCCAAATCAAATCGGAACCCTCCAAATTGATTCAGAGAGATTTGGAAAGATTCGGAGATTTGGACATAGACACAGCTTTTACATGTTTTTTCTACATACCTCTAGGTAGCAGGCAACTCGTAAGTGCTACAATGCTGGGGCACATGGAGTGTCCCACAGAAGCATAGGGGGCTCCCCAGCATGCTTGGCAACAGACTGGGGAGTGGACCAGTCCACTGGCGAGCATGCAGGGAGACCACCGAGCACATGGAGCACCCCCCCACGTGGGATGCTTCATGCGCCCAGCATCGCAGCAATCACAAGCCACGCCTGCTACCTCAAGGTATGTAGAAAAAACTTTTAAAGCTGTGTCTACGTCCAAATCGCTGATTCTCTGAATCAACATCAAATCTCCAGATTCAGATTCAGCCAAATCATATCAGGGACAGTGATCTGAATCAACTAATCGAATCACTGTCCCTGATTCGGGCAAAATCCAAATCCAAATTGAATAGGGCCCGCTTTGTACACGCCTAGTAGGCAGCTATCAAGTCACCTCAGTTTTCTCTTACTCAGACTGAATAAACCCAGTTCTTGTAGTCTCTCCTCATAGGGTCTAACCACCAAGCCCCTAATCATACAGGTGGTCCTTCTCTGTACCCTTTCAAGCTTATCCACATCCTTCTTGAAGTGTGGTGCCCAGAACTGGACACAATACTCCATCTGTGGCCTCATTAACGCTGAATAAAGGAGGAGGAGGAGGAGGAGCACTTTTCTGGATACCGATACATGCCAGAGTTGTATTTGCCCTGCTGGCAACTTCATCGCACTGTTGGCTTATATTCATCCTCTGGTCAACTGTCAGGTCCCTTTTAGATGCACTGTCAGCCAGCGGACCACCACAGATCATATAGTTATGGTGAAGCTTCTTCCTACCCAGGTGAAGGACCCAGCACTTGTCCCTATTGTACCTCATCTGATTGTGTTTAGCCCACTGTACCAATCTGTTGAGGTCATCCTGGATCCTTACCCTGTCCTCAGATGTGCGCACATTTCCCCACAGCTTGGTGTCAGCCACAAATGTAATCATTGCACTTTCCACTCCCTCATCCAAATCATTGATAAAGATATTAAAGAGTACAGGCCCAAGCACTGATCTCTGGGGGACACCACTCAAGACAGCCCTCCAGGATGAGGCCATCCCATGGATTACAACTCTCTGGGACCAGCCTCTGAGCCAGTTGCCAACCCACCTCACTGTAGACTAGTCTAGGCCAGTACCCTCCAACTGAATTGAGAGAATCTCATGGGAAACAATATCAAAGGCCTTGCTGAAGTCTAGGTAGATGATGTCAGCCTCACGTGTCCAAAGTCCAGCTGGTTAGTTACCTGGTCATAAAAAGACACCAGGTTTGTTAGGCATCACTTCCCCTTAACAAAGTCGTGCTGGCTGCCTCTTAATACCCCACCAGTTATGAGCTTGTAGTTGATGGTCTCCTTGACAATTTTTTCAAAGATTTTTCCCAGGACCAAAGTCAAGACTGACCGGTCTATAGTTTGCAGGGTCGTCCCTCTTCCCTTTCTTAAAGATGGATACCATGGTTAGCCTTCTTCCAGTCATTCAGGACCACTCCTGAGTTTCATGACTCTTTGAATAGCCTTGCCAGAGTCACTGCTATGAATTCAGCCAGTTCTTTGAGGACTCTTGGATGTAGGTCATCTGGCCAGCAGACTTGAAAATGTCCAGATATACTAAGAGTACCCTCACCTGTCCCAGACTGATTTCATGTGGACTGCAGTCTTCCCTCTATTCTCTGGGCCTCTGAGCAGGTGACAAGTTACCATCTGATTTCAAGAATACTGATGTGAAGTGAGTATTTAAGAGCTCTGCCTTTTCACAGGAATCCACTGTGGGCTGCACTCCTCCCCAACAGGTATTCAGTAGGGGGTCCCACAGTGGAGCTTGATTTTTTTCTTGCTCCCTATGTACCTATAGAAGGACTTCTTATTATCTTTTATTTCTGTTGCCAGCTTGATCTCCATGCATGCCTTGGCTTTCCTTGTCTCATATCTGCAGACTCTAGCCATATGAGTGTACTCCTCTCTGGATGCTGAACCATTTTTCCATTGCATGTATGCTTCTTTTTTCTCTTTCAGAAGTTCCCTGTCCCTGTTGAGCCAAGTGGGTCTCTTGGCCCTGTTATCTCTTTGTGACTACATGGGGATGCTCTCTTTTTGAGAAGTAAGAGTTGCCTCCTTAAGGAAGCACCACCATTCCTGAACTCCCAAATCGTCCAATCACTGATTGTGAAGGACCTTACTAACTAGACTCCTGAGTTTACTAAAGTTTGCTCTTCTGAAGTCTAGGACTTCTGTTCTGCTGACAGGATTCCCATTCTTTTGGTGGATGGTGAATCTAATCAGATTATGATCACTGTTGCCGAGAGTCCTCCAATCCTACCGTGTCTTCCCCTTTGGTCAGCACGAAGTCCAGAGTGGCTTTACCTCTAATCAGTCCCTCCACAGCCTGTATCAAGAACATGCTGTCTATAGCTGCCAAGAAGTTGGTTGACCAGCTGGACCTGGCTGAATGGTCTTCCCAACAGATGTCAGGGTAGTTGAAGTCATCCACGACAATCAAATCTTTAGTGCTGGCTGGTTGATAAAGGACCACCAGGTCCTTTATCAACCCAATGATGTCAAATTCCTTGTCTGCCAGAAGCTGGGATTTTGGTTGTAGCTGTGCTTGTCTAAAGACATCGGCAGGCAAGGTTCTTTAAGTAGATGTGATATCTTTTATTAGACCAACTGAGTTGTTGGAAGAAGTTCTTAGCAAGCTTTCAGGTGCAGTCACACTTCTTCAGTCACAGGGAGTACAGAAGAAACTCTCTATGACTGAAGAAGGGTGACTGCACCTGAACGCTTGCTAAGCACTTTTGTCTGCCAGAACGAGTGCTAGTTCATTGTGTTTATTGCCCATGCTTCTGGCATTCCCATAAAGATACCTGAGTTCACCCCTTGTCATCCCAGGTTTTCTGTCACTCTACAAGTGTCTCAGGGCATTAGTACTCATCCAAAAGTCCCCTACATGAATACCCTCCCCTGGGTCATCTTGGCCACAGGATTTAGGTCCAGCAGTGGAATCTACCTTTACTCCCCCGGACATGCTTGTTCAAAGCCCTCCTCAGCAAGGCAGCGATTCTTGTAGAGAAGAGCTTCTTCCCTCTGCCCATGAGGTGGATACCATCTCTTGCATGCAAACCAGTACCACTGAATTGCATACCAAGTTCAAGGAATCCAAAGCCAACACAGTGACACCATCTCCAAAGCCTTCAGTTGACTTCTTCAATGCATTCCTCCCTTTGACAACCACGGCCTCTAACTGGGAGGATTGAGAAGACCACTTGTGCTCCTAGCTCCTTGAGCTTTGCCCCCATGGTCTTGTAGTCACTCATGGTTCTCTTGGGGTTGTTTATCGCCGTGTTGTTGGTACCCATGTGGACAAGGAGCATGGGGTAGTGGTCTGTAGGGTGGACCAGCTTTGGGATCCTCACTATTATATCTTGGATCCTGGCTCCTGGAAGGCAGCAGACCTCTTGAACTAAGGGGTCTGGATGACAGATGGCACCTTCTGTTCCCTGCAGTAAAGAGTCTCCCATAACAATCACCTTTCATTTCTTCTTTGGTGAGGGTGGCTGTTCCTGTCCTGTCCTCGGTGTGGAGGATGTGAATGCCTCATCTGTTGATGTTGTTAGGGATGCGTAGTTGTTGTGCAGCACTATAAGTGAAGCAGCTGACACACATTGTCGCTTTGGGCCTGATGTGACCAATTTCCACTCTCCATCTGTAGGAGCACCTTGCTGAAGCTCACTCTTCTGCCTGGTTTCTGTAGCATCCTTCTCCAGGTACCGAGCCTGGCAGTAAGCACTGATATCCTCCTCATGTTCCCTGATGGTTCACAGTCTGGTCACCTCCTTCTGGAGCTCCCTCACCCAGTCCTTCAGAGTCTCCATCAGTGAGCACATCCCACAAATAGGAGTGCCTGTACCCCAAATCCCAGCCTCCAGCAGACATGCCAGGCAGCCTCCACAGACTGGGGTCAGGGGCTCCATTTGCATGGAGGCCAGGACCATTCATATATACATAAGTGTGTGTGTGTGTGTGTCCCTTTCTGAGAATGACCTGCAACATTTACTGAATTCCTTTGCCCAAGCTCCATTCCTTTTTGGCCTCTGTATTACTGTAAAGAAAAGCAAAGTCCTGTACCGACCACCTCCTGGCAGAAATCCATCACTTCCATCACCACCAGTAATAAAACTGAATGGCAGACAATTAAACAACATCAAGTCATTCTGCTACCTAGGTAGCACAGTTACCAATGACACCAGCATTGACAAAGGACTTTCAGCACACTTAGGCTAGGGACAGACATTACATATAAATTAGTTTAAGTGATCAGAAACTGGTTTAAACTTGTAACAGAACACATGTTCAGTACACATAAACCAGTTTGAAAATGGCTGAAACTGGTTTGAGATAAACCTGGCTGAATTTAGTATCAGACTTAACGGATTTGGGTCAAACTCGTTTATTCAATGTCTGTCCCAGACCCCTTGATGGTTTAAGTTAAATCAGACTCCCTCAACATCCTGGCAGCTCTCTGGGCTCTCTGCTACACAGCAGGGCTGGCCCCTCCTCTCTGCTCCCTGGCTGCCGCTCAGGCAGAGACAGCAGGAGTCTGCCTGGTTTCTGCTCTCCTCCCCCCCACCTCTAAGCAGGAATTCCACTGTCCCCTCTGCCTTACACAGACACACAGCTTTAGCTAGCAGATCACATGCTGACTATGGTCTGTGCTATAGCAGATGGGACAAAGGTCAAATCATCAGGTAGCTGGTAATGTCCCTCTGTTTTCTTAATGGGGAGATAAAAAACTGTTATCAATTCCCCGCTGAGCTGGTCAGAAGTGAGGTGACCCCTCCCTAACCAGAGCATCCTGCCTGGGCCTGGCCACACCCTCCTCAGCTCAGCACTAAGGAAGGGAAGGGAGGGCTGCTCTAACATCCCCTGACTTCTAACATGAACCACTGCAGGCATGTGCCTGCATTTTTTCAGTCCAGAAGGATGTCTGGATGATTACAAACTGGTTTAGTCTAGCCAGGTTAGATTAACCTGCAAAGATTGAATCAATTCAGGCTTAGGCTTTTTGAATGTCTGTCCCTAGCACTACAGCCAGCTCCATCCTCTTTTGGTCACCTACAAAAAAGACTATGGACAAGACAGGGGGTCAAAGTGTCTACAAAATGCCATGCCAAGTTTACAAAACTGATTGCTTATTTGCCTCCTATACTCATTAGACACGTGTCCCCTTTTTCATCGCCATATCAAAAAACTTTACTGCTTGCAACAACGCCACCTACACAGCATAATGGGGATTAAATGGTCTGACAAAATCACCAATGATGAAGTACTATGACTGGCAGCCATGCCAAGTGTAGAAGCCATGTTAGCAAGGAAGCAAATGACCTGGGTTGGCCATATCATACCTATGGACAAAAAATTGATTGCCTAAGAGAGTTCTGTAAAGTGAATTTCAAAAAGTCAGTAAGAAGGTTGGCCATCCCAAATTCCGCTACAAGGATTGCATCAAGCAGCACATACAGTCTACCGGGCTGCATTTAATGACCTGGGAGGATATGGGCCCATGATAGATGAGCTTGGCACTCTGCTATGAAGGAAGAAGAATGAGCAACAGAACATCATTGTGCCACTTCAACCAACAGTAGGAGGGAACGTAAACCAACTGGCATGTTTCTTGAACCTTACATGTGGAAACTGATTTCCAGTATCAGTAGTAGTCATACTAGAATATGAGTGACAGTCATCATATATGTCTATGTATATAAAGCATTTATATTTTAAATTGATATAATACTGCAGTTTGAAAACAAGGAATAATTTATGTTTGACCATCGTATGTTTCCTCAAAACACCTGAAAGAAACAGACAAAGGTAATAATGATTTATTTCAAACTGCTATACTAACTTATTTACTTATTAGTCCAAGAGTTTAAAGAACAGATAATTTGGAATTAATATTTTTACAAGTTACCTAATTATTATACTGCATTTCAGAAACCAAACCTTTTTCATTATCCTTTATCACCTTCAAACCACTTTTTTCATTTTATTTGCTAATAAGAAAGGTGTTCTCATATCTGTGACTGGCAGCAAAACATGACCCTCCTCACTTTACCCCTTCCATTAAAGAAATGGATAATCTCTCATAATGTTGCTGCTTTTAAAGTAAGAAAAATTACAGAACTGTATTATTTTTAAATTATAAAATAGAAAGAGGGGGTAATTTTGTACAAAATCTCCTAAAACTGCTTCTAACAGATTCTTTTTACTGGTGAACTTTTGATAATGCAATCAGTTCTTGTATCTATTATTGGACCAACTCCATAATTGGGAGAGACCTTAGACAAGCTTTTGGGAACAAGGTACCCCTCTATCTCAACTATACAGCTGGTCAGTCCTAAAAGCTGTAGGCTGTCTATCTGTCCATAACACTTTATTTGCACTCTTATTGGCTGATGGAAACAACCAATCAGAGTGCAAATACAGTGTCTGGACAGGAGGTGGCAGTGCAGCAGAATGCTGCCATGATGGTGGGGACACAGGGGATGGAGTGGGGCCTGCCCTGCTCCCTGGAGGTGGAGGAAATGGAGCGGATGGCACCCCCCCCCTTTGCTCATTGGAGGTGGCAGCAGTCGCGCAGGGGGGAGCAGGAACAGGACGCTTCTTGGGGAGGTGAGGCCAGCAGCACTGGACTCACCCCCCTCTCTGCTCCCAGCAGGCAGAGAATACGGAAGGGGGGGAGCCTGAGGCCAGTGCTGCTGGCCTCGCCCCCTCTCTCTATCACATGCTGAGACCGGGGCGGGGGGAGCAGCAGAGCTGAGCTGATGCAGCAGCAGTGGGGGAGGCCTGAAGGGGGGGAAAAGGCAGCTTGTTGCAGGGTGGGGGTGGAGAGCAGAAGACCCAGGCTGATATGGTAGGGGTGGGTGGATGGAAGGAGTGGGCCCAGCCCCAAAACAGTGGCAGAGAGGGTGGGGGTTGTGCCAGGCCCAACCCGGTCCCAAAATAGAGGGTGGGGGACAGCAGCCCAGCCCGGCCCAGCCCAGCCCTGAAAAGCTGGCAGGGAGGGTGGGGGCATGCCAGGCCCAGCCTGGCCCCAAAATGGAGGGTATGGAGGGCGGTGCGCTGGGCCCAGCCCAGCCTGGAAATAGCAGTGGGGAGGTTGCGGGGGGCAAGCCCAGTCCTGAAATGGTGGCAGGAAGATGGGGGGAGGGCCCAGTCCAGCCCCACAATGGCAGTGAGGAGGGGGGGGCAGGCCCAGTGCCAGCCCCACAACGTTAACAGGGAGGGTGGGAGGCACAGTGGGTTCAGCCCGCCCCAGAAACAGTAGTGGGGACACTGGGGGGGTGGGCTCAGCCCCGAAACAGTGGCAGGAAGGTGGGGTGGGAGTTGGCAGGTCTGGCCCTGATATGGTGGTGGGGAGGTGGGTCTGGCCCCGCTTTGGCAGCAGGAAGGGTGGGGGGCCAGGCCCAGCCCCACGGCAAAGTGGGGAAAATGAGGAGCAGGCCCGGCTCCAAAGGTGGGGGGGAGCTGGACACAGGCCTCTGTTCCCACCCATCATTCTTGACGGGCAATTGGCTAGTAAAAGATATTGGCCAAAAAGTCTTTGCCTCACACATTAAATTTGGGATTTTTACACTATTACTGCTAAAAAATAAAAAAAAATTATAAAGCACAGAAGTGTGTATATCTTGTGGTATGCAAGAATTGAGAATAATTCACTTCTTTTGTAGCAAGTGAAATTTCATGAAAACCTCTTAATGAAAAACAAGAAGCATCTTTTTTCCTAAAACCCCCCCCAAATAATAACATTTACATTATTTAGAATACCTTCTATAGGGAGCACTACTGCCTACACTACTATGTCATGTCTAAACTAATCTAATAGTATCAAATATGATGCTCAATGATCTGGAAGTTGTGCTCACCTACCAAAGATGAAAAACTAAAGTTATGCATTCTGTATGCATCCAAGTCTTACTCCTATTTCAGTCATTTATACAGGTACAAAAAGAATGGAAACACTATCAAAACAGAATGGAAACATTCAACACAATTTGGCCCTTGCTTTGCACAACTGGATCAAGCAAGGCTGCAGGGAATCAGCCTCAAAGTTTCCGTCTCTTCTTTCCTGAAGAAGCAAGGACTGACAGTACTGATCATATTTTCATTAATATATTATCCTGAAAAGACCATCATATTATTTGTGTTGTAGAGTCAAGGAAAAATATTAACAAAAATCTTCAGTTTCCTTGTCAGAGTCAACCAAAAGGATATAAAATCTACACATAAGAAAGGTAGGGGGGGGAGGTTTATAATTTTTAAATAGATTAACAACTGATGGTTTATATAGATGCAGTATCCATAGTAAATAGATTATCAACTGGTAGCTATTACTTATAGCTATTTTCAAGTGTTTCTTCTCGCTTTAATGCCAAACTGTCCACATAGAAATAATTTTGTTACATTTCTTTTTATTATATTGTAGTTAATAAGCATCTAGCTACTATTGTTTCAAAGTAAATTTTAATTTTACAGAAAAACATGAAAATTAAAATGTTTTTAATACTCAATTTTTACTTTAAGTACCACAGTAAGTAACAATTTTAATAAATAACAGCTGAAAAATGAGCTCAGCTGATTAGTTTCAGCACAGTTACCTTTTGAAGTATTGTGGGTACACACTTATGTAATTTCTGATAAGCATAATTTCATTAAAACTCTGCTTTCAGAGACTGCCTCATAAATATTCAAGAGTAAGAAACTAACTAGCATGTTTATTATAAAAGTTTTAGGAGAACTTTAAAAAATATGTTTATCATATATACTAAAGGGTTTTTTTCCAGCCCATTATCAGTTACCCTCTTTTTGCTGTGACTTGAATAAATGAGCTATATGGAGCATTATCTAGTGGTTCTGGTCACTATGGTGGATCTAGGGGTTCAGTGACAGGATCAAGGGTCAGAAGACCTAGGTTCTATTTCCATTTCTGAAACACTGTCTTGTTGTGCAAGCTTGCCAAATCTTGGGATACATGATATTTAAAATCTAATATAACATTCAGAAATATCACCTGACTCCCCTGCACAAAACCCCAGGGGTTAGATCTTCAATTTGTATAACCTGCATAGCTCATTTAGAATAAATGAAACTAGGACAATATACATCCACTGAGGATCTGACCCTCTGTGAATACAATGAAACAGATACTGGTGCTTTTAATGTTGGATATGTGTTGGAATACTGAATACCAAATGGATGAATGCCTCTGTAATCTGGGTCATTTTTGCTCAAAAACCAAAGTACTCAAAACAACCATCTTTGATCTTCAATATACCAATGACTGTGCTATCCTCACACACACACTGAGGAAAACCTCCAGACCGTGCTGGATCTTTATGGAGAAGCCTACCTAGTGTTGGGCCTCTATTTGAACATCAAGAAAACTAAAGTACTCTATCTACCCACTCCAGGTCATGAGCGTTATCCACCACACCCTCCCAAATTACCATGGAGGAAAAGACGCTGGAGGGAGTTGAGCACTTTGCCTACCTTAGTAGCCACCTCTCTCAGAAAGTGAACATCGATTAAGAGATCCAGCATAGGATCGGGATCGCCAATGCCTCCTTTGGGAAATTACTTCAGCGTGTCTTTATTCATCACAATCTCCAGAGGGACACCAAGATCCAGGTCTACAAAGTAGCCATCATTCCCAGTCACCACTACAGATATGAAATGTGGGTGACCTATCACCATCATCTCAAGAGCCTAAAGTGGTATCACCAACAGTGCCTCCAGAAAATTCTCTGCATTAAATGAGAAGATCTCTGTACAAACAGCAGCCTTCCTCCTAAAGCCAGTGTTACCAGAATTGAGTTGGTGATCCTCAGGCACCAATTTTGCTGGACCAGCCATTGTGTGCAGATGTTTGTTTCTTGACTCCCAAAGAAAGTGCTCTACTCCCAGCTTAATAATGACCTGAGATCTTGTGGTGGCCAGAGGAAATGCTACAAGGACACATTGAAGGCATACCTCAAGAAAACAGCTGCCAACATCAAGAGTTGGGAGGAGTTGGCTGCCAACTAACTAACAGCGTTGCAACCTCAACCAAGTGACAGACCTTTTGGAAGGGAAGTGTCTTGCCCTCAAAGCCGAGAAGAGAGAGTGAAGGAAGGAAAAGGAAAGGAATCCCAGCCTGTAGCCTACTTTCCCCTGTGGAAAAACATGCAACTTAAGCAGACAGGTCTGTGGCTCAAGGGTTGGACACTAAAGTCAACTCAAGACTCAATGAGCCATAGCAGAGATCATCCTCAAATCAAAGGATTGCCAAAAGCAACAACAATGATGATGACACATTAGATACATATGTATCCAACTTTCGGACACTAAGCTCACCCAACTGCATGTAAAGTTGGTCCAATAAATGATACCGCGCAAGAAATCCTTGTGAAACACTGATACTGTGATAGATATACTGAGTAGTCCCTCCCTCCACAAATGGTTCCTTCTCCACACACTATCTTAAGCCGGGCTACTTAAGGAATAAGAGAATATGTATTGCCAAGTTAATGTAACAGAACATGCTCAGGTTATTTAGTATGCAAATGCAAATGAAGGTTCTTTCTATGCAAATATAAATAGCATTTGTACATTTCCTTGTGTGCAGCTCAGCCTCCAGTTTGAACATTTTTCTTATTTGATTTCTGTATACATGCTGAAAAATCTTTCTAGTTATAGAAAAATGTACAATTCCTCATATACAACTAAAGAAGACTTTTAAAGTTGAGTAGTCATGAGCACTGTACCACTATTCTAAAAACTCTTTTGCAATCTTTACTTTGTAGACTTTTGAAAACATTTGTGAGATGAAACATCATAAGGTCTACACATTTAAAAAACGATTCACCAGTCTGCTGCTGTGAATTACACATTGATTTTCTAACAAAACAGAAAAGTATCAAAAGAAACAGGAGTTATAGTCATCACTCTATAACTTTTTGGAAAGAAAGTTAAACTTTAAAGTAGTGAAGAGATAATTGTACATTTCTTCGTACTGTCACAGACACCATGACCTAATAGCTCCAAAACTGAAGTACTTACAAGCTTTACAAGAAAAATCCTCATTTGGCACCAGATTCAGGGGTACATTTGATCCATTTTTGCTTTGCTTTGCAAAACACTGGGAATATAAAACAGCTACAAACTTATTTAAAGGTTAAATCTGGTTTCCTACAGAATCGTATCATCACAAGAGAGTTAAGAAGCCACAAGATACAACGGAGCCTGGAATGAAGTTTTTGTGGCATTAGGATAAAAGTTGGAGATGGAAAAGCCCCTTCTCCCTGCTACTGATAGTTTAACAGACCCAGCTATCCAATGCTATCTTTAATTTGTTAATATTTACTAAATGTTAGACTGCCTTTTGTCAACTCCCATTTTTATGCTTTCTTCCATCCTCCCTTACTGTTTGCAATAGTATATCAATATATGTCTGCCAATGCCATTCCTTTCCGCCTTCAAAAGGTATTGGAAACATATCAGACCAGAAAATGTTGCATGTGAAATGACCGCTTGCCACCCTGCGTATCTAGTTCTCCCTACCTTTACTCTTTTAAACCAATCCCACAAAGAATCTAGTTGTACTCATGCTAATTTAAGTGCATGCCTAAAGATGGTGAACCTATGATGAAAACTCATTGGGGCAGGTATTACATTTATGTTTGGCACACTATATTTTGTGGCATGCTGTAATACCATACTTGTGGAACTACAGTACAGAATGGCAGTAATAGCTCTCTTTCCTTCTTTGCTTAATGTTAGTGAAGGCTTTTTAAGATAAAAAAGACTATGTAATTTCGAAGATTTAGCATTCCCTACAAAAAAAGCAAATATTTTTCCTTGCTCTTACTGTTTTATTTTGTACAGTTTGACAACTATGGGAAAAGCAAAATTGAACATTTACTTGCTTTTGATTCATAATAACCTGAAAGTGCAATTATTTTTTACTGGGTTCTTTAATTAATTGTGCATTTAATTATATTATTCTGTATCACTTATTTACATAAGCACACACCCCTGCTGTATATAGGCAGTGCAAGCACTTAGCTATAGATTTAAAAAACACATTAGAATAATACTTGTGTATGTGTGTGTGCATGCAGTTATGTATATTAAATTGCTCATAAAACCCAGAAGCAGAAAATGGCATGTGGCATTTTACATCAGACTGTAAGGGGAACCTAGTCATAACCTGATCTAGGGGCACACCTTGTGCTGCTAGTTGTCCCCAGAAAACACCCATGCCACACGCTCTGGCATGCAGCAAGTTACCCTAGGTGGGGTAGGGGAGGCTGGGGTCAGCACTGGGCTGCCCCCAGCAGCATTACCTGGGGTCTTCACAGAGTTGCAGTTGCATTGCTCCTGCTGCACAGAGCCTCGCTGGCAGCAGTGTGTGACTCCGGCTGGCCAGGCTCTGGCTTTGGGCAGTGCACACTGCTACTGCATGTGGCACTCCACCTTTTTTTTGGCAGGGGTAAAAAAAACCCTCCACGCTGCTCCCTTGCAGAGCAGAGAACAACAGAACGTGCGGTATGTAGCACTGCAGATGTGTCTGCCACATACTGCATGACCCTGCTCATCTGGACACAGCCATAGATTCCACTGAATGGAGGTTTAGGTGTTAAACAAAATGGGACATTAGGTGTTAAACACCTATGAAAATAAAGAATTAGGACTTAAATCCCTAATTTACTATATAGAGACCTCTACATCAATTGATACAATAGCTGCAGGGGTAGCTCCAGACTCCAAGAAATGTCATTTCACTTATCTTTGGCCTACAATAACAGAAAGGATGAAAGAAGAGCAGAAAGGGAGAAAAGCCTATTGCAAAGATCTTCAGAGTAGAAGGCCTGCTATTTTGAAATAGCAAAATGCTATTTTGAAATTCAACAAATCATACGAATATGGGGAGGTAAGGTTTCAATACCAGTATGGATTTACTGTATTAAGTGAATATTTTAAGCAGAACTGATGTCTGACCAACAGAGGTTACTAAGTGAATGGAACTCTAAAACAGATCAATAAAGATAAGTTGCCCTGAAGCTTCAGTAGTTAATGTTTAAAGCTTAAGAGGTGGAAAAGGAATTGTTGAGAAAATGGATCAAACTTAATCTTGATCCTGATTCTTAACAAAAGAAAAATAATATAGTAAAAAAATATTTCCCTGAATAAAAGTTCAAGGAATAAAAAATGGAGTAAGAATGGAATACTTTAAAAGCTGCATGTCAAGAAGAGTTTTGAAAAGAAAGTTGTGGAGTGACCTTACTATGTAGAATAACCTCTGAGTCCAAGTACACATAGAAAAGTGCAACGGCATTCAAAAATATATATTCATTTCCAGAACAACTATGTCTGATGTTAAGAAGAAGTATAAGTGTGGTTAAACCTGATTAAAATAGACTTTGGTTTGGCATGTGTGAATGGGACGGTGTCTTAGGCCCCCGATACGTGTTACATGTCAAGCATGATTAACAGGTTAATTATGCCTTAAACAGTAACCGGGCCACACATGAGACTTAAGGCATGATAATGCAGTAAATGAGCCACAAAGTTATTCCACATAATGTTATTCCACCCAGCTAGCCACATAATGTTACTCCACATAATGTGGAATAACTTTGTGGCTCATTTGTATCATGCCCTAAATTGAACGTGTGGCCAGGACATGTCACAACCCCAAGTGCTGCCCAGCTGGGCAACAGCTTTGGGGTTCTGACAGGTCATGGTATGCAGGGAGCCTGGCATTGGGCTACACTAGTCCAATGCTGGATTCCCACGCACAGAGAGCTGTTTTAACCCTGTGTGATGGCTAGCTGGGTGGATTCCCTCTGTGCCAAGCTGACTGTCCACTCAGACCAGGGACTGGTCTGGTTCCCAGCTGCAATTGACAATCATCTCATTTGTTTCCCCTTGCTGATGCAGGGAGAACCCAGGCTCATGAGTTCAGGCTACCCCTGCACCAGCAAGTAAGGCACAATTGGGATCTGATCCCCAGTCCCGAAATGATGTAACCTGCCATGCACATGTGGGAAGAATGCTGCCCTTGCTTTGAGCCTCATGAGGTGCAGGGCTCACAGTGGTGGCAGTGATCCCCATATTCCCCCACTGCAAGCCCCTCTGAGCCTCATCACCTGTGGGGCCTGCAGCCACAGGAGCTGGTGCAGGAGAAGCCCAGGATCATAATCCCAGGCTCTCCTTGCACCACCAATAAAGTGTGATGGGATCTAGTGTAAGATACACACAATTAATTGCGCTCCTGCTCATGTGCATGGCAGGAGTTGTGATTGTGGGATTGTGCATTAGATCCCTTTGCGCTTTCACCTGCATATGGAGGGGGGCTATATATATATATATATATATATATATATATATATATATATATATATATATATATATATATATATATATATATATATATATACACATACATACATACATATACACACACACACACACACACACACACACACACACACACACACACACATACACACACAGTATGAATCTTGAAACCGACGGTTGTTATATATGGTATAATAACTTATCAAAGGGGTCCAGGAAGAACTATTTTTCCCCTATTCCAAAGGAGATTATTTCATGATCTTTAAGAGATACCAAATAAAAACATCCTGAGGAACCATATGATTTAGAATAAGGAATGAAAATATGAACACCATGATTTGCATTGTATTAGTTTTAATATCGTAAATACTATTGGCTTGTTTTACGTCATTCACGGCATGATCCTGTTTTCATTTAGGTATTTGCAATATCTTTGTTTGGCTTCATTGGCACAGGATCTGGCCTTTAATGCCTTGTAATTGTTCCTCAAATTTCTGAGAAAGTAGGCTGTATCCTAGAAAAGCTTATGCTTCTCTGAACCAGTTAGCCTCTAAGGTGCTACTGTTACCTTGCCTTCTGCCTGAACCAGCAGTTGATATTGTAAAGGAATGTAGCTTTAGGGCTTGACTGTAATGTAAAAGAAACTGCATTGCCAGTTCTGTTTACAATACTGTTGCTATCTCATACAATCAAAGCAGAATTTTCTCTTTACTTTAGAGAGGATCTCCAAACTGTGCTGTCCAGGGACAAAGTGAAGTATCTACATTAAACAACTGATTTGGGGATAACCAGATAACTGGATAACCAGATCTCTGATCTTATTTTTTTTTTAAGTGTAGAGCAGCCTTAGGGACATCAAGACCTTGTTGGCAAGTGACCCTTAAATACATCTTTAGTTTGTCTGAGGGGATTTGTTCTCCACTGTTTTGTCCTCCAGTTCTCAGTTTCAGTGCTCCTTATTTATGTATATTTGCCTCCTCTTTAACACACTTGCAATAGCTTTTCTTTAGCTCACTGCACTTCAGACTCTTATCTTGTATAAGATCATGAATGTTTGGGACTAAGATGCATCAGGAGATGTTGCCAGGGGTTATTTGGGGTCAAGAGCAGGTTAGCTAGCATTATGTTTTATGGCAGTCTTTTAAAAAAGTAACTCTGCTACAACTCATGTTCAAGTACTGATTCAGATTATGCATTTTTTCTGACTTGTTCAATTTTAGGCATGATACAAACAAGCCACAAAAATATTATACATTATATTTGAAATGTCTTTTTGGCTCCTCTACTAAATTATCACAATATAATATGGCTTTAATGTGTAGCAGGTTTACTATTTATGGTGCAATTAATTCCTTAATCAGAGCATAAATGCATCTTGTGGCAGAACCCTAAAAATCCCCCCACCCACATTAAAAAAATAATAAAAGCACACAAAAATAACTACCTGCTTTTGAAAATTTAGACTATAAATAAATGTAGATTACATAATATAATTTTAATGCAGGATCTGAAATCTGCAAAAATGTCTCTTTAAGTAGGACATTTATCCTGCTGACTTTTGTAGAAAAACTTGCTTCCTTACAACATCTTAGCCAATGTGAGAAGAAGGTGATTAGGAACTGTCGACATGGATTCACCAAGGGTAAGGTATGACCAACCGGATTGCATTCAATCATGGCTGGCTTTGTGAATGTGGGAAGAGCCGTGGACGTGATATACCTTGACTTTAGGAAGGCTTTTGATAGAGTCTCCCATAACATTCTCTCAAGCATGCTTAGAATGTACAGGTTGGATGAATGGACTTTAGGTGGATAGAAAACTGGCTGGATCATCATACTCAGAGGGTAGTAATCAATGGCTCAATGTCTAGTTGGCAGCCGGTATCAAGTGGAGTGCCCCAGGGGTCAGTTCTGGGGCTAGTTTTGTTCTATATCTTCATCAAAGGCCTGGAAGATGGGATGAAGTGCACCCTCAGCAAGTTTGCAGATAATACCAAAACGGGGGAGAGGTAGATATGTTAGAGGGTAGGGCTAGGATTAAAAAAGACCTTGACAAATTGGATTGGACCAAAAAAAAAAAAAAAATCTCATGAGGTTCAATAAGGACAAGTGCAAAGTCCTGCACTTAGAATGGGACAATCCCATGAACCAATACACACTGGGGACTGACTGGCTAGACAGCCAGGGATCTGGGTGTTACAGTGAACAATAAGCTAAATATTAGCCAGCAGTGTGCCCTTGTTGCAAAGAAGGCTAATGGCATACTGGGCTGCAGTAGTAGGAGCATTGCCAGCAGATCAAGGGAAGTGATTCTTCCCCTCTATTCAGCAACTGGTGAGGCCACATCTGGAGTACTGTGTCCTGTTTTGGGCCCTGCACTGTGGCAAGGATGTGCACAAATTGGAGAGAGTCCATCAGAGGACAATGAAAATGGTTAGGGAGCTGGGGCACATGTCTTCTGAGGAGGGGCTGAGGGAATTAGGCTTATTTAGTCTGCAGAAGAGAAGATTGAGGGAGGATTTAATAACAGCCTTCAACTACCTGAACTTCAACTGCTTACAAGAGGATGGAGCTAGACTGTTCTCACTGGTGGCAAGTGACAGAACAAAGATCAATGTTGTCAAGTTCCAGCAAGGGAAGTTTAGGTTAGATATCAGGACAACTTTTGGCACAAGGTGGATAGTATAGCACTGGAGCAAGTTACTCAGAGGAGTCATGTAACTTTGCAGGTTTTACAAAAATCCTTGGAGATTTCTAAGGCCTAAACAAAGCATTGGCTGGGATAATGTATTTAGGGATGGTCCTCCTTTGAGCAGGGGGTTGGGCTAGATGACCTTCTCAGGTCCCTTCCAACCCTAATTTTCTATGAGTCTATGATCTTCAGCCAGATCTCCACAGCAAAGTTCACATTTTAACTAAAGAAAGAAACAAAACAAAATCCCTTCTATCCTGTTGTGACAGGGGCAGGCTTTCATGCCCGGTGCAAGCACCGGCCTGCCCCCTGTCTACCAGTCAGCCACCCACCTCACTCTCCTGCCACACCTTGGTGTAATCATATTGATGTGATAATTAGGCAGGAGTCTGCCCATTATACACTCCGATATTGTGGGGGCTACCTACAGCTCCGTTTCACTCCTACACTGTGGCCTAAGCCTCGCAGATAGTATCTCAGACAGCTAACTCAACCATCCCCTTTGCCTTTTAGCTGTAGCTCCTTCCCTGGGACCTTCAGCTTCCCTTTAAACCCTGGCCCCATCTCAGGCCAGTCAGGACCCCGAGCTTCTTTGCTCTATATGGGTGTCCCTCATGATGAGCCCCTGGCCTTTTTGACCCCTATCTGGGTCCTGGCCCCAACATTGACCAGTTGGGTCCCTCGGTTAGGTCTAAGCCTCCTGCCTGCACTCAAGAATCAGGGTCCCCCATTCCTGGCTCAGGTGCTTCACAAAGCATGCCTAGCCCCAGGGGGTCACTCACTGTGGCAAGGTGCCTGCCACTTTAAGGGCCTGAGCCAAGCTGCCA
The DNA here is from genome assembly GCF_030867095.1 of Alligator mississippiensis. Lineage (NCBI taxonomy): Eukaryota > Metazoa > Chordata > Crocodylia > Alligatoridae > Alligator > Alligator mississippiensis. Next base: position 222,411,898 of record NC_081827.1, on the reverse strand, counting down.
GCAGGTGCCTGATTGTAGCAGCCATTTTAAATCCCTGGCTGCCTTTATAACCGGATCAGTTCCCTGCTGGCAGAGGAGGCAGCAACATTGCCTGGCTGCAAGGCCTCTGGTATCATCCTGGAGGTAAGGGAGGAGCTGTAGGGGATGGTTAGGAGGCTCCTGGTCCTGGGCATGACCTAAAACTGCACCCTGCCAGGAGTGGGTGGCCTGGTGGGGCTCTCAGTGGTGCAAGAACCCCCAGGAAATGCCAGGCCAGTGACCACCCCTCTGAAAGGCGAGTAGGGGCACCTTAACCCTAGCCCTCACCTCTGGCTGGGTAAAGAGTAACATCTATAGCCAAGCACAATGACATGCTGCTCCGGGGGGGGAGAGTGAGAGTCCCTGTGAGACCGTGGAGCACCAGTCATGGTGTGTGCGAGGAGAATAAGATAAAGGGAGGAGTAGAGGCCAGGTAAGCTTCAGGAAGTGCCTGAGCTAGTTGGGGAGAAATTGTGCAGGTCCAGGCACATTCCCCAAACACCTGAGCTGGGAATGGGGGAACCCCACTCCATAAGTGCAGGCAGGAGGCAAAGATCCTGCTGAGGAACTCAACTAGTCAATGCTGGGGCCAGGACCTAAGGGTCAAAAGTGCCAGGGACTCACTGCGAGGGACACCCATGTTGAGCGTAGAAGCTCAGGGTCCCAACTGGGCCTGAGATGGGGCCAGGGCTTATGGAAGCTGAAGATCCCCACAGTTGGGGGCCACAGCTAATAGGGTGAAGGCGAGGGTTCAACTAATGGTCTAAGATGCCATCTGCGAGGCTTGGGCCATGATGTAGGGGAGGTACAGAGCTGCGGACACCCCCTAATATCGGGGTGCAACAATGGGCAGCCTCTCACCTTAATTAACAACTTATTTATTACCCTCAAGGCATGGCAGGTGAGACAGGCGGGTGGCGTGTCCAGAGGCAGGTAGGGAGCTAGCTGCAGCTACTGAGGGATGTCCACCTTGCCACACTCACCTCAGCAGGCTCAGGTGCTTCAAGAAGCTTACCTGGCCTTCCCTGGATTAGATAGATCATATAACCCATCTGAAGGTGAGGGCTGGGGTTAAGGTGCCCCTACCCACCTCTCACTGGGGTGGTAAACAGCCTGGCATTTTCCTGGGGTTCCTGCACCACTGGGAGCCCCACCAGGCCACCCATTCCTGGCAGGGTGCAGTTTTAGGTCATGCCCAGGACCAGAGCATCCTGTTCCTACCTGCAAAATGTTCCCATGCAGCAGCTCAGCCAGGCAATGTTTCTTGCCTGCCTCTCAGCAGCAAACTGCTGTTGTTTATATAGGTGTCCAGAATTCTAAAATGGCTGCTGAGATCAAACACCTGCTGAGTGCTTGATCTAGCCCTTAAAGGGGCAGGCACCACTGGTGTCCTGCCACACCTGTCCCATCAGAAAGTAGAAATGCCCCTTGCCATTCTAGCCCTAGCACAGTAGCCTGGCTCCTCCTTGCAAGAAGCTGTTCCCTTCATACCTTACTTTCTCCAGTCTCTTATTTCCTCTTCTGAGAGCTTTTAAAGATCCTGATGGATAATCCCTAATCACCCAAACACCCAACAGCTGGGTTTTCATAACAGGGTTGATTATTCCTCCTTAAAGAAACAGATCACCATATTGCAATCTCCTATTACTTCATTCACAAAAAGCAAATATGATGATAACTAGTTATAAGTAGAGGAAGGGAAAGCTCCATCTATACCACAATAACAAATGAGTGAAAGATTTGGTTATATTGTTTTGTACCCCATCCAAGTTGCAGTTTACACAGACCTAAAGCTTTGACATTTTCGTTTTATACCAACACAAAACTGCTCCAGAAAATAGCTGTGTTACAACCTGGATATGGTGGATAGGAATCATTACAGAACAGGAAGGAAAAAATTACTAATTTTTAATGTATCCTAATTTAGCAAGATTAAACAAAGCTGACTAAGAAAAGTTAATACCGGTACTGTATTCATGTTTTACCTTTCTCTGTCTTTAAATGCTTGTTCAGCCATTAATTTCTTTAGTTCTGCCAGGTACAGAAGATCTTTCTCTTCTAGTTCTTGCCATTTTTGTTGTTTCTCAGCCCAATACTTTCTCACCTAAAGTTTGAATGAATGCAGTATACAAATTAAAATAGTTACTTATAAACAAAAAAGAGAACCATCAATGCAAAAAGACTGAAGAGTTAGAAAAAAATCTGACACGTTCTTTTGTAATGATATATTTATTTTAGTATAGCATATTGCCTATGTTGATAGAAAAAAAGAACAAGTCACATTCTAATGATTCAAGGTGCAAAAATTGGTTTTGAGAAGCAACAGCGTGTTGAACCACAAAACTTGAATGAAACAAGTATTGACTAGAATGTATTTTACTGTCCTTTCTCTTTCCATTCTACCCAACAACAGCAAGTACAGAGAGCAAGAAAGCAAAACAATTGTCAATAAGGACACTTCATTCCAGTTAGAAACAACAGTAACTCCAAATGTTAAGAGCAGAAATGCCAGACACAGGATAGAATAGGATAGGACAGGACAGGACAGGATAGGATAGGGTAAGATAGGAGGAGAGAAGTGGGAGTGATGACACACACAGTTGACTGTGAATTATTTTCCCTTCTTATTTCCCTCTTCTCCTGTTTCACCCAGTAACAGTGATTACAAAAAATAGGTGTTACAGGAGTAACCAAATGAGCTGTGTGGGTTTATTTCAGATGCTGGGAGTGCCAGAGCTGCCCTCACTGACATTGCTTTTGGTGTGACGGGAAATGCCAAATGAAGGTGTGAGTTATAAATAGGTAAAAGTTTTTTACAAATTCAGTGACCCTGAAAATTGTCATGCTGCTTACTGAATGGCAGTTAATAACTATCAACAGATACTTTTGTCCCAATCAAAGGCTAATAGGAAAATGTCTTTAATTCACAGGAGTCCTTATGGCCTACAGTCCCCAGTTGTATTATCCCTCTAGACAACTAAACTGAATAGCTTTTATAAAACTTTGAATGAGAGGAAAGTCAAAATTTAGCAACTCTGTGACATCTAAGGAATGAAGTCTCTTTGTTACAATGAAGAAGGATCAAGATACCATATAAATAAAACAGCAGGTCAATAAAACAAAATTCCAAATTCTTCTCTTGAATGAACTCAAGAGAATTCAAGTCTTTTTAACTCAGGGCAGTTCTTTGAAGATAAGAAGAAGGAATCAGAAGCAAACTTAAGCTTAACAGTCTACAGCATGGGATGACCTTAATTAAAAACACTATCTTAAGGTAAAATACCTTCTGAGATATATCTCCCAAAAATTTGAATGGGAACTCATGCTAAACCAAGGCACTTACAAGTTACTGACCAGTTCTTAGGTCTGTGAAAGAGATGGATAAAGCTCTTCATCAGAGGGAAGAGAGCAAATTGCTTTACCTTTGCCGGGACTACAGGTATTTGAGATGAGCCTGGAAAGAGTTGACCTACAAACACTGAATAACATTTTTAAAAGTTGTAGCATGGTCCCTTAATTCCTGCTACTTATGCAATAAAAAGGCTGCATTAGAAGTCTTCAATTTGAGGTAGGCAGCTGAGGTAGGGCTGGCTGAAGGAGAATAAGTAGTCAGCGAAAGCCAAAAGATAGGCCATAGGAGGGCAAAATAGCTGCTTGGGAGCTAGCTGCAAGACAATAGCACAGAGTCCCAGGCAAGTAGGCAGGCAGGGTACTGACAGAAGTGACATTTTGTCATGCAGTTGAACCCCTGAAAGTGCTCTACAGCTGTGCCCTGACAGAAGTACCTACCAGCAGAGTGTTTTAAAAGTGCATGATTGCATGACAAATGAACCTTCATTACATAAGGGTTCAGATGAAGGTGCTCCAAAGCGGAATGCTTTCAATTAACTTCTGTCAGTGCATCCTGGGACCAGGGTTGGGCTGATGCAGCCCCCAGCCCTGGTGTTGTCTTCAAGATGGGAGGTGGGAAGGGAGAGGAGGGAGTTTGGTCTGGGGTTTGCCCGGCTTGCACTTGGGGAGGGGCAGTGGATTGGAGCCCTCCCACCTCAGGAGAGCTCCTATCTACCCCTGCCCCCTCCAACAGAGGCTGGGCAAACCCCAGACAGAACTCCCTCCCCTCTCTTCCCCCCGCTCCCATCCTGAAGACAGCACCAGAGCTGGGATAGGGGGGTAGGGCTAGGGGACAGAGGCTACAGACATGCAGCCAGCTCAAAACTGGAGCTTGATCCCCCAACCCCCCAGACCCAACAGAGAATATCTGTTGGGAGGGGAGGAAATCACTGTAACTCATTGCACTATCTGTACAGGACTATGAGTTACAGCAGGGAACTGCATGTCTGTCAGCACCCACAAAGTGCAACAAACCAGGGCAGGCTGCTTATTAAGCTGAGGGCACACACCTGCAACTGGTCAGGGGATCACCAGACTGGAAGAGGTAGAGCCTTTGCAGATAAAAGCTCAAGTCCTGACCCAGGCTCTCCATGTGGAAAAAAAAAAATCTAGCACAGAGCTAAGAGAGAGTTGGAACTGTGAGGAGGGCCAGGGCTGGGAGAAGCCAGCTAAACAAGGTAGGAGCTGGGGAAAGTCTGGAGAGAAGCATCTGGCTCAACTGATGAAGTTTAGGGTTTTGATTACTGTAGGCTTTTAGACTACAGGACTGGATTGTGGCTGTAGGTGTGGACAGGAGACCATGTATCAGGGTGCTTATGGTGCTCTGTGCCCTGCAAGAAGCAGGGTTGCAACTGGGCTAAGGCTGAGAGCGCTGAAGCCTTAATAAAGATGGACTGAAGCTGAAATAGTTGAAGCCAAGACAGAGGAGTTGAAGCCCTAGAGAGGCTGAAGCCATGACAGGGCCAGAACCCATGGAAGAGGCTGAGGCTTAGAGGGCCAAAGGTGACAGCCAGAGGAAGGAGGCCAAAGCTGTAAAGGCCAAAACCTGAACAAAAGGGATAAGCGACTAGATTTACTAACTGATGGTGACTGACATCTGTGAAGCATGGATGTGGCTATGGGAGCAGCTGGAGGCCACAATTAATGCTCTTAAGGCAATTTAGTGCCCTAAGGCACAGAAAGAGCCAGGGGCGGTGCATGAAGGGCAGGGTAAGGGCCAGAAGGGCACAGAATAATTGGATAGCAGATTAAGGTTCCAGACAGCAACCAGTAGGACCATAAGTTTGGTTAGGCCAATTAAAGGCAAGTTGGTGGCAGCCTCCCAATTCATATAGATCAAGACATGGCAGGAGAAATAGTGGAGGAGTATTCTGACGATCTGGAGTGGGGCAGGTTTTATGTGGTCACCAGGGAGTGCCACAGCCAACCTCAGAGGCTAGACCTGCTATAAGGTACCTAAATTACACCTAAGACCTATTAAGGGTCAATAGAAGTTAAGTTATATCTATAGTGTAGTCACTACACTACAATGCTGTCAAAAGAGTTTTACCTATGCTGCTTCAGCTACTAGTAGTGGTCTCATAAAAAACAGCTCCACACAAGCTAAATGCCTAAAGTGTTCACCCTGCTTTTTCAGGTGTGTTTTGCTGCCATGGCTACAATGCTAGCAGTACTCATGCTAATGCTAGTTAGCGTAAGGTTATCTTGGGCATTTCTACACTACTCTGCAATCACAACACTGAATCCAAGGCAGACTCTCTAGCCTACTAGTCATGTAGGCCCCTTTGAAACTTTACTTTCAGCAGCAATTACTAAAAGTCTTGGCCGTCATCCTCTCAGAAGAAACTATTAAATTTACTTGGCACTCAATCATGTTGGAAGGGGCAGTTGATTCTAAATTCCTTTCCTAGACAACATAGCAGCAAACCCTAAAAAAAATGTGTATGCAGTAACATAAAAAGTAGAGTTGGTGCCCAGGGCAAACCTTGCAAGGGGGAGGGAGGGGTTGGTGCTTGGTTCTGACAGTGGGAGCGGAGGGGCATGTAAATCATGAGAGCAGGGGGATGGGTGCAGGTTCTCAGAATTAAGGAGGAAGATGCATGGTTCTGAGAGTTAGGGGAGGGTGGGTGGGGCTTGCAGCAGACTTAACCATGCCAGGACCTCCTGACCAGGTCTTTGTCTGAGCTGCTGCCTCCATGTGCTCTGCCCATCCAAACTTGCTCTTAAAGCAGCAGCTGGGGACTGTTTTGCAGCTGCCAGTACAGCTATGCTGTCCACTGGGTATGTATTCCACTGGGTTGGGGGGCAATTATGGCACCCTCCTAACCTGGTATCCAGGGTAGATGCTTCTTTTTGCCCACTTCTAGTTACACTACAGAGTATATTTGTACACATGCACTTCCCTGACAAACCATATACTATTGTGCAACAGTAACACAGCAACTCTTTCCTGATGGTGGAATTGTCTGGCAGGTGATAATGACTGTCTTCAAGCAATTCTTTGATCTGCAAACAACCACAGCACAGCTAATGAGTTTACTGAGCATCCTTCATTCAAGCTAAGTGAAAGGAACAATTAAATGTTTCCTTATGTAGTGGGAAAGGCAAGAATTTCTTAGGGTGATATCTTTTATTAGACCACCTATGTAGTTGGGTTAAAGTTAGACAAGATTTCAAATGTAAGACATTTTTCATCATGCCTCTGATCTCTTTACATAGTGTTTAACTGGAAACAATAAGAAGTCACAAACTAAGGCGCTAAGCTATATGACTGAGCAGATTTAAGCATGTGGAACTGATTGTAAATGCAGGATATTGACTGGTTGCAGCAGCCTGGTGTGTCTATGTCTATGATCATCAGAAAGCAAAAAGCATGACTCTGGGAGGAAGCCAAAAGACAGAATTATTTTTAGGCACAGTACTTGTTGGAAAGGCAGAGCTGAATTTCTGAGCAAAGAAACTACATGTTATTGCTTGTACCCTTGGGCTAGAGACGGATATTCAAAAAGCTGGGGCCTGAATTGATTCAATCTTTGCAGGTTAGTTTAACCGCTTATGTTGAACTGATTTGCAACTGCATAGGCATTCCCTCTGGATGGAGGAAACACCAGCACATGCCTGCAGTTGCTCAGGTGAGGAGCCAGTTCATGCTCCCTGACACCATGACAGGGCCTGCTGCCCCCATCACGATCGCTCCCCACTCACTGCTCCAGCAGCCAGGTGGGGGCAGGGCCAGAGGCTGGCCAGCAGGGCCCATTGGGTGGGGGGCAAGGAGCAGGGTTATTCCCCCCCCCTCTGCCCCCAGGGTACCGCAGCAGGGTCTGCCCTCCCTGATCACCACTACCGCCATTTGCTCTGTGCCCAGGGTGGAGTAAGTGGTGGAATGAGCCCCCTCCAGTGTCCCCTCCCTCCAGTGTCCAGCAGAGGGGGCTTATTCCACCATTTGTCCCGGGCATAGAGTGAGTGGTGGCAGCAATGGTTTGGGTGAAGAGGCCCCACTGTGATCCCACAGCAGCGTAACTCCTGCCCCCCTCCCTAAGGGGTTCTTCCGGCTTGCTTTTGGTCTCACCCCTGCCTGGCCGCTGGAGTGGCAAGGCGGGAATGACCAGGATGAGGGGAGCAGCCTTTGTCATGGTGTCAGGAAGTGCAAGCCTCTTTCCAGCAGGGGGGAGCCCCGGTGCTGTCACACGCAGTCCGCCACAGCTCTGCCCACCCTGCAACACAGTCCCCCATCGGGAAAAGGCTCATGCTCCCTGACACCATAACAGGGACTGCTGCTCCCATCAAGGGCCCTGCCCCCTTGCCGCTGCAGTGGTGGGGCTAGGGCACAGAGATAGACCAGGAAGCAGGGTCCCTTAGGTAGGGGGCAGGAAGGGCGGTTATTTCCCCTCCCTCTGGCATCTGGCAGAGGGGACAGTAGGGAGCTTATTCCACCACTTCCCCTATATAGGGAGTGAGCGGCAGGGGTCAGTGCAGGCAGACCCAGCTGTCGCCCCCCAGGGGCAGTAGGGGTAGAGGGGGGAATAATCCCCTCCCCGTCCCCTCTGCCTTGGTGGCCATGCTGGCCAGTGTTTGGCTGCACCTGGCCCTGCCATTGCAGCAGCAAAGAAGCACCTGCAGACCCAGCTTGGGTCCCTGCCAGTGGGACAGGGAGCGGGGAATTAAACCCCTCTCTGGACAGTTCGGCCAAGGCTACTGCCCAGCCTGACCATGCCCCTGTTGCTGGAGCAGCCAGCACAGAGAAGTGCAGGTCTGTGCTGGTGGGACAGGGGATGGAGGGGAGGAATAAACTTCTTCCCTGCTCCCCTCTGGGCCAGTGTCTGGCCAGACCCATGCCCCTGCCTGTCCCTGCTCAAGCTGGGGGGCAGAGGGGCAGGGCCAGCCCTGCTCAGCTACAGCAGAGAGTCCAGCCCAGACAGCATGCTGGGATGCCGGGGGACTCTGATTTAACTTAAACCAAGAAAAGGTTTGTGACAGAATTGCATAAATTGGTTTGAGCTCAATCAGTTATGTGTGATACTACATTCAGGGGCGATGCATAGGGGGTGCATGCGGGTGCACGTGCACCCCCTACCCAAGACAGTGCACCCCCTGCAAAAAGGTGCCGCTGACACTATCAGCAGCGCCTGTGGGTGGTCACTGTACACCACCCCACTGCCAACACCACCAGCAGCATCTGCAGGCAGTCCATGATTGCCACTGGCCACTGCCAGCAGCAGCACCTGCAGGTGGTTGCCAACCTGTGTTCAGTGCTCGCCACCCGCCCCCCCACCACTGCCGACAGTGCCAGCTGCATCTGCGGGAGCTCCCCACTCACCGCCAATAGGCTCCTGCCGCTGCACTCCTGCCACCACTGGCACAGCCATGCCTCTCCCCCCCCCAACCACCAGGGGCTCGCACTGTTCATGACTACATTCAACCAAGCTTATCTCAAACTGGTATCAGCCATTTTCAAACTGGTTTATGTGCAGTGAATGTCTGTTCTGTGACAGGTTTAAACTAGTTTCTGATCATTTAAACCAGTGTACACATTATGTCGGTCCCTAGCTTTGGGCACATATTTTGTGTATACTTGCTGTAAATTAACAATCTTGTAGCAAAGAAACATCTGAATCCTGTAATCAATTTCTTGTAATGGAAGCAATCCTAATAATCAGCTAATTTCTAGGACCCAAAGGGCAACAAAAAAAGCTAAGGTACAAGTAGCAGGATGGGGACAGAGGTTGTTCAACATCTTGACGTCTTGGCCAGAAAAGCACTGGGTCTCTGAAATAAGAGAGACTTATAACAAGTCAATAACATTACTAGGGATGGGTGAGAGGGGCATCTGTGCCAGGTGCTAAATTAGGAGGGGCATCAGAATGGGTCCCCACCCCTGCAGAGTCTGTGTCCTGGCAGCATGTCCATGCTGGGGCACACAGCAGCAGCAGCAGCAGCAGCAGCTCAGCCAGGGACTGTTTAGAAGTTTCTGGCATGAGTAGTACTGCTGTCTCGTGCCACTTCCTGATCCCACACATGGTTTGCCCTGAGTGCCAACTCTGCTTGCTGTGCTACTGGTTAGGTATTCAGGTACTACAGTGAGATGGTGGTAAAAGAACCTGTATAGAATAGAACAGTTCTTGTGAGCCACTGAAACTCATAGACTATACCTTCAATACAAAAAAGGTCCATTTTAAAGGGCAAGATAACTAACATCCAATAGTTATCCTTCTGTAACGTACTAAAGGAGGAATTATATGTAACTTTCACCACAAGACTGCTAGGCAAGGTCAACAGTATCCCATTACCTATAGTTGACATTTTCCAGTTTCCCCTCATGATATAATTATAGAGTCTTGTCTCCACTAGAATTTTACATTGGGACAGCCAACACATAAGTTATTCCACCTTGAATATATATCTTTTTGACAGTAAAACAAGCCATAAACCTTACAGAGCCTCTTTCTGTGGAGGAATCGAAAGACTGGCTGCCAAACTGACTAAGCAGACAAAAGGGACATGAAATCCTGTAGAGAAATTAAATCTAGCCTTATGAATAGAACTTGGCCCTATGTAGGAGATGGATTGATTCAGGAGTAGATACAGGTTAGGTTTAGTGGGGAGGATGGGTATTTCCTGTTCATTTTCCAGAAATTTCTATCATGTTAAACTCATTTTGGCTGTGAGCTAAATGTAGAAACTGTGGGATTTCTCTTTGTTACATTTCTTCTTGCTCTTATCCTCTTCCATATTTCTTAATCTCTCTACACATACCTCTTCCTTCTTTTATGTGAAGGAACTAGAAGAAAAAGAAAGGAAGAAACACTCCATACTTTCAGGTCAGGAGGCAAAGACATTTGGAAGTAAATAGATTGGTGCTTTTGTACTTCAATAGCCTTGACTGACAGACCTTTTGCCTCCCTGATCTTAATAGGCTATTATGTTCTCTGCAATTGCTGGCTTGAATAGAAGAACAAACTATGAAAGAGTGCTAATAAAAATTGCTTCTAGCAAAATACAGAAAAGTATTATCTTTAGGGCTAACAATCTACTTGTTGAAAAAAAGGTTTTTGTGATGTCATGGATCTGCAATTTTAAACAGTGACTACTTAAACTCATAATGTTACTGTATTTATTATAATTCCGAGATGAAACACTTATGACAAAATTAGGCTTATAAATACATTCCTATAATTCAAAGAGAAAAAACATTAATAGAATATGGCAATTTAATTTTACAAAGAAGAATATAAAATCATTGCTCAGGCATGCAGGGATGAAGTCAGGAAGGCCAAACACAATTGGATTTGCAGCTAGCAAGGGATGTGAAGGGGAACAAGAAGAGTTTCTACAAGCATGTCAATAGCAAGAAGAGGATCAGGGAAAGTGTGGGTCCCTTACTGAATAGGGGAGGCAACCTTGTGACAGAGGATGCAGAAAAGGCTGAAGTGCTCAATGCCTTTTTTGCCTCAGTCTTCACAGGGAGGAGGTGAGCAGCTAGCGATGGCAAAAGAACAGGTTAAAGATTGTTTAGAGAAGATGGAAGTGTACAAGTTCATGGAGCTGGATGGGATGCACCTAAGGGTGCTTAGGGAGTTGGCATTTGGCTCTGCAGTCTCACTGGCCATCATCTTTGAAAACTCATGGCAATCAGGAGAGGTCTTGAATGATTGGAAAAGGGGAAATATAGTGCCCTTTTTATTTTAAGAAATGGAAGAAGGAGCATCCAAGGAACTACACACCCATCAGCCTCACCTCAGTCCCTGAAAAAAATCATGGAGTAGATCCTTAAGGAATCCATTTCTTAGCACTTGGAGGAAAAGAAGGTGATTAGGAACAATCAGCATGGATTCACCAGGGGCAAGTCATGCCTACCTACCTGATTGCCTTCTATGATAAGATGATTGACTCTGTGGATGCGGGAAGATGGGTGGATGTGGTGTACCCTAATTTTTTAGCAAGGCTTTTGATACAGTCTCCCATAACATTCTTGCAGATGAGCTAAAGCAGTATGGGCTAGATGAATGGATAGAAAACTGTAATTAATGGCTCGATATCTAGTTGGCAGCTGGTATCAAGTGGAGTGCCCCAGAGGTTGGTCCTGGGGCTGGTTTTATTCAATGTCTTCATCAATGACCTGGAAGATGGCATAGAGTGCACCTTCAGCAAGTTTGCAGATCACACCAAGCTGGGGGAGTAGTAGATATGCTGGAGCATAGAGCTAGGATTCAGAATGACTTAGACAAGTTGGAGGATTGAGCCAAAAGGAGTCTCATGAGGCTCAGCAAGGACAGCTGCAAAGCCCTGCACTTAGGATGGACCAATCCCATGCACTGGTACAGACTGGGGGCTGACTGGCTAGGCAGCAGCTCTCAAGTAAAGGACTGGGGATTACAGTGGACAATAAGCTGAATATGAGTTAGCCGTGTGCCCCTGTTGCCAAGAAGGCTAATGGCATACTGGGTTGCATTGGTAGGTATGTTGCCAGTAGGTACCTACTGTAGCAAACCTTGAAGTGATTAGTTGCCTCTGTTCAGCATTGGTGAGGCCATATCTGGAGTACTGTATTCACTTTTGGGCCCCCCACTACAGAAAGGATGTGGACAAATTGGAGAAAGTCCAGCAGAGGACAACAAAAATGGTGACGGGCCTGGAGGACGTGACTTCTGAGGAAAGACTGAGGGAACTGGGCTTATTTAGACTAGAGAAGAGGAGACAGAGGGGACTTAATAACAGCCTTCAACTACCTGAAGGGTAGCTCAAAAGAGGATGGAGCTAAACTGTTTTCAGTGGTGGCAGATGACAGAAAAAGGAGCAATGGTCTGAAGCTGCAGCAAGGGAAGTTTAGGTTAGGGAAGTTTAGGTTAGATATTAGAAAAATTCTCACTAGGAGGGTAATAAAACACTAAAACAGGTTATCCAGAGAGGTAGGAGAAGCTCCTTCCTTGGAGGTTTTCAAAACCCAGCTAGACAAAGCTTTGGCTGGTATGATCTAGTTGGGGATGGTCCTGCTTTGAGCAGGTGGTTGGACTAGATGGACTCCTGAGGTCCCTTCCAACCCTAACTTCCTGTGAGTCTAAAGCCTAAACATTAAGAAATTCAATGTGCAGATTCATTTTAAGTAAAATCATTTAAAAAAAAGAAAATGTAGATTTAAGATACCCCAAATCACATGTTAGATTTGTCATTCCATATTAGAAGTCTCTGTGTAAAGTTCATGTGTCTTATACTTTGGGGGCCTATTTCACAGAGGTTCACAGGAGCTTCCATCTGCAAATCTTCTCATTGAATTAACTATGTATTAGAGAAGTGCTTCTTTTCTACCTAAGTCAGTGAGAGTTTTAAAATTAGGTTTCAATGCAAGCAAGAGGTAAAGTCAATATAGCTTAGTGTAACAGGGAACCCTAACCCTGTTACTGAGAGGCAGGGTGGCCTCTTTAAGTTCAGAACCTTCCAATCATGGCCGGCCAGTCAAGTTGGGGTTAAGCCTCAAGCCCTGCCAGCCGGTCAGGTGACAGGAAGAGGAAGGCCGAGACCTTACAAATGGCAAGTGGAGAAGGACAAAGGGGCAGCAGAGAGGAGGAATTCCAATGCCCATGGTGCTGCGCCTGCAGTTTGAGTCGGAAGAATACACCAGGCCCAGAGCCATCCTCACTATCATCTAAAGGCTGTAGAAGAGGAGAAAAGACAGGCCTAAATTGCACCCTACCAAGGCTGGCTAATGTGGGGGGACTATCTGTGGCAGGTGAACTCCCAGCAAATCCCACATGGTGCACCCTTGGGGAAAAGGCGAGTAGGAGGTGCCTGGAAACCTCTGCCTCCTGTTCCTGAGTTGCTGAGTGACTGAAGAAAGGCCAAGAGAAGCCCAGGACAGATGTGATACCTGAAAAGGTGAAGACCCACTCGAGTGAGTGAGGGTCTTAAGGGGTAGGTGTGTCACAGATCACTTAGGTGCCCGGCTCCTATAAAGAATGGAAACTGCTAGGGGAAGAGCCCTAGCAGTGAGTGGGGAGCACCAGCTGCTGGTTACCAGGGCAACCAGAGTGAGCTAGTGGCCCACATCTGCCAGAGGTTAGCTGACTGGAAGGGACAGGGCCTGGCTCACATATAAACCCCAGGCCTGAGGCCAGGATGGCAGCTCTCTGCCAGCAACCAAGAGGGAAGGAGCTCTCCCAGAGCAACCAAAGAGGAGAGGCCTGACTGCAGGAGCAGCTCCTGACACAGTTGAGGGATGGAGTATTCCCCAGTATGGTTTGAATGATGTTATAGCCGGGAGGCTCGGGCTTACGTTATAAACTAGGGGCTTGTGTTTTGTTTGTTGTTTAAGACCGGTGGCTTGGGTGAGGCTATAAGGGGAAAGAGGAGGCCTCATAGGGACCCACAGCAGCATAGGGACCCCAGTGCCAGAGAGGGCTCCGCTTTTGGGGTGCACCGACCCCGGCACCAGAGAAGGCAAAGCTTTTGGGGTGCACCAACCCCGGCGCCAGAGAGGGCATAGAACTTTGCAGGGCTATGGAGAGCCCAAGTGCCAGGGGAGGCACAGCGCAAGACAGGGCTGCGGAGAGCCCAAGCGCCAGGGGAGGCACAGCATGAGACAAAGCTGTGGAGAGCCCAAGCACCAGGGGAGGCGCAGCGTGAGACAGGGCTGCAGAGAGCCCGAGCGCCAGGGGAGGCGCAACATGAGACAGGGCTGCAGAGAGCCCAGGGAGGACTAGGGAGCCAAATTATAATAAGGCCTAGACTGAGCAACGTCAGTTCTATCTGCAAGGCTTGGGCTGTGGTGTAGGGGAGGTACGGAGCTGCGGATAGCGCCCCCTGGCATCGGGGCGGAAAATGGGCAGCCCCCCACTTAATTACATCTATTAATCAACTAACAACAAGGCATGGCAGGAGAGAAGGCGGGCGGTTGGTCCATAACAGGTGGGAGGGGCCACCAGTAGACGGGCCCCAAAGAGGCACCCCTGTTACACTTAGCAAGTCCATAGAAAGAGATTCAAAAGAGTTCTGATCCTGGATCTTTGCAAAAGGAGCTTCATAAAATATTCTTAAAAACTTGGGACAGATTAAAACTCAAAATGATCTTGATAAATTGAAGATGTGACTGAAGTGAACAGGATAAAATTCAAGAAGGACAAGTGTAAACTAGTACAACTTGAATAACTGTGCAATTAATTAGGCAGCTGTTCTAAAGAAAAGAATCTGTGAGTTAAAGAGCAACACAAAATAAACATGAGTCAACAACGTTTTACCACTGTGTGTGTGTGTGTGTATATATATATTTATTTTTTTTTTAAAGTAGATATCATCCTAGAATGTATAAACAGAAATGTCCTGTGTTAGATGTGAAATGAACCTTCTACTTCCCTCAGCTATTATGCCCTCATTTACTTTTATACATCATTCTTCAAGGAAAAAATCTAAGGAAGAGCAAGAAAAATTATCAAATGTGCTACTTCAACCTAAAGATTAGGGCCAAGTGCTGGGACACTTATCAAACCAAGGATTAATGGTGGGAAAAGAACCAAAGGACTAGAGAGGATTTTGGAAAAATAGTCTCAAACTCTCCAACATTAATGAAGGTATTTACTCAGAAAGGAATCAAATGATTCCCCCCCCTTGAGACAAAATATCTATGAGGTGGCCATGAAAGGTACACAGCCTTTTATTTCAATTTAGCTAATGAATCTCGAGTTCATTAGTTACAGATATTTGTAGTTCAGGATGCCAGCTTCCCCCACTCCTCCCCCTCCCCCCCCACCATTTCATCTCTGTAGACAAGACCCTAGCTGTTGTGAGAGAATGGATTTTTCAAACAATGCATGTACCTCAGTACTCCCAATTTCTATCATTATAGGTTAAAATGTAATAACTAAGTATAACTTTATTTAGGACATTTTTACATGCAAAATATGAAGGCAAGGATAACTATACAACTCTAATTTTAGAATATTTTTATTAAATATTACCTGACAAATTTATGTTATAAAATAAAATTTCTCCTATCGCATTAATTGCTTTCCTTTATATAGTATTGCCCAAAGGAGAAATCACTATTCCTCATAAAATCTAATTAGGAGCCAGAAGGCATAATTAAATATAATATTTGAATATGTTAAAAAAAATCTGTGACTGACATGGCATATTAGATATGCCTATATCATGCACTGTAATACTGTGTTGAGCAGGTCAAATACGATATCTGTTGATTTCATGTTTTACCCATTCTCTGTTATGTGGGAACACTCAACATATCCAACAGTGCTACAGTCTGTGTAAAGTGGGAACGTTTCTTATACACCCTACTGATTACAGATTTTTTTTGCTACCATATGGTATGTTTCCCAGCAAAAATAGATTCACTCAGAAATGAAGGGAGCTCCCCTCTGGGATCAAGCAATGAGTGCAGAGGATTGCAACACACAATTTCAATGCCATTGAACAGTCCTTTTGCCTGAATCACTTAAGGTGCAGGGAGTCCTGCGTGACCTAGATTCTTATATGTAAGAGTGATATTGCCAAAGGTCATTTGAATGCCCCCACCAAACCAAGCCTCTCTTCCTTTCCTTGTGGTTTTATGATCAACTACCAATGGGTGACCCATCTAAAAACAAACCAGAAGTCAGAAAAAACTATAACAAAATAAACTATAACAAAATTATCAACAGATAAAAAACTTTAAGTGGATTGCTATTAAAGATGTGATGCATGCTATTCACTACATCCCTGATTCTTCCCATAAAGGTGGAGAAAATAAAAACTATATATCAAGAGCTCCAACAGAAACAATTTGGTAGTTAACCCCCATATCTCAATCAGGGTTGCATCATAATTAGAGGCACACTGATACATCGGTCTGATATTGGATTGGTACCAATATGAAGAAAATTCTCTATATCAGATATCGGCCCGATGAGGCCAATAATTTGGCTGATAAATGCCTGTGCTGCACGCAGCTACAGTGCAGCATGGAGCAGAGCCAGCAGTGTGGAGAGCTGCCTCCAGCTGGTAAGAGGGGGAGGGCAGAAGAAAGGGATGTGGGGGGAGCTGATCAATGCCCCCCGCAGTGAGGGAAGGAGGGGCAAGGACAGGCGCTGCCAAGGGAGGCAGGAGGATGGTCCACTGCTGCTTACATTCCAGGGGGGCAGGGGCATGTGTCCCCAGATCTGCACGGCATGGAGAAGCCTGCAGCTGCCAGGTGGAGCTGGAGCCGGAGCCAGTGCTGCACGGGGCTTTTCTTGCTGAAGGCTGGGCTTGGAGTGGGCTCCGGTGGCACTGGGAAGAGGCTACAGCTACCCCAAATTTCACTGCAGCTCCACTCCCAGACCCATGCTGCTGCCTGATGAAAAGCTGTGGCTGCACCAGGTGGTGGCACAAGGCTGGCAGCAGAGCTGCAGTGAAATTTGGGGTGGCTGCAGCCTCCTCTGGGAGCTGCCAGAGCCTGCTCCGAGCCCAGCCTCCAGCAAGAAAAGCCCCATGCAACGCTGGCTCTGGCTCTGGCTCCACCTCACAGCTGCCGCCCACCCTGCGCCATGCAGATCCAGGGGCACACTCTCCCCACACCCTCCAGGGATGCAAGCAGTGGCGGGAGCTGTCCCTACCCCACATGCTACAGCTCCATCCTGAGTTCCCCCCCCACCACTGGGCAGCGCCTGCTCCTGCCCCCTCCCTTAGCGTGGGGGGTGTTGATCTCCCCCCCCCATGCCCCTTCCCTCCCCCATCCCTTTCCACGACACCGGACTTACCACCTGGAGGCAGCTGTATCAGATATCGGATCAATATCGGCTAATATGCCTCCTTAAATATCGGCTATCGGTATCAGGCCCCAATATCTTTACTTTACTTACAGTCGAACTGTAAGAATACCAGAGCTCAGAATAAACAGAATTTGAAAAGTTTCTCTTGTGCATTTTTCTGTATGTTTATACTTAAAATGTACAGCAGATGTCTAGAATATGCCTGCACAGAGTATGTTCCTGTGATTCTGCCCCACTGAAGATAAAGGCAAAACATGTATTGACTACAACTAGTAAACTGAAAGTATATACTTTATTATGCTTCCAAAGAAGATTTCCTCATGTCCATCTTTGGAATCCATAAGCCTTCGGAATAAAACTCTAAGTTATAGGTTATGAGAACAGACAAAAACAAGATAGAAGGAGAAAAAAACATTTTGTCCCATTGTCAAGCTAGCTATATGCCACTTAATCATTTTGCTATGTGGAATTCTTATATAGCCACCTGATTATGAGCACTAGCACCTAGAACCTGATACACAGGTGAGGGAAAGGAAATGTCTTTGAACTCAGCAGGGGAAGTTGGGTCAGAGTTAAACCCAAACTTATTAGAGAAATGTCTAAAAGTGTAGGATCTTCTTTTCTTTTCTCTGTAACTAAGGTAATGGAACCGTATCTCATTAGACGTGGCAAAATATTCAGATGAGGCACGTTATGCTAACAGTTTCTTTTATGGTTTATATTTTTGTTATCGTTTTTAAGAATGTTACTGTGATATCAGTAATTTCATGCAGATGGCTTTAAAGAGATGAAAATCTCTCAGCTTCTAACAAGCAGTAAAGGGCTGTCCTGCACCCCTCCCCTGTGTTGTCTCCCATTAAGGTATGTTATGAAGGAATATGGCAACTAAATAAAGGGAAGAAATTTTAATGCCAAAGAGGACACATGGATGATAGGTACTCTGTTTTCTTTATACGTCCTTCCTCCACTAGTTGATCATCTGATAATTTAAGTCCTTCTTGTGAAGAACATATATCATGAAACCATTGCATTCTAAAATAATTCTGCCTGGTTTGTTTATTTATTTTTAACTTATTACTTCTAACAGATATACGCAAAAGGACATACTCAGCGTGTTAGTAACTTTAACAATAAGCAATCTCAAAGAAGCAAATAGGACAACTTAAGTTACTCATGTGTTTATATGTTTGTAGGACCATCCCACAAGATTTGCTACTTCTGGTGTTTATCATTATTGAAATAATAATTAAGAATTTTTAATATAAAAATTCCACAGAAAGCAGTTCTTGTATTACATTCAAAGGATTAAGACTTAAAAGTAAGAACTAAGCAAAATGAGTATTGAAAAGCTCACGTTTCTGTATATTAAATAAAATCTAGATAACAGAACTACAGCTAGCATACAGAATCATAGAAATTTAGGGTTGGAAGAGACCTCAGGAGGTCATCTAGTCCAACCCCCTACTCAAGGCAGGACCACTCCCAACTAGATCATCCCAGCCAAAGCTTTGTCTAGCTGGGTCTTAAAAATTTCCAAGGATGGCGATTCCACCACCCCTCTGGGTAACCTGTTCTATTGTTTTAATACCCTCCTAATGAGACATTTTTTTTTAAATATCTAACCTAAACTTCCCTTGCTGCACCTTTAGACCATTACTCCTTGTTACTCATCTGCCACCACAAAGAGCAGTCTACCTCCATCCTCTTTCAAACCCCATTTCATGTAGTTGAAGGCTGCTATTAAATCCCCTCTGTCTCCACTTCTCCAGACTAAATAAGACAAGTTCACTCGGTCTTTCCTCATAAGTCATGCCCCCCCAGCCCCTTCACCATTTTTGCTGCCCTCCGCTGGACTCTTTCCAATCTGTCCACATCCTTTCTGTAGTGGGGGTGCCCAAAACTGAACACAGTACTCCAGATGTAGCCTCACCAGTGCTGAATAGAGGGGAAGAATCACTTTCCTTGAACTGCTAGCAGCACACCTACCATTGCCACCCAATATGCCATTAGCCTTCTTGGCAACAAGGGTATACTGTTGGCTCATATTCAGCTTATTGTCTACTGTAATCCCCAGGTCCTTTTCTGCAGAGCTGCTGCCCAGCCAGTCAGTCCCCAGCCTGTACCACTGCATGGGATTGTTCTGTCCCAAGTGCAGGATTTTGCACTTGTCCTTGTTGAACTTCATGAGATAACTTTTGGCCCAATCCTCCAATTTGTGTCGGTCACTCTGAATCCTAGCCCTACCCTCCAGTGTATCTACTACTCCCCCCAGCCTGGTGTCATCTCTAAACTTGCTGAGAGTGTCCTCTATGCCATCTTCCAATGAAGACATTGAACAAAACCGGCCCCAGGACTGACCCCTGGAGCACTCCACTTGACACTGGCTGCCAACTAGACCTCAAGCCATTAATTACTACTCTCTGACCCTGATGCTCCAGCCAGTTTTCTATCCACCTTACAGTCCATTCATCCAGCCCATACCTCCTTAGCTTACCTGTGAAAATGTTGTGGGAGACTGTATCAAAAGCCTTGCTAAAATCAAGGTATATCACATCCATTGGTCTCTCCACATTCACAGAGCCAGTCACCTCATCATAGAAGGCAATTAGATTGGTCAGGCATGACTTGCCCCTGGTGAATCCATGCTGACTATTCCTAATCACTTTCTTCTCCTCCAAGTGTTTACAAATGGATTCCTTGAGGATGTGCTCTGTGATTTTTCCATGGACTGAGGTGAGGCTGATGGGACTGTAGTTCCCTGGATCTTCGTTTTTCCCCTTCTTAAATATGGGCACTGTGTTTGTCCTTTTCCAGTCATCCATGACCTCTCCTGCTCACCCAGAGTTTTGAAAGATGATGGCAGTGGCTCTGTAATCTCATCAGTCAACTCCCTCAGCATCCCTAGGTGCATCCCATCCAGCCCCATGGACTTGTATATGTCCAACTTCTCTAAACAGTGCCTAACCTGTTCTTTAGTCATTGTTGGCTGTTCACCTCCTCCCCAAACTGTGCTGCCAGGTGCAGTAGTCTGGGAGCTGACCTTGCCTGTGAAGACTGAGGCAAAAAAGGCATTGAGCACTTCAGCCTTTTCTACATCCTCTGTCACAAGGTTGTCTCCCCTATTCAGTAAGGGACCCACACTTTCCCTAATCTTCCTCTTGCTACCAACACACTTGTAGAAACCCTTCTTGTTACTCTTCACATCCCTTCCTAACTGCAACTCCTATTGTGCTTTGGCCTTCCTGACTTAATGCTTGCATGCCTGAGCAATGCTTTTATACTCCTCCCTATTTATTTGTTCAACATTCCACTTCTTATAAGCTTCCTTTTTTTTACTTAGTTTACTGAAGAGTTCCCTGCTAAGCCAAGTTAGTCTTCTGCCATATTTGCTTGTCTTCCTATGCATCAGGATGGTTTGTTCCTACACTCTCAGTAAGGCTTCTTTCAAGTATAGCCAAATCTCCTAGATTCTTCTCTCCCTCACAATGGCTTCCCAAGGGATCCTGCCAATGAATTTTCTGAGCAAGTCGAAGTCTGCTTTTCTGAAGTCCAGGGTCTTTACTTTGCTGCTCTCCATCCTTCCTTTCCTCAGGATCCTGAACTCAGTCATCTCATGGTCACTGCTGCCCAAGTTGCCATCCACTACTACTTTCCCCACCAATTTTTCCCTGTTTGTGAGCATAAGGTCAATAAGAGCATGGCCCCTAGTTGGCTTCTTCAGCACTCACACCAGGAAGTTTCCCCAATACTCTCCAAAAACTTCCAGGATTTCCTGTGCACTGCTGTATTGCCCTCCTAGCACATGTCAGGGTGATTGAAGTCTCCCATAAGAACCAGGGCTTTTGATTGGGAAACTTCTGCTAGGTGTTTGAAGAAAGCCTCCTCCACCACTTCCTCCTGGTCTGGTGGTCTATAGCAGACACCCACCACAACATCACCCTTGTTGCTTTCCCCTTTAACCCTAACCAGAGACTTTCAACAGGCCTATCTCCAGTTTCATACTGAAACTCTGAGCAATCATGTGGCTCTTTTATATAAAGTGGAACTCCTCCTCCTCGTCTTCCCTGCCTGTCCTTCATGAACAGTTTGATACATAGCTTTAAAAAAAAAATAATACTAAAGTGATTGAAGATTTTCAACTAGGTATTGTTCAGATTTTAAACAAAGTAATTTCCTGTGCACCAAATGAAAACTTAGAATAAGACAGTATATCTCTCTGCTGTCTTGAAAGAGTTAATATTAATATGTGCATCAGGCCCTCTGTTAAGAGAAGTCAATTGGAAAGTTTCCTGTGCTGTTCCAAGTGCAGTGTGCTATATTGCAGACAATATTTTGTGAGACTCATTTGCTGCATTGCAGCATACCTTACTGCAGCACTGGAAGCTTCAGTAGGTCTTTGCCATATTGCTCAATAATACAAATCTGTAAAAGAGCTAGAAATTCAGTAGTTTCTCTGCATTGATTTCCTCTACGAGACTGTGACAGTCACAGGCTATATGCCTGTATCTGTGCCTTTTTTTAGAAAAATGAGAAATTAACACAATCACTGTGGAAGTGCACGCAATTTTAATGCCAAAATGGGCATTGGCAAAGCTCCATTAAGCACTATATCTCTGCACAAATACCAAAGACTGTTAACAAAAAGTGTGAAGAATTGAGATGAGTTAGAGATTTTAGAGGCAATTAGACATAGTAACTCATTCAAATACCAAATTTCACATACTTTTTCTTTCTCCTCTGCTCTACAAATCATTTCCTTTTGTTTCTGTAGCCTTTCTTTTTCATCTTCCTTTTCTTTTCTCCTGGCAGCTATAGCAACTTCCAATCTGGCAGCCTCCTCTTGTTGTACTCTCCACTGCAGAACCTAAAAGAAAAGATTGAGAAAATCTTCACATGTAGATTGACCCATGATAAAAGAAATGTAACATCTTGACCCTGGAAACAAGACTTTGAACAGTGCAGAAACGCATTTTATACATTAAGTTTTATGGTTCAACAATACGCAATTACCTAATGAACATTGTTTCCCTATTGTAAGTCGGTCTTAATTCAGTGGCATAGTATTTAAGGAGCACAAACACATATGCAAATATAATAACTTTGGGTAAATTGTCAAAAGCATTTAAGTGGCATAGAAGACTGAGGTAAAAGAAGGTGGAGCTTCTCTACCTCTACAGCAAATTAGTTGCTCCATATGACTGCCTATGTAAGTAAACCCTTGCCCTCAGTAAAAGAAAGTTAACAGACAGGAGAGGAGTAGGTTTCCTCAGATTCGTTCTTGTTTACTATCAGGGAAGTATGTGCGCTGGGGCACTTAGCAAAGAGCAGCGAAAGCACTGGGAAGTTCCAGCCCCATTTGCTTTATGTTCACTTGTTCGTATGTCCATTCTCTCAGGGGTAGTCAGCACGCAGCTTTTTCTTTTAAGCAACTGTATACTCTGTTGTTGTTGCTGCTGCTGTTATTGGCTGAGTGAAGCTCTACCACATATCTCCCAGACCAGAGAGAATTGCTCCCACTCAAATACAAGGACCTTGGCTGCATCCTACATTAAACCAATTTTCTCCAGTCTCTCTGCAGGGGCTTGGACAGTGGAAAAATTCGTATATTAGAAGACAAAAAAGGTAGGTATTATGGCCATACTCACCCCTGAGAGACTGCCAGAAACAAAAGAAGCTTGTATAGAACAGTATACTTTAATAGCAGGGTGACCATATGTCCAGGATTTTGGAGGCTGGTCCCAGCCAGCTGGTGAGAATTAAAATGAGCATCCTAGAAACACAGGTGTGCGGGCCACAGTCTGGCAGGGAAGTGGAAAGGCAAGGAGTGGCATGGAGTGCCAGGCAGATAGGCAGGCAGGCACAGCTGCCAGTGCACCATGCCACCCCACCTCTGCCTGAAGCAGCACTGCTGACTTTGGGGGCGGGAGGCAGGAGAAATGTCCTGGATTTCCCACTCTCCCATATGGTCGCCCTATTTAATACCCAAAGGGCCCTGTTTACCCGTGGGACCAGTGGACAAAGATGAAAACTGGTTACAGAGAAAATAATTCCATAATTTGAAGAAGGGCTCCCTACGGGACTCTGACTTAAGCCCAAAGAACACCCAAGAGTGGTAAAGAAAGGCAGGTATTTTATTATTTTGTTTAGATATGTTTATTTCTTATATTAGTTAAACAGTCATTGATTTTTGAAACCCTTACAGGTCTCTTGGCTACATCTGTCCTTGAAGAGGTAAGCTAGAGACACAGAACACTTATAAGATTGAAAACTCTAGGAAAAGTTGTGCTTAAGCTGTGGTGGCAGGTCAGAACTGATTGTGGAAGATTCACACCTGGGCTGTGGGGTCTCATTTCCTGAGTAACAGATATAAAATCTGTGCCCAGAAAGTGTGTCAAAGCAGCCAAGGAAAGGGTCAACGGTGGTCCTATTCAGACAAGGGAAGTCAAAGGGCAGGTGGACCCAGGATGAAAAGACTCAAACATTGCAATCAGCAAATTCTACCAAGAATCTGGTCATTGTCCTGACTTCCATGGAATCTTTTTGGCATCAGTAACCAGACTACTATGGGAAAAAAATGTTTATTACCCTAATCCCTATATTTTTAGAAGAAAATTAAAAATTCAGAAGAAAGAAACAGGAGACAGTCAGAGCCCCTCACATTTACTGAGCAGTTTGAATTCATTTTGTAATTGTCTATAGATCAAAGCACCATATGATGGTATTTATTAGGGCTGTGCAAAACAGAACCACTTCGTTTCAACTTCTGTTTCACCATTTTGAAGGAACAGTGTTTTGTTTTGTCGTTTTGTTTCATTTCGAAGCACTGTTCCGTTTCGTTTAGTCTAAACTGTTTTGTTGTTTCGACGTGTTTCAACATTTAGCCCATAGGTTATAATAGGGAATCATGAAAATGCCAATTACTTTGTCATTTCTTGCCTGATTCAGATGAAAAATGCAGGGATGGCAGTTCCTTCCAAGGGCATGAAAGCTGCCCAGTTTCAAAGAGATAGGTGCAGGGGTTTTTGAGAAACTACACCTCAAACAGTTGAAAGCAAAACTCATATCACTTGCTGGCAGCAGCAGCCTGCTGTCATCCCGTGTGCAGATCTGGAGACCTGCACCCCCAAGAGGTCTGTGGAGCTGTGCTGGACTCCTTCCAGGGGTGCAGGCCCCTGGATCTGCACATGGGATGACATGAGGCTGCCACTGTCGCCTGGGATTGGCGCTGGGTGCAGCCCTTGCTCAGCGCTGGGAAGGCTGCTGCTGCTACTGGCCCCAGGCAGTAGTGGCAGCTTCCTGTCATCCTACATGCAGATCTGGGGGCCTGCGCCCCTCAGGAGGCCCGTGCTCAGTGGTGGTGCTGGGAATGTAGATGGGGAGGGCTACAACAAATTTTTGGGGTGGCAACAGCCCCCCTTCCACCACTGTGGCCTACCCCAAGCACTGGGAAGAGCCCAGTGTCACCCCTGCGACAACTCCGGGAGTGGCATATGCTGCCTGCCTGTAGCCACTGGGCTGCACCACTCCAGGGAGTTTGGGGCACAATGCATCCCAGTGACTGCAGGCAGGCAGCATCAGCCCCTCCTGGGGCTACAGCAGGGGCAGCACTGAGCCGTTCCCGGCACTCGGTGGCAGTGCTAGGAGGGCAGGTTCAGCTCCATGGAGCTGGCAGAGCCACTCGGAGCACAGCCCTGGCTCTCCCCACCTCCCACCACCAGGCTCCACTCCAAACAACTCTGTCAGCCTGCGGTGGTGAGAAGCCCCCACAGGTTCCAAGGCAGCTGGGGAAACCCCCAAGAGTGCTCACAGGGAACACACAGACTCCCCACACTCCAGGGAACCCACCTTTCTTAGCGCGGCTGGAGCCAGAACCGGAGCCGTGGCTGTGCAAGCTGGCATTATGCTGGCTCTTTAAACAGCTGTTGCCGAGGTGGGGAAACCCTAGGCTAATTGTGGCAGCTGCGGCAGCTGCCACAGGGAGTTCAAAAACCCTGCGGGAAGCTGGCAGGCATGGTGGAGAGAAGGAGAAAGCCAGCAGGGAGCACACCGGGCAGGCAGAGATTCCGGTGGCTGGCAGGAGTGTTGCCACAGGCACTGCGCCTGCACCTGGAGCAGGGAAAGCAGTGTCTCTGCGTTAGGCAGGGGGACGATCAGTCCCCACCCGCCTGCACTCAGGAATTCATAAAAGCGCCTCTCTCTCTCTGGTAGAGAGAGAGATGAGAGAGGTAACAGGAGCCCAGCCCTCTGGCATCAGGGTCTAGGGCTTCAGATGCCTTGACATCCTGGCAACTGACCGGTACCAAAGCTGAAGCCAAACCCTGCCAGTAAAAGGGGTTCACAGGGAATGACGGAAACAATGATACTAATGCCCAAGCAGTTGGCGAGTGGATGGGGTGTAGGGGAGGCAGACCCCTGAGGAACACCACAGTGCAAACGTGAGTACCTCCATCACTGGATCACCCAAGAAGAGGAACACCACTGAACCCCCTCCTTTCACTCTGTTGCAGAGCACTTAGGTGCACTGCTCCTAAGGGAGAAAACTGCTAGGGAAAGAGCCTTAGCAGTGAGTGACGAGCCCAGCTGCTGGTTGCCAGGGCAACCAGAGGAGGTCAGCTGACCAGAAGGGGCAGGGCCTGGCTCCCTTATAAAGCGCAGGGGCTGAGGCCAGGCTACCAGTCCCCTGCCAGTGGCCAAGGGGGAAGGAGCTCCCTCAGGGAAGAGAGGGGAAGCCTGACTGAAGAAGCAGCATCTGACACAGCTGAGGGATGGAGTATTCCCCAGGAGGCTGGAATATTGTTATAGCCGGGCGGCTTCCATTTAAGTTATAGTCAAAGGGCTTGCATTTTGTTTGCTGTTTGTTACCGGTGGTTTGGGTGAGGCTATTAGGGGTTAGAGGAGGCCTCATAGGGGACCCACAACAGCGTGGGGACCCCAGCACCAGCGAAGGTGCAGCACTGACCCCAGCCCCAGAAGGGGGGCAGTTGAGAGGCCCCAGAGAGAGGGGTGTTGATGAGAAGCCCCAGTGCGGGTGTGGTGAGCCCAAGAGAAGGGGGCAGCATTGGGAGAAGCCCTGTAGAGAAGGGGGCAGCATTATTGGGAGAAGTCCTAGAGAAGGGGGCAGCATTATTGGGAGAAGCCCCAGGAGAGGGGGCAGCATTGTGGAGAAGCCCCAGAGAGAGAGCACAGAGTGAGACAGTGCTGTGGAGAGCCCTAGTGCCAGAGAGGGCGCAGATCAAAAGAGGTAGGGCCCAGAGAGGACAAGGGGGCCAGATTATAAACAAGGCCCAGACCGAGCAACGTCAACTCCAGCTGCGAGGCTTGGGGTGTGGTAAAGAGGTGGTTGGAGCCATGCATAGCCCATAAGGCTAGGGTGCCCCTAAAGCACCCATTGCAAAGCGGGACCCACAAGGGGTCCAGGAAACCACGGGGTCCAAGTGTCCAGCAAGATGTGACCAAGAGGGCGTAAAAGGCAGCCTCCCAAATATATTTTGTCATCAAAGATGTGGCGGGCGAGAGTCAAGGGTGCCCACTGGGTCAACTTGGCACAGTAGAGCGGGGCTTAGGGAGATCACGGCCATTCTACTGGACCCCACGCCGTGACACACTCAATAACAACAAGTCATGGCAGAAAAGTTGAGGGATGCTCCGATAAAGGGGGATGGTATGGTATTCACCCTGCCCACTAGAGGCGCCTCACAGCCCCACAGAACTGAGCCTGGAAGCAGGAGGCAGGGGAGAGCCACTGACCAGGACTGCGCTTGATGTCAGGGCTGCACTCCGAGTGGCTCTGCCACTGGCTCTCCGCCACCTCCCACCACCAGGCTCAGCTCTGTGGAGCTGCAGAGCCTCCAGCCACAGCGCTGTGCTTGCCAGGGCTGTACTCGGAGCCAGGGCTGTGCTCCAAGTGGCTCCACCAGCTCCATGGAGCTCAGCGAGGCAGTGGGAGAGCCAGTGGCAGAGCCACTTAGAGCACAGCCCTGGTGAGCACAGCCCAGCAGTGCGAGGCTCTGCAGCCCCATGGAGCTGAGCCTGGCGGCAGGAGGCGGCAGAGAACCACTGGCCAGGGCTGCACTCGGAGCTAGGCTTGTGCTCAGAGCAGCTCCACCACTGGCTCTCCGCTTCCTCCCACCACCAGGCTCAGCTCTATGGGGCTGCGTAACTTCCTACCACCAGGCTGTGCTTGCCAGGACTACGCTCAGAGTGCCTCCACCACTAGGTCTCCTGCCAGCTCCTGCCGCCAGGCTCAGCTCCATGGGGCTGGTTGAGATGCTCAGAGCGCAGCTCTGGCTTTCCCCCACCTCCCAGGCTGCACTCGGAGTCACTCCGCCAGCCCCACAGAGCTGAGCCTGGCACCAGGAGGCGGGGGAGAGCCACTGGCCAGGGCTGTGCTTGGAGCCAGCGCTGAACTCCGAGCAGCTCTGCCACTGACTCTCCCACTGTCAGGCTGATCTCCATAGGGAAGACCCCGGCACAGCCCCCCAGCCCACAGACCTTCCATTGTAGCTGGCACTGGTGGCCCCCCAGGAAGAGCTGGGGTAAGCTGATCAGATAACTGGGGGAAAGATTGGAGAGCTGGGGAATCCAACTAAAATGTTCAGGGACCTGAACATTCCCCCAGCTCCTGGTTCAGTTCCCCAGCTCTCTGATCACTCCCCCCAGGTCTTCCGCAGGGGTGCGGGCCCCCGGATCTGCACGCTGGGTTTCAGCAGGCTACTGTTGCAGTTTCAGCAGAAGCCTACTGAAGCCCCATGTGCAGATTGGAGGCTGGCACCCCCTGGGAAGAGCTGGGGAAATGATCAGAGAGCTGGGGAATTGAAAAGGGAGCTAGTTGTCAGTATCAGAGCAGTCCTTCCCCACTTCACCCTTCATCTCCTTAGTTTCTGTTTAGGTACAGCAAGCCCAGCTTCGAAACTTGAAACGTTTTGAAACTTTTGAAATGTTTTGAGTGCCCTCATTTCATTTCAAATCTGTTTTGAAGCCTTTTGTTTCATTTCAATTTCACTGTTTTGAGCTCAAAATGCATCGAAACAGCTTTGAAATGAAACTCCCATCAAAATTTCACAGAGCCCTAGTATTTATTTAGACCTTCCACACAGACAACCATATCTCAGCTCTTCCTTTCTGATAACAGAATTTAAAATGCTGACACCCTGAATGACTGCTCTGATAGATTTAAAATAATAGCTGATAGAACCAGACAGAGTAGAGAATGAAGGCAGCTCCATTCCTTCTTCCCTTCCTAGTACATTGTCTACAATGATGGCAGGGATCTGCTCATCCCTTACAAGCAGTAGAAGAGTGGCATTTTTGAACCGGGGAGGTATGGGGTTGGGGCCATGAAGAAAGAAAAGAGCTGGAGAAGGGAAGTAAAGTTGGGGCTGGAAGGGAAAGAAGAGACCCTGGGTGGTAGGAGAATTAAAGACCAGCAGGGATGTGGAGAGTTTGTTTGGGGGATGCAAGAAAAGAGGAACCATGAGACTGGGGAATGGTTGTGGTCCGCAAAAAACATGGACTCAGTGTGCTAGCAAAGACACAAGCAGGAACTAAAGAAAGAAGAGAGTGAATGAAGATGGAAGCATGGACCTAGAATAGGGTGCATGGAGACATAGGGAGAAAAGCAGAGAGAAGAAATGAGAAGTTGGGACTATCTGTAAGGAACTGTGGATTTATGAGCTAGAAGGACTGCTAGAGGGAAGTGGTTGTGATTCTCAACCATACCTTTTACGGGTGAAGAAAAATTCTGATAAAGAGGTGAATTCCTGGGTTCAGGTAGGAAGTAGATTAGGAAATGAACAAACTGCAGGGTAAAGTACAAAACCCCATAGGTTTTTCTCTAGACCCAACGTGGGTCCTCACCCCACCAAACTGCAGAGGACAATGGAATCTCTTCAGTGACCTGCTGTTGCATATCATGGACAGTACAATATGATCCTCTCTTAGTGGTTGTTTAATTTGTTCAATTAATTTGAACAATCAAGTGGTCATTCATTAGCAACAGACTATATGACCTGGTAGGTATAAATTGGTAATACTGAAAAGCACATTAAGGGTGCATACAGATGTTTGGGGAGGTTAGGGAAAGGCTAGATTATGTTAAAAATGGCCACCAGATACAACTGAATTCACCCAGGTTACACTTAAGTCAATCTAAGTGCCAACTGTATAAAAGTTCCAGAAAGCTTAGAGTAGTTTAAAAATGGCCAACCCAATTTAAGTTAACTCTACCTCCAATGTAGTCTAACTCAGATTGGGTTAGCCATTTTTAAATGAGTCTAACTGTCCTGACTTTCTGACAGTTCTCAGTACAGCCTCAGGGCTGGGAAAGCCCAGCTGATAGCCCCAGTCCTAGGGCTGATCTTTCCCTACCCACCCCCTTGGCACAAAGATACTTTTAGCCTTTCCTCAACCCCTTGACCCACCCCCAGATGGACAACCCCTTCGTACAGACCAGTCAGCCCCCCTTCTTCCTCCAGTCCACCAAACCCCCCATCCTGTAAGCTGCTCCCAGTGCCAGTTTTTTTCAGTGGTTTGCCAGGGAAGGAGATTGTTCATTTGGGGATAGAGGGGAGATCAGGGGACTAAAAATAGCCCTTGGTCTCAGGGGGTGGGGGAAAGACTTTCCCAAGCCCCTCTGATTCTGCCAAAACCTCCCAGACCCCACTAACCCCCTGCTTGCCCTCCCAATCCCCCCCATGGACCTCACTAGCCCCCCACAGATGCTGCCTGTCCCCCAATCTCTCCAAATGCTCTGCCGACTCTGCTTGCCCCCTCAATCCCTTCCAATCACCCCCACAGATGCCACCTGCCGCCAATTCCCCAATCCCTCTGCAGACCCTGCTAGCCCCTCCGATCCCTACCATGGATGCTACCTTCCACCCAATTCCCCCATGAACACCCTGATTCCCCCTGTGCCTGCTTGCCCCCCAATCTTCCAACCTCCACCCCACCTCACCCCTGCTAGGTCTCCATCCCAATTTACCTTAGATAGAGTCACCATTTTTAACTCGCTCTAACCTCCCTGAATGTCTACACCTAGCTAAAGGCTAGAATTGAAACTATGCATCTAAAACCTCTTCCCCAGTACATCTATGGATTCACAGCAAAAATATCCTTTTTTTTTGTAAAATAGGTTTTTTTAAATGCCAAAAATACTCTGAGTTTTTTCTGTTTCAAAAAGTAATAGCATGTTATATGATATCAGAGAAATTGTATTAGGCATAACATAGAAAATAAGAAAAAATATAGAAGAACTGTATGATGTAATAAAGTAGATATTTCTTTTGTTGCATAACTGCTCCACGTACTGTATGCTGAAAAGACTCCGCATTTGTAAAACTAAACTGGCTATTTATTAAAAGAGCTATTTACAGAGATTCTGCAGCTGCAGCCAGCATCCTTGTAAAGCATCCTTTGAATCATTCTGCCTGCAACCTGTGATCCTCCCTCCATCGTTCATGCAGTTGCTACATCTTTCCTTTCAACAATTTTTGTTGCTGTTGCCTTTATTTCAAGTGTTTGTTAACTTGCTGGATCTGGTGGGGGCTAGTATATAGTACTTTGTGGTTTGATTGACAGTGATGGACCTGCTTCCATTCCATGGCTGCCTGCATGCTGGGCAGCGTTCTCTTGGTCATCTATATTATTTACTTCAAACTAGTTAATATTGGAGGTGCCTTCTATATCCTCCTGGATATAACTTTAGCCCTTCTCTCTGGCTCCATTGCCTATTTTCAGTCACTTTAATGCAAATGAAACTCCATTTTCCTAGTCTCAAAGGGTCTATTTTTAATTTCACCTAGTCCTCTAAGTGTCCATCTTCTTGAAATATTTCCCCAAATTCAGTTAGAATCTGAACAGGACTCATAGTGACTGATCTCTCTCTTCTTGTATGTTGAGGAGATTCTGGTACTGTACTGCAGACATCACTTGCACTGCCCTACTGCCCAGCACAAGACAGTATTCCTATGTGTCAGCTACTATAAATGCTAGCTGATGTTTCTTTTTCATCGTTTTTCAATCAACACCCTTCATTTGCTGGTGAAGTCTGAATAGTTTTATTGTGTACCACCAGCCTTTAGTAATATTTCTTCAGCCACATATTGCTATTTAGCATGTCTTGGGGCTCCATATTGTAGCTATCTCCACAATTCAGATGGAATCAAATTGATCACTGATCTAACAACAGAGTTGAAAATATGGCAGGAAAATGATTGGCAGCCACCTTCTGTAGGCCCTATAGTGTAGGTCCTGTAGGGTATATATTTAGTGGCTTGTGATTTGTTGAAATCAGGTAGAAATTCTCTGTTTCACTGGGAGCTGTCACTCAACCACTGCATGCACTACCACTTCTTTCAATGTACTAGCTATGGCTTTGGGATATAGAGTGGTTCTTTCCCACAACTCCTCTGCATTATCCATGCTCCATGACCCTACTTCACAAAAAATCCCATCATACATTTGTGTGCAACCAGACTCATACACACATGTGCAAATAGGCTTTCTGCTTCTCTGCTTCCACCCGTTCCCAGTAAAACCAGCTCTGTCTCAAGAAAGCCCTAACAGGATACAAGTGCAGTCGTATGAGCCCCATATCATCATAACTTCCCATCTGTTTGTCCACAGGGGATCATGAAAACATGGGCAGATCCAGAAATTATTGAAGTGGGGTATGCCACACCATGCCCTCAGGCCACAGTATGGCTGGAGCCCCCAGGTCTGCCAGGGATACCAGGGAGCCAGACAGTGAGCAGGAATACAAAGAACAGGGTGGGGGTGGAAAGGAATGTGCCCCAGGCCAACACTGCTGCTACTGCCCCTGGATGACTCAGAGGGAATGGTGGAAGTAGAACTGCTCTTGCTCCACTCCAGCTGGGGGGCTGTGGACAGCTAGAGATTTGGCAGGGCACAGCTGCTGTGGTAGCACACAGCTTCCTCCTTCCAGCTCCCTGCTCACCCCTCCCCCCCTGTGTCTCCTGCTGGCCAAAGACTGAAGTAAAGAAGGCTCCCTGAAGCATGGGGCAGGCGTGGCTCTAGAGCTCCCCCCATGCCTGTCAGCCAAGGACAGAGCTTACTGTGAGCAGGTTCCTCCTTCCAATGTCTGCTCCCAGCCAGCATGGGACATCCTCTGTGGTGGGGGAGAGAAGGGAGCAGGCACTGAAAAGAGGAACCTGCGTGCTGCTGCTGCTGTCCCCTGCTGAACCTTGCACCCCATACAACCGCCGCCCACAGGTGGAGTGAGGCAGGAGCAGCTCCGGGGCATCCCTGGTGCCTGGATCAGCTGGGGATGGCAGTGGCAGGAGGGGGGCGATCCACCTCACCTCCCCAAATCTACACCCGCATGAAAGAGATCACGCCTCTGTGGTTAGCCTTCTCTTGCACCTATCTAGTGAGCTGTTTGTCCTGGAAGAGGCCAAAGAAAGGCTGCCAGCAGTCCTGGAACACTGGTTAAAACACTAGTTAGCTGGAGTACTAGTTAAATACTACAGAAAAGGCCTGTCTTAACCAAACCAGGTCTCAGCCAGAGGAGCTGCAAGAGAACCTGCAGCTGCTCAGCTGTGCCTGCCTCCCCTCCCCCCCCCCCGCGATCCGAATCACCGAATCTCTCCAAATTGGTGCCAAATCTTCCAAAGCCAATTCAGCTGAATCAATTCAGGACAATGATCTGAATCTCCAAATCGAATCACTGTCCTCCAAATCGTCTGAATCCGAATCAAATACTTCCCTTTTCATACAGGCCTAATGGCTACAATGCTAAGAGCAGCTGAAACCTCTTTTAAATGTTCAGTTAATAAAGAGCCAGTTTACTTTCAGAAGTGTGGACTCATGTGCCTATGAGTATGTGGAGGAAAAATGTTTGTGAATGATCGTGAAGCAAGCAAACACGAGTTATCAAACATACTGGCTACATATGTGTAGGGCTATGGCCACACTGTGGCAACAAGCAGTGTAAGTGGCTATTTCATGTTAAACTATTTTTACATAGAAATGTTAGACTGGAATTCACAATTGTATGTTCTGAAAAGGAAACAAAAGTTTGTTGTAACCCTCCCTGCTTCAGTTCTTGTTTTTCATGGTCTATCTTTCCAATCTCCCAGGTGCCACATGTACTTTTTGACTTGATAATTCAAAAAGCAAACTTCTTTTGAATTATATTACATTATATTAGTTTAGTTTATATGACAATGGCAAACACTATACTTTTATTCTAACCCCCCCCCCCCAAAATTCTTTAAGTGGCTCATCTATAGGTTTGCTACAATATCTGGGGGCCAGCTTGACTACTAATGGACCTGTCCCCATTAGACACCTGTTATTGTTTTTATAATTCACTGCTAATGAGAAATGACACATTAACATAAATAACCCTCAGACATAAGTATTGCACCATAAATAGCTCTAGACAGCAGTCTTGAATCATTTCATTTTTTTTAAAAGAGAACTAACTATGATCATAAGAAAGTAGAGCCGGAAGGGACCTCATGAAGTCGTCTAGTCTAGCCCAGTGCTCAAGGCAGAAGCATCCCTGACTAAACAAACCCAGTCTGTTCAAACTGTTCTTGAAAATTTCCAAGAATGGAGATTCTGCAACTTCTCTAGATAGCCTGTTCCAGTGCTTGACCACCACCATAGTCAGCAAGTTCCTCCTAATCTCCAACCTAATTTTCCTCTGCTGCAGGTTGAGTCCTGCTCCCAACAACCACAGAAAAAAGCCCATATCCATTCTCTTTATAATCACCCTTCAGGTATTTGAAAACTATTATCAAATCCCCCCCTCAACCATCTCTTCTCCAGACAAAATAATCCTAGTTCTTTCAGTCTTTTTTCATAGGTTGTACTTCCCCGACTTTTAATAGTTTTTGTTACTTTCCACTGGACTCTTTCCAATTTGCCTACATCTTGATTGAAATGTTGGACCTAAAACTGGAAATAGTACTCCAAATGAGGCCTCACCAGTGCTGAAGAGTGGAAGAATCATTTCTCTTGATTTACATATGATTCTTTTGTTAAAAAAACCCAGTATGCGGTTGGCCTTTTTTGCAACAAGAACATACTGTTGACTTATATTTAAGTTATGGTTTACTTAACTCGCAGGTCCTTTTCTGCAATACTGCAGCCGAGCCAGTCATTCTCCAATCTGTATGTGTGCGTGCAATTATTCTGTACCAAATGCAGGGCTTTGCACTTGTCCTTGTTGCATCTCATCTAGTTGAATGTAGACTATTTCTCCAGTCTATCCAGGTCAATCTGGACCCTGGGCCTGGCCTACTACGTATCTGCAGCTGCACTCAACTTGTTGTCATGTGCAAATTTGCTAAGAGTACACTCAGTTCCATTGTCCAAATCATTAATGAAGATGTTAAACAACATCAGGCCCAGAACAGACCCCTGAGAAACCCCACTTGATTCTTCCTCCTAACTAGACATTGAGGCATTGATAAATACTCGTTGAACACAATAATTCAATCTGTTATGTATCTCCCAGACAGTACTTTCATTTAGGCTGTATTTCCTTAACTTAATTAAAACATTGTGGGAGACCATGTCAAAATTCTTGCCAAAAGTCAAGGTATATCACAGCTATTGCTCTCCACCCATCCATAGAACCTGTCCCATATTATAGAAGGAAATCAGGTTGGTCGGGCACGATTTGCTCTGACTGAAGTAAAAAAGGTAGTACATATTTCAGCCTTCTTTGCATCATCATAATTAGATTGCCTTCTGCATTCAGTAAGGGACCTATGGTTTCTTTGGTTTGCCTCTTAATTTTGACATGCTTGTAGAATCCCTTTTTGTTGCCTTTTATGTCCCTTTCCAGTTGAACCTCAAATCATACCTTGGCCTGCACACCCATGCAATAGTTTTATACTCTTCTCTAGTATTATGACCAAGTATCCATTTTTATAGGATTCCTTTTTGAGCTTCAACTCAAACAGATTGTCATCTAGACAGCCTGGTCTTATTTTGTACTTGCCATTTTTCTGTTGTACTGGAATTGCTTAATACTGGGTCCTTAAAGGGGCCTCCTTAAAATACAGGCAGCTGTCCTGGCCTCCTTTTCCCTCAGACTTGCCTCCCAAGGGATCCTACCCATCAGTCCTGAAGTTTGTTGATGTCTGCCTTTCTGAATTCCAGTGTCTTTATTCTGCTGCCCTCCTTCTTTCCTCCCCTTAGAACAGGGGTAGGCAAAATGGCAGATCCAGCTGGCAGCCAGACTCCATTTCTCAGCAGCCTCTGCCTGCGTTGCTGTGACCAGTTTCCATGGAGACCACCAGGTGAGGCACATGACTGAGCAGGGAGCTGCTCTGGGACTGGGGCTGAGATCTTGCAGCAGTGACAGCATGGTCCAGAGCTGGGGCAGAGCTGCGATCCATGGCTCCATGGAAACCCTGGCCTCATGCTGTCATAGCTTTTCCACTTCCGAGGTTCTCCATCAAAACCAGCCACAGCAACGAGGGCAGAGGCTGCTGAGAAATGGAGTCTGCTGCAGACCAGACTTTGCTCACCCCTGCCTTAGAATCTTG
Organism: Alligator mississippiensis; assembly: GCF_030867095.1. Taxonomy (NCBI): domain Eukaryota; kingdom Metazoa; phylum Chordata; order Crocodylia; family Alligatoridae; genus Alligator; species Alligator mississippiensis. Next base: position 222,376,236 of record NC_081827.1, on the reverse strand, counting down.
AACTCTGTCACTTCCTGGTCACTGTCACCCAAGATACCGTCGCATTCTCAATCAATTCCTCCCTGTTTGGAAGCAGCAAGTCAAGAAGATGTCCCCCTTGTTGGCTTGTCTACCATCTGTATCAAAATTTCTCTCTGAGACACTCCAAGAATTTGCTTTTCTGCTTGTGCAGTGCTGTGTTTCCCTACCAGCAAATGACCTGATAATTAAACTCTCCCATGAAAACAAGGTCCTGTAATTTGGAAGTTTCCATCAATTGGTTAAAGAAGGCTTTGTCCACCTCTTTCTCCTGGCTTGGTCACTTATAAAAAATGCCCACCGTGACTTCCACCATCTGACCTTTACCCAGAGGCTATCAACAGACCTACTTTCCACTTCATGCTGCACTTCAGGACATGTGTACATCTTTTATATATAGGTCAACACCTCCTCCTTTTCTGATGTATCCCACTTATCGTGTGTGGAAATCAGTTACCTGAAGTTCCTAACAGCCAGTAACTGAGAGAAGAGATGGGCAAAATGTTTGACAACTAGTAAATTCACTGGAAAACTTGGTTTCAGTCATCCCATATATAGAGGGGGGGAGAAGGAGAGGGAGAGAGAAAGAATGAATTTGAATATATAATGAATTTGAGACAAGCGTACTATATAGTTAAAACTGGGTGGAAATATGCCAGACGTGTCCCGTTTCAGCAGTACAGGGGACTGGCAAAGCACCTAGGGCAAAGCAGAAGTGGCAACTTCCAGTTCACAATCACGAACACATGGCTGCCAGCAGCAGTCACTTTCTTTCATTCCTCCCCTCCCCTCCCTCAAGTCAGCGCCCCTGGCCGTTGTTGCCCCTATTACCCCTGCTAGTTACACCACTGCCTGTTCCATCCTGTAGCTCAAGATGTAGGATATCAAAGTTAATTTTCTCCTGCATGCAAAGGGAATACATCACCTGTTAATATTGCTTCATTATAAAAATAAGCAGGTTGGAGGCCAGTGTTTTGCTTCCAGAGTGAGTGTCCTGATCTCTTTTCTAAACTGTAGAATAGCCTGAGGCAGTGCTTCATCAGTTTTTACGGTTGGAGGTGTGACACTCTCCTGAGAAAGAGCAGGTCAGGAGCTCTCTATCCAGAGGGACTAAGACACTGAACTTGGGAACGGGGATACCTAGGTTCGAGGCTTTGCTCTAGGACTACTTGTCTGCACAACACAGAAAAGAATTATCAGAATATGTTGAGAATCTCCTTCCTTCTCCCTCCCCCGACATCCTATTACCAGGTGATTCCTCTTGGCTGTTGAGGTTTCAAATCTACAAATGCATGGAGGAAAGAATGGATCCTGGGTCTCAAACATGTTTGGCAAGTGCCCTAAAACCCGAGACACTGGGCAAGAGGAGGAAACTGCCTTGTCCTCTAAGTGTTTAGTGAGTCTAGCCATCAATTTCTTTATTTGTTCTTACAAGTACCCACAAAGAAATGGTTTGTTTTTGGTGAGCTGGAACATTATGATGCCACACAACATTTTTAGTTATATATTTTTTGGGGAAAAATTAAAAATAAATTAAATTCAATTTGATCCAAACCAAAAGGAGTTTTTTAATAGTTCAGCAGTCAAACCAAAAAAAAAATCAATTAGTCACACAGTCCTACTTGAGAGTATCTTAACCCATATTTCCTAATATTTTCTAGTAAACAATATAGGCCATAAATATAATAGAGATGTGCAATAGTGGACTACAAGAATACCTCATATGGTTGAATTTTTTTCTTTATAATATGTACTGTATCTATGCTGAAATGACAATGTGAACTACACTGAGTAGCTGTGAAACTGGTGCAAAATGATCAATAATCTAGGAATTTTACTGACAAAATGATCCTCACCTCTACTAAAGTGATAAATCTATACAATTTTATAATAGGTATAATTATAGCCAGGTTCTACAGTAGGCGATCATATTTTCAATGATATTTATTTTCCCCATATCCTTTTTTCTCTAAAGAAGAACCTACATTTTTAAAACATACACATACCTGTTTTCCCTTTTTATGCCCATGCAAACACAATTTTGTCCTCACTACTATGCTCCTTCCTAGCTTTCTTATGCTCTTTATCCTCTTCTTTCTCAACATAGAGCCCCATCCCTCTATACGAAGTCATTTATTCACAAGTTAAATAAATTAAGGAGCTAAATAGATGTCTTATGATCTGATCCTGTTGTTCCTGAAGTCACTGCCAACACTCCCAATAACATCATTAGGAAAAGAACTGGGCCCTTAGTCAGCTGGTTTCTTAAAGTTCATTTTCAGAAGAATCAAAAAGGCAGTGACTTTGTGGTCCAGCATAGGAAGGGTGTTCAATATGGAGGGGCATTATCGAAGAAAGCAAGATCAGCAGGCAAGAAAGATCTAAAACAGTTAGTATTACAAAAGTTCTGAAGGGAATCATAGAAGGCAAGCAACACTTAACTGTGAATCAATTTGGAAACAAGAAAAGAAGAAGTACACAGAATATTCAAAAACTATATAATAGGAAGTTCCACCAAGAAACATTTATTGTACAGTTTCTATAGCACAGACTTTCTAATAGTAATTTCAGCACTAGATGGAGTCTAAGCAATTTGGTGCTTCTAGAAACTGCTCCACTTGGCAAGAATGTATAATGGGTAAGTGAGGGCTTGAAAAGAAAATGCTGTTTAACAGATGTTTATCAGATAGATCCCACAGAGGAAGTCTAGGGGTTTGGGCATGTCTCATGCAGAGAGAATGACAATCTGATTACGGTATTTCTGAGTTGTATAAGAATAAGATAACCAGTAGGTGGGCAAAGAAATCAATAGCAAAGCAATAGCATAAAGCAGATAGGCTTCCAAGTAAAATGTCAACAAAAGAAAGAATGGCCTAGAAGAACTTTACAATATCCTTCTTAATGAAAAGCAGCTAATTACAGTTTTAAGGCAATTTGAATAGAAATATGGAATGATAATGATAAAGGAAAGGGATTGGGGAAGATCATTATAGTGGCACTTGGTAGAATATTATAGTAAAGGTGGCTACTTTCATAAGACCCTATTTTCTGGGGCTTAGCTATAATACTTTGATGAAAATTCCCTCCCAGTGTGAAACATGTAACACAAGGTCTTTGCCTAAATGGGGATTTTAAAAAAATGAAAGCAATCTATTTGCAGTATAAGTGTGTAAAATAAAAGGTTGAGTAGTTTCAGTTGCATTATATGGTCCTCTAATAAGCTAAAACAGAATCATTTTGAAAATGAACCTTTGAAAGACATTATCATTTTCAAGTCACCTTTGAGGAGGTTTAAAAAGTGAATAAAATAAAGGAGCATTCATGAGGCCTAAAAGCTTTCTAACAACATACACTGAATAAATGAAGTCCATTAATACTGACAATTTTAATTAACAATATTACTTTTAAACTGAAGGTAAAATAAACTGCTAAAGTATTCTAAGAAAATCTGAACTCATAAAATCTGTATGGTTGGGATTTTCTGAAGTGAAGTGAAAAAAATCAGTTTAGATTTGTGCAATTCAAACATATAATTTACTCTTGAGGCTACTGTTAGAAAAAATAGAATATTTAAGCTTTAAGCTTGTCTTCCCAAGTCCCATTTAATATAAGTTTGCATATCATATCAATCTTTAAATTAGAAACAGAACCTTCAATAAAGAGTTGTTGGGATATGACTAGACAGCAGGCATATGCCTTATATACAGGCTCCTTGGGGGCTTCCATTCTGCTTCCTCCATTGAATCGGTGCCCAAGGCTAGTGCCCTGGTTGTCCCCCCTCCCCCCAAATTATGCTAGTGGCCAGATCCCTGATTCTAGGGCTCACTTTTCCTCGTATAAGCTTGTATACTTTATAGTGTCCTCTTTTTAGTGTATTCACATATGTCTTCCTCTAACACCCTATTGAATCAAAGGCAGAAACTTCAATGTTTGGGCATACCTTCAGTTCTTCAGTGCTTTTATTTGAACATACGAGTGTACCTCAGCATCAAACAAACCAAAACTTCACTCAGTTGACAGACATTATTTGTGCACCACAGTTCCCCCAAATCAACTGATAAGCCAAATTATATTGCTAAATTACAAGTTGTATACATTGCCTAAATTCCAATCTAAAGTAAGCTTGTCAGCTTCCCCACTGCATATAATCACCTTTTTTTACATTTATCTAGTTCTTTTGGTTTTTATTTACTTGGTTTATCACCATGGAATTTAGTCACTTCCACCACAGTACTTGAGCACCTAAGATGAAAACTCAGCCCAGGTAGAGACATTACACATAAAACCAGTATAAGTGACCAGAAACCAGTCTAAACCTTTAACAGAACAGAAATTCAGTACACATAAACTGGTTTAAAAATGGCTGAACCCGGTCTAAGATAGATCTGGATGGATATAGTATAGAAATCATAGAAAAATAGGTTTGGAAGGGACCTCAGGAGGTCATCTAGTCCAGCCTCCTGCTCAAAGCAGGACCATCCCCAACTAGATCATCTCAGCCAAAGCTCTGTCTAGCCGGGTCTTAAAAGTCTCCCAGGATGGAGAGTCCACAACCTCTCTGGGTAACCTGTTTCAGTGTTTTACTACCCTCCTAGAGAGAAAATTCTTCCTAATATCTAACGTAAACTTCCCTTGCTTCAGCTTCAGACCATTGCTCTTTGTTCTATCATCTGCCACCAATGAGAAAAGTCTAGCTCCATCCTCTTTTGAACCCCACTTCAGATAGTTGAAGGCTGCTATAAAATGCCCTCTCAGTCTTCTCTTCTGTAGACTAAATAAGCCCAATTCCCTCAGCCTCTCCTCAGAAGTCATGTGCCCCAGTCATGTGTTTCAGTCACTCTGAATCCTAGCCCTACCCTGCAGTATATCTGTTATTCCCCCCAGTTTGGTATTATCTGCAAACATGCTAAGCGTGCACTCTATGCCACCTTCCAGGTTGTAAATGAAGACACTGAACAAAACCAGCCCCAGGACCAACCCCTGGGGCATTCTACTTGATACCAGCTGCCAGCTAGACATCGAGCCATTGATTACTAACATCAGACTTAATCAGTTAATGTAAGACCAGTCTATCAAACTTCTGTACCAGATTCCCCATCAAATCATGATAGGTTGCTGCCTGCCAGCATCCCAGGTGCCTTTGGGAGTCATTGCTAATCTTCCCTGGCAAAGAGCTAGTTGTCACCTGCATGCAGGACAGAGGCAGGGGGAGTGGGAGGCTTGTGAACTACTGGGAGAGGAAGTGGTGCACACCACATTCCCAGCCGAGGTCTTGGGGCACAGAGCATCCCTCCCCTATCCTCATTCCATCTGAGCCCCAGGACCATGCACTGGAGCAACTCCAGGAAGGGCTCAGAGGATTTCCTCCTCCAGAGCCAGTGCTAAGTTCACAGCTGAAGCTGCTTGCCCTATAGCTGTGGGGCTCCAGTCCCTGGAGGCAGAGGACAGTCATGTCCTTGCAGGTGCAGGGCAAGTGTCTTCAGCTGGGAACCCAGTTCTGGCTCCAGGGGAAGGGTGTGGGGGGTGTGGAATCCACCAAGCCCTTCCCAGATCTGCTCCAGCACATGGTCCTGGGGTTCAGACATAAGTGGGACAGGGGAGGGACACTGTGCCCCACCAACCAGGACCAGGAACGTGGGGTGCACCACTGGAACTCCTCAGCAGCTCACGAGCCCTGATCCCTCCCACCTCTGTCCTGCCTCTGTTGCACCCCTACTCTGGACAAAGCCCAGGGGCCCCCCATGTCATCATGAGCAGGGTGAGCTTGCCTCCCTCCACTGCCTGCATGCAGCTTACAGCTGTCTGACAGAAGAAGCAGAAGAAGGCATGTGCCTAGCAGCCGATCAGGGATGACCTGCCACTCAGTTGCATTCATCTGCCCTTGGCAGTCTCCAGCATGCTGGGAGACATGCAGGAGTGTCCCCAAACTGCTGGCCGCAGCCACCACAGACAGCCATTATACCCTGCCCTCTTCCTTCATGAAAAGGAAAACTTGTGTTCCATTCACTCATGAACTAATGTAGTCTGCTTAGAGAAACCAGCATAACTTAGTTTGAATCCTCCTCAGGGTTTTGAATGTCTTCACCTAGCTTCATTACCAAGTACTAATTTGATGCCCCCATTAACAGCTCCTCTATTTATCATCTAACTGGTTCAAGTAAAATGAACAGGATGAAAAACTTAATTATACTGTTCCATAGGCTAGGGACAGACATTCAAAAGGCTCAAGCCTAATTGATTCAATCTTTGCAGGTTAGTCTAACCTGAAGAGACTTCATTGATTTGCAAGTGGATACACATTCACTTTTGAGTCAGGAAATGCAGGCACATGCTTGCAGTGGCTCAGGCTAGAAGCCAAGGGTGCTAAAGCAAGCTCTCCCTTCCCTTCCACAGTACTGAGCTGAGGGGGGGAGGGGCATGGCCAGTCCCCAACAAGGCACTATGATTAGGGACAGGTTTAAACATCCACCCTGGCCTGCATAGTCCCCAGCTGGGGTGTGCCTAAATGGGGAGGAGGAAGCAGTCCTTGCCAGGTTTTTCCCTGTTTGCTGCTTGGAAGGGACGCAGCCCCTTGCTAGGACTCTGAGGCAGAGAGCCAGCAGGGAGCTGATCAGAACACAAAGCTTATCAGCCCATCAAGAAAACAAGCCTCTCTCATTAGTTCAAGCACTTCTTAAACAGCTTTTTCCAAGGCATTTGCAAGGAAGAATAGAGGAACATTACCAGCTGACCTGTTGATTAGTTCCAGAAAGCCATAAGTGGATACTGTTTTGTCTGCCTTTGTTCCAGTGAAATTGGAGACACAGACACCTCTCAGCATTAGCTAGCATAGGGGTGGTGTGACCAGATGCCAGCTGGGATCCGTGCCACTGCGGCCCCTGCTATGGGAGAGGTGGGGATCCCTGCTTGAGCAGTGAGTGACAGGAGGGTAGGGCAGGGGGAACCAGGCAGATATTTCTGTGCCTGCAGTCTCCACCTCCTTTTTACCCAGCTGGAGCTCCAGCTAGGGAGGAGATGAGCAGGGCCAGCCCTGTTCTCTGGAGCAGGCAGACAGCCCAGCCGAGCCCAATACTTAACCAGTATTAAATGGAGATAGTGAAGAAACCTGCACTGGGGATGGGTAGAGAACCTAATGTCTTTTTACCCCCTCTCCACAACTTTTATGTTGAAGAAAGCAATCATTTTCTTTTTCCAGTTCATAGCAAAATTCAAGCTGGCTGTCAAGTACCTATGTTGAAAATAAATACTGCTTTTTCAAAGAAGCTCTACTGGCACCATTTTTTCCCCTTTATTATAAGCAATATAATGATTCTTTTACCTTCAAATGATAATAGGGGTTAGAGATTCATAACTCTATGGAAACTCAGTATAATCAGAGCAGCTGGTGCTGATGATGGTGAAAATGCAGATTAGATTTCTAATTCTTCTCATTTCCTGACTAAGTCTGAATATCTACAATTCTAAATGTGACTTCTGTTGGGCAACAGGACCTAAGCTAACCATAGAAAATGCCATATTTACTTGAATATAAGACAACCCTGAATATAAGATGACCCCCACTCCATACTTAGACTCTATATATGGAAAATGTATACATTTATTATAATTTTCCAGGTATAGAATCTAATTATTGGAGGTGTGCCTTGAATTTGTCCCCCTCCTACTGCTATAACACAGAAAATAAATTGGGGGGGGTCAGGTAGGTAGCCCCCTTGCCCTCTGCTCCAACTCCTTCCCCACTCCTTTTTGTCTGCTCTCTATTTCAAGCCAGGGGTGAATCCAACACCCAGCACTGTTCAGTATGTGTGAGTGTACATGGCCCATACCTCCCCCACAGCTCATAAGTGGATCCATGTGCTAATTAGCCTCCCACTCATGACTGGAACTAGGTGTTCTTGTTATAAGTCCCAAGATCCTCCAAAAACTTGTGCAGTAGAGGTGCAGAAACTGGTCTGGCTCCAGTCCACAGAGGATAGGGCCACACTAATCATATGCAAGAGGCTGACAAAGAAGGCAATCGAGGGATTCTGGGTGAACAATTTGGACCCCATTTGCTGATGCTTGCCAGACATTCAAGGGTGGTAAAAAAATAGGAATCATTGGAAATAGGAAAGGAATGCATAGCTCAGTTGTGGGAATGAAGAAGTCAAAATGTATTCAATGTAGTGGCTCACTATGACTTAAAAGTCAGAGGGGGACTGAGCACAATGGGCACTAATATACTTTATTCAGACCAGCTGCACTAACCTATCTTTGTGAAAGGCTCCCATCAGCTTCTCTCTAGCTTGCTCCTGCGGCCATATGGCTAAGGGCAAACGAAACCTGGGGGCATCCAAACCCCAAGCCTCCAGGCTTGGGCCTGCATGTAGAATGCCTGCCAAATGATTTGGGAACACCTGAAGCCCCAGGTGGGGGTGGAGGATGTGTGCCATTAGTAGGGCCACATATGGTTCTTGAATGGCTCTTGGATTTGGAATTGGCTGATTTGGCTTGGAATACAACAAATTTTCCTTAAAAAAAAAAAAAAAAAAGAAAAAAAGTTCCCATCAGCATCTTGGTCTTTTTGCCTAATATCAAATGTAGCATTTTTGGCACTAAGGGGAGGGTGTCAGGGGTGGCTCAGGCTCCTCTGGTACTGGCCTGGTATTGCAGTACCTCAAGGTCTGGTGCCAGTTCCCTGTGGAGAGATTAACTGCCCATTTTTTTTAAGGGCCATACATAAAACAGGTCCTCATCAGTATGCTTGCCCAATATGGACCATGTGTTTTATAATCATGTTCAGTGTTGGCTGCATTTAATCAACTTCATAGTTGGTTTCCATTACTGAGCACATGCTGCTTTTGGCAGTAGTCTAATGATAGGCAATGTATTTAATGAGATTTCCTTGTATGTGAAAGTAAGACGAGGGGCTTTTTCCCCCATGATGACTGGAGGAAAAAAACCTTGTCTTGTATTTTAGTAAATAAGAAAAAGCAGCTGTGCCATCTGTAAGTAAAAAAATTATAGTCTTCTAGGAGGGGAGAAAAAAATCAAAATTTTCACTTCTAGAAAACTTTAACCTTTTATTTAAGCAGAATTCAAGGTTAGCAGGAATTTTCAAGAGCTGAGTTTCTGTACTCATCTCTCTCCTCCTTACCAAATCAGTTTTATACACATTTTATCACTAGCTGAAAAACTAAGAATCAGATTACTTTAAATTGGTATCATACAATGATACACACACTTCCCCCCTAGCAAAAGCAAATTACATCTGTGTTTACATTGCAAACTGTGGTTTATTGCATGTTAGTATAGCACATGACCCAGTAGTATCCCAGGCCTATCTTGGAACCTCCAACTATTGCTGCAAGAGAAACAACAAAAAAGTGCACAGGCAGTGAAGTGGAGAAAAGCACATCTCCATTCTTTTGAATGTTTTGTTGTTTAAAAGCAGTCTTGATTTGCAATTTCCAGGCTTTCTACAATATGCTTTTTGAGAACAATGTATTCTCATTCTTTATTTTCCTCTTCCTAAAGTAACATTGTGGGATTTGGAGGGTGGAAAAAAACCTGAACGAAATTTATTAATTGCTAAAGAGACTAAATTTAGACTACAGAAGAATACTGGAAAAATTAATGTGGTCTTGATCACATTTCTTCCTAATTGTACAAAAGCAGACGATGGACTTCACTGAGTAAACATTAAATGTTCTGTTTAAATATTAAGCAATCCTGATTGTTAAACTAATATTAAAACATGCTGAAAACTGGCACTTCTACTGCCTGTTTCACAAATGAGCTCACACTTTAACAGCATGACCATTGCCAACAGTAAGCTCTGAAAGTAAAGTTTTTAATTACAACTGGCATTTCAGATACATTTCACAGTTTATACATAGAGAAAGGAGTTTTTGCCAAGTGAATTATTAAATCACTGAGCTGAACAGAATGGGTACATATTTATTTTCAGTTTATTATTTCAATATTGCAACAAATGTAAAATACACTGCAACTAATTAAAGTAATAAATTATATAATTCCCTCCCAAGCATGAACAATAATAATATATTTTACTATGTACTTAATGCAATAGAAATATTTTAATAAAACAATTCTGAGGGACTGCTTTTGCATATATCCTGTTAAACCACAATTCTAATATTATAGCATGTTTGGTCTTTTCTCTAACCCAGGAGACACAAGCATCAACCACTCCACCTCAAGATAAAGTGTATTTCAATGTAAAGGCTTACCTATTGCCCTCTACCTGCACCTGCTGTCCTCATAGTTACCCATTCTGGGTGCCTGAATGCCACCTGAGGCTGTTCCTACAGCTATTGGAACCCATAATTTTACCCACAAAAAAGAAAAAAAAAAGTAGAGAGGTAGAGTAAGTTTGGGTTCTGGAAAGGAAGCCCAGGAAGCAGCACTTAAAACTACTCAAATTTCTGGAAGCCAGTCATGGTCAATCCCACTCAATTTATTAGCTCTTCTCTTTTCATATCTTCCTACCTGACTCCCCTTTCTTAGGGCCAGATTTTTCCCCAGCCCGGTACCAGGACCTTCATCTTCTATGCTGTGACCTCATTCTCTCTCCCCCTTCTCTCACTAAATGTGAGTAGAAGCATAAAATCTGATTAATTGATAAATCTGAGGGTTCCTCTTAATTTCTACAGAAACCAGCCCTATAGCATAGAGGGATTAGCTCCCTTGATTGTCAATTTAGTAGAATATCAGCCTTAAATTTTTGGATCAATTTTTTTTGGATCAGGGATTCAGCCTCAGAGTAGACTTCCATCCCACATAAATGAAGGGAGCATTTTGGAGCCAGCAAACTGAGAACTTCTGAAGTAGATACTTAAGCAAAATGCAAGTAAAAGGTGATAAAGAAAAGTTATTAAGGTTTATGGACTACATGATGTGTAGGATTCCACCAAGAGGTCTTCAGTGAGAATATTCTTCTTAGTTCATTTCCTGCTGGACACATATAATCAATAGAGATGATTTAGTAGATTTGGCACAGGTTTTAATTCTTTCAAACAAGAGGAAGTCTTTACTTCTCCCCTACTATAGGACAGGCCAAAGACTGAAGTCAAACTGAGATCACTAAGATTAACATGGGAAACTCATAAAAGGGTGACTTTCATTGCCAGCAGTGTAGCCTCTTCACTTGCAATAAAGTTGAGCAATAAATACTTCAAAACAAAGTAGTGCATGCTGATCTATATCTTTTGCCTCACTGCCTCCCTCCAGTTCAAGGAAGAGAAAAGAAAAATTTGCAAGAAAGACAGGAAGGAAATGGAGAAAAGGAAATGGAGAGGAAAATACCAAATTAAAGATCTAGTCTCATTTTAATGTGGAGGGATTTATGCAGATAATTTCCACTGAGGTTAATAGAAGTTATGCATATAAATTCCTATTTTAATAACGGGAGAATAAATCATAGAATCATAGAAAATTAGAGTTGGAACAGACCTCGGGTGGTCATCTAGTCCAACTCAAAACACATACCCAATTCTCTCCCTTTCTGTCTCACTGAATATGCTTAGCCTCAAACATAGAATAGGATGCTATGAGAGACAATTTTGCAAAACTGCTTAACAGCAAACCTTTGTTAAAAACAAGTATTTAATCATATAAAATTATTTATTTCATAATAGGTATTTGGCATTTCATATGTAAAGCAGTACCTTTTAAAAATAAGTAAATGAAATGTGTAATCTTTCTCCTTTACCTTGATTTCATAATCATATTTCTTTCCTATTTTTAAGAGCGAAATCCTAAATGACACATATGTTGCCTTATAAGTGGATTGTCTTGCTGGAAGGGGAGATAACAAATACAAATGCTAAAAAAATAGTGTGTAATTTAATTAACCTAATTACCCTACATCAAATTATTAAATTAGATAATATTATTCTTGGGCAGAAGACAAGAAACCCCAATCTATGCATGTACTTTCCATTTGAGATACTGTGTGAAAAATCAAGGAACCAACTAACTAAACGTAAGTTATAACAGGGAACAAGTTCAAATGAAATATGAAGGACAGTTCCTTGAACTCTGAAGAATTAATAAGGGGAATAAAAGTGAATTTTTAATAGTCAGTGTTGGTTATATAACAATGCTGTCTACAAACAATACCATTTTTCCTCACCTGCTCATATCTATAAACTTCTTACGGAGTGACACTGAGGCTTACGGTCTGGCATAAATGTACCATGCTAAATTACAGCATGGATATTTGGTTTGTTTCTTTCTTTTTAAGCCTGACCTTCACTGGTAAGATTTTACAGGAAGCTTCCATCACTACTAATTCTGGTCAGAACCTGGTCTTCAGATCTCCCAGTATTAGCCTTGTGCAGATGAGTCACTGCCTCCTGCCAGGAGATTAAGTACCATGTTGACTAGACATGCTGTCAGCAGTACTGTATGACACAATGCTTTAAATACTGGTGGCCCACTGACAGTACTAAGGCAGGGTATATATGCACCTTTATAGACTAACTGGAGTTAAACATATGGAGCTCAAGCTTCCTTGAACTAAAGTTTACTTCATTAGATGCTCTGAATTAAATGCAAAAAGCAGAGTATAAGAAATAGAGAGAAATTATAATACAAAAGACAAGGGAAGGTGGAGAGGGAGAGAGAGAGAGAGAGATAGGGGGAAGAGGGATGCACTAGGAGTATAAAGCAAGTGAGCAATAAACCCACAGGAACAAAAGGGGTCACAAAACCTAATCCAAGTAATGAGATAAGAAACAATAGTCCCCGTTTAAACCATATTTAACTGAGTGTGTGGATAATTTCATGTTCCAGCTTCTCATTCAAATTTTACAATATTTTTCCCTGAGAACAGCAATCCTGAGGTCAGCAATGGAGTGCCTGGGGAAGTTGAAGTGTGCTGCCACAGGCTTTTGTGGCTTTCAGCAGCTGTCAGATCAGCATTTGTTCATTCTTACATGCAGAGATTGCCCTGTCTGTCTAATATAGACAGAAGATGAGCATTATAGGCAGGTGATGGTGTATATGATATTGGAGGAGTTGTAGGTACATGAACCTTGAATGTTGAACTTCTCATTATTAGGTCCAGTGACGATGTGGTCTGTATTGACATGTGGACACAGCAGGCTTTTGAGTCCATTGCAGGGCCTGGGATCTCAGTGAGGACAGTCTGTTCATTAGTCTGTTGTTTGAAAGATGTCATTTGAGGTTGGGGTACAATCTGTAAGCCAGGACAGGTTTGTCCCCTAAGATTACTTGAGACAGTCAGCCTTTTCCAGGAGGGGCTGGAGGTCATTAATGATGTGTCTTAGGTGTTCAAGCTGGGAGCTGTAGGTGACAACTAGAGGGATTCTGTTGTCCTTGTCCAGGGGTTGGTATTGTATGGTATTGTAGAACAAGGTCTGAGTCTGGTTTCCTTGGTCTGAGTAGCTACAGTTTGCGGATTGTTGTAAATGTTACAATATCTGCTCTAGATCCTTAAGGTATTCATCCCAGTTAGTGGGATCACAGCAGATCTGGTTTTAATGTAGAACTTGGCTGCAGACATTGGATCTAGTTGCATGCTTCGGATGAAAGCTGGTGGCGTAAAGGTGGCTGTGGCGGTCAGTAAGTTTCCAAAACAACATGATGGCAATGTGGCCACTGAAAACCTTCACTGCAGTGTCTAGGAAATGAATCTGCTGTATGAAGTATTCCAGAATTAGTTTGAATGGAGGGTGCAGGCTGTTAATGTCTTGGTGAATTTTCTATAGAGATTCCTTCTCATTTGTCTGTATTATGGGGATGTCATTGATGTACCCAAGATAAACCAGGGGGATAAGAGGGCAGCTGCAGAGGACTTCAAGGTTTGTCATAAATATGTTGGCATACTAGAGGACCGTGTGTGTGCCCATGGCAGCCATTCATTTGTAGGTATAGGAAGTCCTCAAACATAAAACAGTTGCACATGAAGACAAATCAGGAGAGTTTAATGGAAACAGAAGCAGTTTTCTTGTCAGGGATAATATTCTTTATAGTTTATAATCTGTCCATATTTGTTGGCTAAGAAATGGTATTTAAAGGCCTGTTTTTTAGGAATTGGCTTATAGGTATATATATATATGTATTATAAGGGGTCAAGATGGGCAGCAGGGGTTAAATGGATTTCTAAAAAGCTTGGGAAATGCACACACAGGTTCTCATGGCCCTCAAAGCAGATGAGCTGTCTAACACAACAAAGCCAACGGATGGATACAGCCTCAGAATTAAGGGGGGCATGCCATAACACGAGATCACAGCCTTCAAGGCAGACAAGCTGTCTAACACAACAAGGACACACAGCCTGGGAACCAAAGAAGTATATACCATACTGTCCCATAACACAAGATAAGTGACACCAGCAACAAGGCCTCAGAGAGCAGGGGGACCTATGTCCTGGTTTTGGGGGAACAGACCAAATTAGGAGAAGGCCAGGAAGGCTACGTGGACATGTGACCACAGAGAGACAGCCAACCAGAGATAGCCACAGATGAAGAGTCATCAGGAGTCATCGAGGGGAAAGGAGAATACAAAATCAGATTTAAGATTAACAAAGGGTCCCTCCCTTTGTCCCATCCCTCCTCACTGTCCTCCTCCACCTCCTCCTTGAGAGGGGTTCCCATCCTGATACCTGTCCCCTGGGAAGGGTCCCTGAGTCCACCATGGACCAAGGGCATACCAGCAGCCTGTCTCATGCACCCCACTGGAAGGGGGGCTGTGGGGCTCGGCATCCCACCTCCAGACTGCTGACACCTAAGAGACAGCCTTAGAGTTGAGCCTGCATCCTGACCAGATGTACTTTGACTCTGACAGCCCGAGGATTGGTAGATATAAAATTGTTTTTATTATTGCTTTTTTGTTATCACTGTGTATCAATAAACTTGCCTATTATCAACTGGCAGGTGTTGTGGTTGGTCTGAGGGTTGTGTCTGCCTGGAACAAAGGTATAAGGGCTGGGTCCAAATCCAGTGTCAACACATATGAGGGATGTTGGTGTACACAATGTGATATCCATGGTAGCTAATATGGCATTTGCTGGAATCTCATTAATGAAGCACAGTTTATTTTAAAAAACCTGTGATATCTTTCCAATAGCTGGCAGCTCCAGTGGCATATTGGAACAGGATAGTCAACATAGCCAGAAATTCCCTCAGGAATGGCATCAAGTCCAGAAACAACGGGGCATCCTGGGTTGCCAGGTTTGTGACTCTTGGGTAATAAGTAAAAGTTGCCTGGCCTAGGTTCCAAGATGGTAGAAGCAGTAATCCTTTCCTGTGTTCTCAAGGGTATCTTCTTTATTTAGTTGCTTCTGGTATTGTGTTGTGGGGTCCTCTGTCAGGAGTTCCTAAGTCTCTGTGTTGGAAAGTTGCCTCCTGTATATACACTGTTTTGTCCATGACAACAGTGGCACCCCTGTTACATTAACATTATTGTCAATTGAAAAATGTTAAAAGCTCATATATTAGATCCCCAAAATCCATGAGATTGGTTTAAGAATCATGATTTTTTTTAGAAAATAAACTTTAGGCTCTTTAATCTGCTGTCCAATTTTTGAAGCTTTCAAGAGGCAACCCACTTCCTCTAATTGTTTTACACTCATTTCAGGTTCAAAATGCAGTTTCAAATTTCAAACATTCACAAACACAAGCCTCTCTGCTCAGAGGGGATTCTACTCTCTAATTCATGAGATGAATAAGATGCTTTTTAATTCCTCAGTTGCCCCAGTTATTTTTTGACTTGCTCAAACTTGCTCAACCTCTTACATCACTCCCCTAGTTGCCTGACTCCCAAACATTCAGCTGCTCCCAGATTTCCCCTCAATCTCTTTCTCACACACTCCACCTGCACCACTCTCATTCCTCTCTCCCCGTTCAGTTTTTCCAGTTTGACATACTTCTGTATCTCCATGGTTCTCTCATATACCTTACATTTTCTCTGAGGGTAACCTCAGTAGCATTACGTAAAGTTTGTCAAGAAGAAGGGCAAAGTGTCACAAGTTAGAAGATCAAAAGGAAGTTTAAAAATATTAATATCCTTATACTTATGATAAAAAATCACAAGAATTGAAAATTTGCTGTCTATGCCAGTGTTCATAACTTGAATACACTGGTGGATAAGAACCAAGTATAGCAATAGTAGAAACTGTTTTTGCAAATCTCCCCAATTTAAGCACACTTTAAGATATAAAAATGTTGCTTTTTCAGAGTATAAGGAGATCATTTCATCTTCAAAATCTTAATTTAACTCAATTCAATTTTCCTGTCTTAAAAGAAAATTACTCATTTTAGAATCATGCATCAATAAATAGCTTTTTAGAAAAAGTACTTTTTAGATTAAAGAACTGTATTTCTGAGCAAAACTTCAGAATCAATGTTTGCAGGAACTGTACCATCACATTTGATTTACATTTTCTACACAACAACCTTTATTTGACATTAGTAAATAGATATTTTCTATCAATAATATGCCATTCTAAGATAGGCTTATTGTTTTAACAGCTATAAAACTACTGTAAGAGTTGGCATGTTAACAAAGATGATCCGAGCAGGATGCAGGGACCAGGGCAAATCAGCCTATGCGGGGCCCTGCCCCCGGACACAAAGAAGCTGGCGGCAAATTCAGGGAGGGGGGGGCTGCCGAGCGGCCAGACATAAAGCCAGCAGCAGCACAGTCACTGAACCATTCGCCTGGCTCTGCGGGGTCCCCCAAAGTGTGGGGCCTGGGGTGGTCACCCTGATTCATGCCCCCCACCCCAGGGATGGCCCTGCATGTTAAAACTGGCAGAAGTAAAAGCATGGTTATGTTCAGGAAAGCAGGTATATAAAATTGCACCTTTCTTGCTACAAAGAGTACAGTAACATCTGTTTACTTTAGCAACAACTCTAGCATGCTTTATTATTTTTACTCTTAGCAGCACAAAGCAAAAGTATCTATGGATCTGGGTTCCATTTTTGCTTAAGCATCATTGACAAACTGGTTAGTCACCCTCCAGTTTCAGGTCATTCTGTGCCATTTTCATTTATCCAAACATACTTTACTGACAATAACAGTTAGAAAGAAAGACTCACAGCCATCTATTAACTGCATCCATTAACTTAGGGTCCAGATCAGCCAGAGGGAAGATCCCTACCTAAACTAGGATGCCTGACAGCAACATAGAGTTCAGCCCATTTACTTTTGAACAACTTAATGCTGGTGCCTACCTTTTGTCCAACTAAAGCACTCAAAGAAGTGAGAGAACAGCATTCTAGACCCTCCTTATCTTGAAGCATTCCAACCCACTTCCCAGGAAACTAGGCTGAACCTCAGGCTATATAAGAAGAGGCTGGGCTGCAGCACCTTCCAGCCTCCCTGTTGAAGCTGGGGCACTGGGCAGCCAGAATGGTAACAGGCATGAGGAAGAAGGATAGTAAAAAAAGAATCATAACTCTATAGCCCAGTAAAGGAGGTCCATAGAGTCCCTGGTTTCCAACACCTGCTTCAAGAGTGTTTATGCCTTTTTTATTTGAGACTAAATAAAAACCACATAACCCTGTAACTGGACAGGACTGGAGCCCAGGACTCTTCACTCCCAAAAGGGTGTCATTCCCACTTGGCTACAGGAGTCTCCCTCTGGCTTGATCTTCTTGCACTCTTGGCTGCATGATGATCTAGCTTCAGCAAGATGGGTAGAGGTTACTTCCATCCATCTTATTCTATAGCATCATGGCTAGAAGTGAAGGGTGGGTGGGATATGGGTTTTGAACCCCCCAGCTCAGAAAAGCCAAACCTGGGCATCGCACTTCCTGGGAAAATGCTCTAAACACTAGAAAATTATGCAAAGAAATGGGCACCATTGTTTACCTTGACCACCAAACAGCTTTGGTGAAAGTCATGCATCAAGCAGCCAATCAGGATAATTTCTGCACCTGAAGAGTAATCAAAGCTGAGATGTTGGGGGAGTTTTTCAAGCCAGAAGAGAGGTGCTTACTGAATCTAGATTTGTACATATTTTTGTGTTTTCTGGAGCAGGGTTAATCTCTATTATGTTTTGTGAATTAAGCACCTAAATTCCTCCTAAGCCCTGTTTAGGTATCTGCAAAGGTGATCTGGATCTGGCCCATGGTGTTCACCTGTCAATTCACCAGTCAATTACAGTACTACAGGAAAAGTAGTACTCCAGGACTTTACAGGGGTGACATCAGGATCAATACTTTAAAGACTGTGAGGTAGTCAAATACTATAGTAATGACGACCACATAACTAAAATTATGACTACCTATATGTGTGGATCACAGTAGTTATGAAGATCATATGGTTCATATAAATATTTATTACTAATGATATACAAACAGTGAGAGGAGACAAGGAACGTAGCTTGTTTTCTTGATCCAACAACAAACTTTATCTGGAGGTTATGGGGAAGCAAAAAAATATGAAGCCTACAACAATATGTCCCTAAGCACTCCTAAAGGATGAAGGCACACTGTGCTGAAAGAATGATTTCTGTTTACTTATGCTGTGATGGTATGAAGTCCTGTTTGTCATGCGTCACCTTTATGAGGAGACTGAAGCACTTTTCCAAACGCTCTCTTCACTTGGCTACCTCAGGAACATTTAACAAATTATGACAGGTGAGGTCATTTATACAACCAACAGTGTGTTAAAAGATAAAAGTTCCTTGCCCCATTAATGCACGTCTAAACCTGATGGAGGAGTGCTTCTTTCATCTTGTGTATTTTCCAATAGCACACCTGCATTCAAACCAAGTTTACAGCAGGGTTACTGTAACAAATCAGGTAGGTGGCCCAGCTAGTCTCTGATTGTGATCAGTACTGGATGGTTCAAAGAGGCACAGCAGAATGGTAGAATATAAATAATCATAGAATAATCTGCTCGTAGGTCAAATTTCTTTCCAACTCCTGCAGTTAGACTGCAGTTGATTTATGCCATGAAGCATGAAAGTCTACATTTTTCATACTTCTGTTCAATTAATTTAACACATTATGTTCTTGTTATCCATAAAATACCTTCTAAAACTATTTATCCAATAGGGAGGAGTAAAACAAACAAACAAAAAAATAAAACCATTTAAGTTTAATTGCATCCAGGCCCAGACTGTAAAATTAAGTCACCCAGGTTAAGGACTGACAGCTATACAGGTTACAAACTAATGCAGGAGAGACTGAGTTGCTTGGAGCTGAAAGCTTATCAGAGCATCTTGGCTCAAGACTGCACGAAAGCTGACATGCTCACATGATTTGTCCTTGTGTTTTCTCCCTTTTCAGCCAGTTTCAGTCAAACAGTTATTTTTTTCTTGACAATAGGAATGTCAACGTTTTATTAACCTGTTGAGACTTTATGTGGGTTTATTTCAAATATTCACACATCCCTTTAAACTGCATCTCCATTTACCACCTCTTTGATTAAACTTCTCAGTCCTTTGCATACAATCTCTTACATTTCTTTCTGCAATTACTGTATATGAACAGTTATTTTGATCCTTTACTACTTCTGATAAGCATGTCCCCTTTCTGCCGTGGTTTAGGTAAATACATTCTCTTTAGGAATAGATTTTTTAATGTAAATTTATTATTTCCCTTGCCAAAGGTAGTTGTCACCAAATTTTACAATTTTCTTTCAAAGTAAAACTGCACCTCAGTTTTTATGAACTTGTTTAAAATGGGTGCATGCAAGTGTTCAAATGAACCTAAGTTGTGCAGCTTAATTTGAACAGCCTAAGTCCCTACTGATAGAGCACTATGCAAGTATTTGGCATCTGGGGAAGAAGGCATGCAAACAGCCTACACTGGTGACAGCCCACAGACAGGCCCCTTGGCACACATCCCAGCATGTCCTGCAGGCTTCCTGAGTTGTCAAAGATTGCCAAGCATAGTTGAGTATGCAGGACAATTGTCACCACAAAACACCCCATCGCCCCCAGGAACTCTCCAATCACAGTGACCTCCCACTGCTACCCTGCCCAGAGATTCCAGAAGAGACACAGAGTAGGTCCCCTCTCTTGTTAATTGCAAATGTGTCCATTTCTCTGCACAGACCCAGACACAGATCCCTACACCTCACAAGCAAGCCCACAGACTCAGGAGCTATGGCATGTTCTTCTTGTCACCTTGAGTAACTCTCACCAGAGGCTGTAGGACATTACACATTTCTATCTGCAGATGAACTGGCACATGTGCCTTTCTACCTAGAACCCAGGAGCCTAGTATCCCACATAGGGCCATTTACTGGACCCTACAGACACCAAAAGTCCCAGAATCAACCAACTACTGCCACCTGACTGACAAAGATGAGATCCTCCTGAACACCATAGACTGGGAGGTGCTATAGAAGTGCCTCCAGACAGTTGAGCAGTAGTTCAGAGCCTACAAAACCAACAGAAACTGGTGGAAGATGATCATCCTGGGTACTTTGAACAACATGCAGTGGCTGCAGAACTTCCATATGTGCCAGCTCACCTTCACAAATGTTGTCACTGAGCTAGCCTACCCACATTGAGCAGCAGGATATCAGTATAAGAAGTGAGTTACCATGGCCATCTGGAAGCTCAACTCTGACAGCCTCCACTCCACTGCCAACCGGCTTGATGCAAGTAGGTCCACAGCCCACAGCTGAAGCAGCACTCCGGAAGATGTGCAGAATCATCCTAAACCTTGGCAAACCACTTCATTCGCCTCATCAACCCATGGGAGGTCATCATTGCCTTCCACCATATGGATTTCCCCAACTGTGTGGGTGCCATCAATGGTTCATGGTTTTGGTGAAATGACCAAATGAGGAGGCTGGAAATCCACAAATTAAGATACCAGTAAATGACCAAATTAAGATGTATGCATGTGATGGGTTTGGGAAACAAAGAATTATGGTGACAAAACAGAACATGGACAGTATGATGATCACAAGGAGACCAATCAGTGATGCCCAGAAACAAAGTGTCATCAGAAAAGAAAGAATACAAAAGGAGGGATTTCAGGGCAGCAAAAGGTCCCCAAGGGGGGAATCCCAAGGCCACCATGGGCACAGGGTACACCACTGGCCCATCTCACCCACCCCATTGAAGGTGGGGTAACCTCCACCCTTGACTTCAAGGCTGCTGACTTCTAACATTCAAGCAAAAACCACAGGTTAGCATTCACATACTGGCCAAGAGTTCAAGAGTTACTGTTCTCTGTGACAGCCTTAGGACTGGTAGATAAGTAGAACCAGGAAGGGTATTATTTTGTTTGCTTTGCCTGCATTACTCTTATCTGCTTTCACTGTGTATCAATAAAATTTGTCTATTGTCAAGTGGAAAAAGTCATGGTCAGTTACAGGGTTTGGGTCTGCCCAGAACAAGGTATCTGGGTCATAAATCCAGTGCCAACAGTTTTTATCCATTTGGTTTTGGCCCTGTATTGTGTCAAGTCCCACCTGTGAACCCATGCTCTCATCTTTGTCATGGTGTGCACTGTGAAGCAGCTCCTGGGTCTCCTCCTTGCCCTACATGGTAATGAGATCCATCACTTCCTTGATGGCCCAGTTCTGTCCTTAGCTGTAAGCAGTGGAGGAAAACAGGCCAGGCTCTACCATTGCATTGCATGGTGCTTCTGGGGTCTGAGTATCTGTGGGTAAGTCCAGATGTCACAGGGTAGGTCCAGATGTAACCAGGTAGTTGAAGATCTGCTAAAGCACGCAGCTGTATGTCTTGGTACATGGCTCTCTCAGACTGGGTCCAGGGCTGGTCAGATATGTCCTCCACTGGTCTGATGTTTCAACCCCCTCCCCCCCCCCCCCCCACAAACGCCCAAATCTCTTCAGTGGCATCCACCTGGTAGCACCTACTTGGCTGGTCATGGCTTCTCAAGCCCCAAACTCTACCTGCTACCCCCTGGGAAGTGTTTTAATTAGAGCGGTTCCCAAAGAGCTCATTTGACAAGCTTTAGTTAAAGCATCCCAGCAACCATTTTTAAACCCACAGAGGTTTATACACATGATGCTGTGGCAATGCTAGAGCATTCTAATTACAATGTGGAACAGACTCGATGAATCAAGCCTGCTCCAACACATTCTAATTAGAACATGTTGAAGAACATGTATAGGTACTGTCAGTGTCTAACCCTATTTTGTGATGAGTAAAAGTTTGAGAAATATAAAGGATTGCTTCGGCTTTCACCCTAAGTTCTTATATAGATTTTAGTCAAGCACTTTATAAGAATACCAATTTACTACTATTTTCTCATCCTTTCTTTTAATCATTTTGTTACTGAAGCCCATTGCATTTTTACTGTGACTGCTTTAAGTATTTTTCTGATCCTATCCACAAGCCATTCCCATGATACTACAAAGGGTATAGACCAGGGGAGGGCAATTATTTTGGGCGGAGGGCCACTTACTGAGTTTTGGCAAGCCATCGAGGGCTGCATGACAGGCAGCCAGGGCAGATAAATATTAATTTTCTAAATTTTTTAGGGGCCCCACGGGATGGATAGAATGGCTGGGTGTGCTGCATTCAGCCCATGGGATGCATTTTGCCCACCCCTGGTATAGACCAATGCAATGATTTGAATCAATATCAAAGAATATGTTAAAAGATGCTATGATGTAATTATTTCATCTTCATCATTCTGTAACAATACAAGGGTGGCAGACCCACTTGCAACTTTAATCCTGTTTATTTCAGGGTCAAAGCTAGGGCAATTTAGTTCAGGTGTCACTATGGAAACATGCTGATGTAACAGTTGCATTATAACAGCTGATGTGTGCTCCTAAGTGGCAGCTCCCACTCCCATTTTAAAGAGGTCAAAAGGTATCTTTTGTCTATACCCTGAGACATTCCTACAAGACCTGAAACTCTAGTATTGGCTCAGGTGTCATAGGCCTAGACAGAAATACGCACAGGTTCTCCAGGCTCCCTCCATCTGCTAGATCAGTGGCTGTCAACCAGGTTGTCAACCTAGGGGTACTTAAAAGGGTCATAGAAGGCATGCAGGGGAGTGCAGGCGTGCAGCCCAGCACAGCATGCAGGCAGCCAGGCCACAACCTGGCCACGTGGAGAGCAGCCGGGTCTAGAGGGTAAGTTTGTTGTGGGGGGAGGGAGTGGGGGAGGGGGAGGGGCTGCCCAGCCAGGGCAAGGCATGGACTGAGTTGTGGCGGGGGGGGGGTGTGGCTCCCACAGCTGGGAGGGCATGGGGAATGTGTGCTCCAGATCTGTGTGCAGGGTGGGCTAGGGCCGGGGCTGTGTTGGGCTCTTCCCAGTCGAGGGGGCTGGGCCAGGCGGCTCTCTGGGTGGGCGGCAACAGCGCTGGGAGGGGGGTTGGAGGGGGATACAGTGAATTTTGGGGTAGCTGCAGTAGGCCCAGTGGCAAGGGACGGAGTGGGGCTAGGGCTGGAGCAGGGGCAGGCACTGCCCAGCTGGGGCGAAGCGCAGGACAGGAGCCGCTAGTGGCTCATCCAGGGCACACGGGGAGGGGGGGGTGGCAGTTCATGCTGCTGCATGCACCCCAGGAGGGCATGGTGGAGTGCGTGCCCCCAGATCTGCACGAGGGCATGGCAGGCTGGGGCCACTGCAGGCTGGGGCTGGGGCAGTGCTGGGCTGTTCCTGGTGGGGGTGTTGGGCTAGGCTGCACTGGAAACAGGGGTTTGAGGAGGGTCTGTGGCTAATTTTGGGATGGCTGCAGCACACCCCCCATAACCCTCCTCCCAACACTGCTGCCGCCCACCCCGGCCCATTCCCCCCTGCCGAGAACAGCCCAACATAGATCCTGCCCATGCACCAGGAGCTGCTCCGCTCTGGCTCACTCTGCTGCTGTTCCAGCTCACATGTAGATGCTATGCCTGGCAACAGCTTACTCCAACTTGAACTGCACCAGTTTACTGCATTGCATTAATTTAATGTGAAGATGTACCCATCGATTAGAAAACATTTGTCATTATATACAGTGTTACAAAAATTATTTATGAAACGTACAATATCTCATGTGTAAATCTGTTTCTCCCGAATTAGCACATCCCTGAACTGAGTCCTTGGCCACACATTACTTTTGTAGCTATACACTCCTGTAGAGCACTACAAAAAGCAAGTGTCCACACGTTCAGGCTGTCTGTAGCACTACAAAGATGGTGGATCTGCACAAAACGCTTTCCTGTTTCAAACAGGAACATCTCTCAAGTGCTGCTTCTTGTGCCATAGAGACCCCCAGCCTCCTTAAGTGTTCCGCTCTTCCTCCCATCCTCCAAGGGAAGGGAAGGGAGGGTGGCTAGCTCCATGACCACAGCTGAGAAGCAGGGTAGCTTGCTCCTGTGACCTTTAGAGCTGCTGCTGTCCCACCCTGACAAACACCTGATCAGCAGCCTATCAGCCATTTGGTGGAGAAGGCAGCAGCAGCTCAGTAACAGTCAGTGCTTCAGCAGCTGTTGAAACAGCTTCTGACTTCCTGCAAAGGCAGCACCCCACCAAGCAGAAGGGAGAAACTGGCTGAGACAGCGAACACTGACAATCTGTTCCCTTCTCCAGCACGGAAGAGCACAGGCTGTCAGTGGTCCAGCTTACCAACAGACTTCCTTGAGGGAAGGGATAAGGAAAGGAGCAACCCCCTATTGCCCACTGACTGGAGAGCATGCCTTTGAGTCAGATTTGTACCAATCCAGCTAGGGAGCTGTGCAGGTGTGTACACCCCCATAAAACTTCATTTTTGTAGCACTACAAGTGCCTCATTACCTTATAGCCCTATAGGTGAACATGTGTCCAAGAGACAAAAAATTTAAACTACTTGGCCAAGGTGCCAGGCCTCTTCCCCCAGTGTACATAAACCCCTTTGGGACTTCTCATAGTCCACGGTCCATGAAAACTTTAGTTACCTAAGCAAACTTAACCAACTTTCTGTTTATTTACTTCTCCAAATACTGAATCTACAGCAGCCAGTATCTACTTTAAGGAGCATGCTGTCACTTCAATTAAGTTCTAAACAATTCAGTTCAGCTTTTGATTGAAAACAGGAACTTGTTTCCTCCAATTACACTGTTTATATTCTTTAGGAGTAGACATTTAAAAAAATGAGAAGGAGATTAGAGCATGATTTTTCTTAAACATCTCTCATGGTGATATGACTCCCTCAGCAAAAAAATTATCCAAATAGTAGATTCACATGTCCTTAAATGACATACTTGTTTCCTCCCTTCCTACTTACTAAGGAAGTAATTGAGAGTCTACTTCATTTTCTGTTGGTTCTTTTTTTAAAAAAAAAAAGATATTTACCACATTCCTCATTTTCAAGAACAGTTGCTGTTTAAGGATACACAGCATATCCTCATCAGTATCACCCATTTCACACTTTATTTCCTTTAGAACCCTCAGATGAATACCATATGGTCCCAGTGATTTATTTCACTTGAGTTTCTCAAGTTGCTCCATAATTCCTCCTTAGAGATTCTGATTTCTGTTAAGGCTGCACATTGATTTTCTGTGAGAAGTGCAGTTGGAATAAGAATTTCCAAATCATCCCCTAAAGTAAAAACTAATGCAAAAATTAATTTAACTTTTCTGCTGTTCACTTTTTAATTGTCCCATCACCTCTTGTCACTAGAGGCTTAGAGATAGAGTCTAGTTGCTTCTACAAGTTTAAACAGTATTTTAAAATCTATCTTGATGTCTTTAGTTTGCATGCTAGCTCTTTTCCCTTTCCTTTTTATTTCTGCATTGCATGATGATGACTATAGTACAAATCCCAATCTAATTATGTAGCTTGTGCACAGTTTTTGCACAGTGGCTCTTTTCAGCCAGTACTTGTGTATGCTACTCCCTGCTCACTTTTTGTCTCCATTTTTATTTTGATACCCCTGAACCTTGCATGTTTCTATT
This sequence comes from Alligator mississippiensis, assembly GCF_030867095.1. Classification (NCBI taxonomy): domain Eukaryota; kingdom Metazoa; phylum Chordata; order Crocodylia; family Alligatoridae; genus Alligator; species Alligator mississippiensis. The sequence goes on along the minus strand of NC_081827.1, from coordinate 222,350,381 downwards.
CAGAAAAGAATTAGACAAATCTTGTGAATGGATAGAGAACTGGGAGCCAAGAAATCTTGGTTTTGTTTCTTTTCTCCCACAGGTATATTATGCATACACGAGCAAGTTACTTATCTTTTCTATGACTCAGTTTCTCCATTTGTAAAAGTTGGGGGGGTTAAATTTTGCAAAGCATTATGTGATCTTCAGCTGACAGATGCTATGGAACTGTTCCCTCATGGATAGAATACTGGACTAGGACTTGGGAAACCTTGGCTCTATTCCCAATTTGATGCTTCCCTATCAGCCGAGTCATTTCACCTCCTATTACTCAATTTCTCCTTCTGTAAAAGTTGGAGGCACTGGCATTCCTTGTTAAATGCTTGAGATTGATAGATGAAGTGTGTATTAAATCACTATCCAGATTGCATATATGATTATTTAGTAAAATAAAGTATCCTTATATAACTTTGGGTACATAAGTTGTTTAGTCCTTCATCTTGCTGAACATATATGTCAAATACCAAGAAACACATTTCTCACTCAAAGGAAGACCATTTCTTAGAAATACAACACTAGCAAGGACAAAAGTTCTAAGTTAAAGTTTGAACTTTATAAGAAGAGTAAATGAGATGTGTTAAATAGCTTGCCTAAGTTCATACAGTAATGAAAGCCTTCAAATTCAAAGGCCCTGGATTACCCTGCTGCCCATAGTTAATTTCCACGTGAGTCATTCTATTTTTCTGTGCTTCAAATTTTCTGCCAATGAGAATTCATTCTATTTATATAGCAGTTTTTATCTATTGATCTTGTAACAAGCCTGAGTAGTCCCACTTTATGGATATCATAACTAAGCATTTAGATTTTACATGTTTTCTGAGAGACACTGGTCTTGTGAATGCAATGTAGGTCTTTTACATCAGAATGTGGGCTCTTTTCCTAGCTCTACCTGGAACTTGCTATGTGACCTTGGGAACAAACATATTGGCTTATTTCCCAAGGAAGTAATAGTTTTCATCAAGGTAAAGTTTGAAATTAAGGCCAACATTGGCTAAAGGTGGGTTTCCATCGCTGTGTTCATTCCACTATAAAAAAAAGTTCACTTACTGGATCTTTGCCAGTTCAAAGTAATTCAGAGGACTGAAGAATTAGTTCTATAGGTGCCTTCTCAAATATCCACAGTATCACATTTTTTCAGTTGTGAACTTCAGAAGTGTAGGCAAAAAACTCTGTAAAATTAACTGCATTTGTGTAAAATAAGCGATATCAAATGCTTCTAATTCTGTAAAATTCAAATAATGAAATCTGGGAACACATGATCAATTCATCTCAAGAGACAGTTATTCCTTCACCAAATTTTAACTGTCAACCCCTAACCTTTTCATCTGTAGAACAGTTCAAGTCACCATGATTTCATTCAACGATGAGAAAACTAAACCTTTTTCATTTCTTCATACTGGAAAAATAAGTTAAATTGGTTTGCTCAAATGTTCAACATACAAAAAGTCAACTTTGGCAGAAAATAACCCTTGAAAATATAAGCCAATAGATTTAAATTCTGAGTTACCGACAACAGGAGATTGTAACGTAAGCATTTATAAATGTTTAATGGGTTGCAACCAAAGTCACACTATAGTGACCAAGCAAGATTTTAATGTCCCCTTACATGTGGCCAATAGAGAGATTCTGGTATTTACATAATAACAGACTTCCTAAAGTTATTTATTATGGTAGACAAAATGATCTGCCCCATTTCTACAGGTGCAGTCAATGACAGTACAGCAGGTGTGAACAGGGAAACAAAGGGAGCTGACAGATGTGAGCTCCATGCTGTAACAGGAAGTGCCATGAGTTACAGTGATCCCTTATATGCAACAGACATTCGCTGTTGGGTCCGAGGGGTTGGGGGATTGAGCTCCAGTTTGGAGATGCTGCCTATCTGCAACTGTTCTCCCACAGCCCACTCCCCCTGCCACAGCTCCAGTGCTGTCTTCAGAATAAGGGGCAGGGGGAAGGAAACATAGGGAGCTTGGTCTGAGGTTTGCCCAGCCTGCACTGGAGGGTGGAATACTCGGGGGGGTGGGGGGAGGGGGCGGGCTCCAATCCACACAACCCCACCCTCCAGCTCAGGCTGGGCAAACCCCAGATGGAACTCCCTCCCCTTCCTTCTCTCCCTCCCATTATGAAGACAGCACTGGGAGTGGGGCTGAGCTACATCAGCCCAGCCCAGCCCTGCTCCTGGAATGCAGGAACACAAGTTAATGAAGGTGCTCCACTTTGAAGCACCATCATCTGAACCCTCATATAATGAGGATTCAGATTGTCATGCAATCAGGCACTTTTAAAGCACTCTGCAGTCATGTACTTCGATAAGGGGATGGCTGTAGAATGCTTCAGGGTCCCGAGCACACGACACACCATCACTTCTGTCTGTGGCCAAGAATACAGAATGTGACTTCTACTACATCAGTCCTACTTCACTGAGCTCCAGGAAAGTCACCCAGAAGCTGACCACTGGGTTTGGGATCTGTGCACTGAAAGAAGATATGGTTGGAAAACTCACTTAGATTTAAGTGTCACATTTCTAACTTCAGTCATACTCCTGTAAATGCAGAGTAACTGTTGAAGAATATGGCCCAAATTTGGGGATTTGTTTGTTTATTTAGCATCATCAATTTGAAAGAACCAAAACTAACTTTGGTTGACCAGTAAGAGTTCAACAGAGATGACAATAGTGAAGTGAGTATCCTATGTGTGCTTTCAAGTGTTAATTTCTCTGCCAATGGAAAAATTACAAAGCCCAGTTCAAACAAATTTTAACATGCCTTTTATAGATCTTTCATGCTCAGAAATGTGATTTTCCCCCTTAAAGTGCCTTAGGCATCAACATCATATCGCTTTCCTCTTCTTTGTGTTTAGCTCCTCCCTTTTCATTCTATTCTCTACAGAAAAGGAGTTTCCAACACTAAAACACCTTTCATAATGTTTGTGAAATACTAGTAAAAATTATCTATCTAAGAGAGAAGAGCTGTGGCTTCCATTTTTTTCTTCAAGTTCTAGAAGCTGGAACTTCTCATAAATAAACAAAAGAGGAAATACTTTAACAGAAACATTGTTCTTAAAATTCAGATTTTTCAAAATATGTGGATGAATTTATCTAAAAAGTTTCTGGATTTTTACATGAAAAAATCCATTTTTAACCAGCTTTTTCATTTTTTAATTTTTTTTTATACTTTAAGTAAAGAAGAAACTTATTCCAAACCCTAACTCAATTTAATGTTTTTCATCTACCCTTTGCCCATTTGTTCTCAACCAGGTTCTAACACTATGTATTTACTCCACTCTTAGCCCTTTATTAAAAGGATTGAATGCAGCTAGCCTTCTATCTTACCCATATCAAACACAACTCACATTGCTAACAAAGATAAACAGTTTAAAATAGTGGGGTTCAATATGAGTGGAAATATGACATAACTTTCACTTCCTTTCACGTTGTTATTCATGCATGCTTTTGATGGATCAGATTCAGAGCTGGTGAAAATCAGTATAGTTGCAATGACTCCAATGAAGCTGTACTGTTTTATGCCACTGAATGATAGCTTAAACCACCAAAATTAACAGAAAAAAGAAATTATAAAGCTGTTTCAGTGTACATGAGTGTCCCTATTGTCAGTAAGGATCAGAGCTATGAAAAGAAGGAACCGAAGTCACTTGCAGTTTAAACGTACACAAGTCAACGAGGTATAAACATACAGATCTTTGTCAAAAGATCATATGCTTCTTTGGTCACCTGTAGGCATTTTTCTTTTCTTATATTAAAAAAAATGGATTGCCCAGAAGGATTAAACCAAAATAGTAAAAATAAATAAATGTCTCAAGATACTGCATCTTATACAAGATTTTGCTGAAGTTAATTTTGAGCCTACCAAGTTACACCTAACAACAGATACACGTGTGGTAGTCTTGTAATTTGGCCTACCTTTCCTTTCAGATCAGCACAGATTTCCTGTTGCTTTCGTCTATTATTAGCCAACATCATTTCTGCCTCATGAGCAGCACAGGCTTCAGCAATAGTCATTACGGCCTTCAGTAAAAAGGCTTCTCTAGCCTGAGCCCAGTTTAACATCAAAGCTCTGTGTTGATTCCTAGTGAAATGATACCGGTCCAAAGCTTTTTCGTGAACAACCTAAAAAACAGATAAATTTCAGAAAGATTTAAAACCAGACAAATGAAAAGAAAATCATTCTGGACATTAGTGCATAATTTGCAAGTCACCATTGACATTAATGGTATTCCTATGGAATCAATAATGCAGGTCCTGAGTCTTCTGTTGGGTGCAGAACACCTCCATTCCTTGCACTTGAATGGCACCTAGATTTCTCCTAGTGTCTCTCTGTAGAACATAATGGTTTCATCTCCCAAGGACTAAAATGCTTCATTTTAAACCAAGTTATCTGGTTCAACATAAGGGTAACTGGGTAGTACTTAAAGGTCTGTATGTCCAATGGTCAGACTATGTAATCTAATGGCTCCTTTTAGGCTTAAACTGTACAACTCTGCAAGTTGGAAGTACTATTAAGTACTTTATATAAAATACTGAATAATTTGTAAAATCAGGGCCTTAATGGAAAATTCTGTTCTCTCACGGCTCCACTAAAGTCAATGATGCAGCACTGATGCAATACAGAATATGCTCAATTGTTTTTCCTAATGGAAAACAGAGGAATAAATTTGGATTCTCTGAATAAAGACTTAAAAAGGGATGGGAACCTAATATTGTCAAAGAAGACACCAACTTTGCTATTCCTCCTTCCTTTCAGCCACCTAATTCTCCCTTATCAATAAGGCTTGAGAATTCAAGGGAGTAAGATCAGGGCCGTATAATACAAACAGCCATGCTAAAATTAATAGGGATGCTTGTAAAAGAAGGTACAACTTGGGGTGAGGGAGGTTTGTAGAAGGAGACCTTCATATTGGGTTCAACAGAACATTTTTTGACAGGTACTTTATTTACTTGGATTTCAACTGACTCAGAGATATAGTAGGAAAGGGCCTATAGGAGGACAGACTGAAAGATAAAGAGGTCGGGAAGGGCTGGCAGCTTCTAAAGGGCATTGTATTAGAAGCTCAGCAAAAAGCTAATTTCAACATGATGGCAGCACAAGAAGAATGGCAAGAGACTGATGTATGTCGCTGCACAAGGAGGATTCTAGGATGCTTCAAAAGCAAAAGAAAACATACAGGCAGTGGAAGGATGGGCAAGTCTCTAAGGAATCATATCAAGAAATAGCAAGAACTTGCAAGGATAAAAATCAGGGAAGCAAAGATTAAAAATGTTACATCTGGTGAAAGAAATTAAGGACAATAAGAAAGGATTCTATATATGTGTCGGTCAAAAAGTAAAGACTACTGAAGCTGTAGGTCCACAGCTAATTGGCTATTAACTAAAGGTATAAATTAAGTTGCTGTTCAAAAGCTACTTTGCCTCAGTCTTCACAAAAACAATAAGCTACAAGTAGAGAGCTAATGAAAATTATATATACAAGGAAGGAGAAAAGCTGGGGGTTGTGAAAATGGAAGAGATTGTCAGACCACTTTTGATGAGTTTGAATAAGTCAGCAGGGCCTGACAAACTCCAGTCCCAGGTTCTGAAAAAAATGACAAAAAAGGGATCTCAAAGATTATAGCAATAATATGTACTGGGGCTGTGCAAAGCTTCGGTCGCTGATTCGATTCGGAGGAGATTTGGCCCGATTCAGTGGCTGAATGGCTGAATCTTCAAATCAAATCAGACCCTTTAATCTCTCTGAATCGAATCCGAACCCTCCAAATCAACTCAGAGATTAGGAAAGATTCAGCGATTCAGCCATGGACACAGCATTAAATGTTTTTTCTACATACCTCAAGGTACCAGGTGGCTCATCAGCTCTGCAATGCTGGGGAAGATAGAGCATCCCACAGGAGTGTGGGGGGCTCCCCGACACACACAGCAGCAGACCCAGAAGTGAAACAGAAGCACTTCTGGTCCACTTCCGGGTCCACCGGGGAGTGCTGGAGGGGGGCCCCCTGTGACCCTCCAGTTTGGCGACTGATGTCTCCTTGGTTTAGGGGGAGTACCTGGGACCCCCCACAGCTGACTCCCAAGCTGAGGGGGCACGGGAGAGCCCCCCTGCATGCTTCCTGGTGGACCTGGAAGTGGACTCTAAGTACAGGCCCTCCACCTCTCCCTCCCACCCCCCCGTGCTCCTATGGGACACTCCATCCACCCTAGCATCACAGCATTCATGAGCCGCACCTGGTACCTTGAGGTATGTAGAAAAAACATTCAAAGCTATGTCTATGGCCAAATCGCTGATTCTCTGAATTGCATTGAATCTTCAGATTCAGCTGAATCAAACTGGAAACAGTGATCTGAATCAACCAATCAAATCATTGTCTTTGATTTTGGCCGAATCCAAATCTGAATCAAATACAGCTCATTTTGCAGACCCCTAATATGTACAAAGTTGGGGCACAGAGGCTGTTATAAAGGACTGGAAAAGCACTGAAATAGTGCCCATCTTACCAAAAAATAAAGGCAAAAAATAGGACCTGGAAATTTTTTAATTGGTCACTGTGACGGCAGCGTGCTGCCATCACGGGCACAAGGTGAGGCAAGGAAAGGTTGCGGGGCAGATGCAACCCTTATACAGAACCCCGGACGGGATCACTTACCTCCGGGAGATCCGGCGGCGTTGGAGCCGAGACCGCGGCAGCAGCCGCAACTACAGCCGCGCGAGCTGGCATTACCCCGGTTATTTAAGCAGCTGTTCCCAGTAAGGAAGACAGCTGAGCCAATCGTGGTGGCTGACATGGCCGCCGTGGGCAAGTTTAAAAGCCCCGACAGCACACGCGGGGAGGGGGAGAGAGAGAGAGAGAGAGAGAGTGAGAGAAGGCGAGTAGCACGGCCGGTGTGCTGCAGCTCCCTCTGGGGAAAGGCACCAGCTAGGCTGCGCCGTACCCACACAGAAGGCAGGAGAAGGCTCGAAGCCTCTGACAGAGGCAGGAGAAGGCTCTAAGCCTCTGACAGAGGCAGGCAAGGGGAAGCTTCCTGTCTTGCCACAGATAGGGAGTGGGGAAGGGCCAGTGCCCCTCTCAGGAGGAGGGAAGCAGGGAGAACGATGAGGCACCCTGCACATATTAGCACAGACCCTTAGGGAAATAGAGACGGGGACAGGGGCGGAAGTCCCTAGTAGCCACTGGGTCCAGGACGTCAGCCCGGGGAGTCTCCCAGCACAGGCAGAATATTATTTCTAGGAAAGTGAGGGAAGAAGGACACCAAGCTATAGCAAAAGAACCAGTGAGACTAGAGGACGGGCTGGCAGAGTGATACAGCTAGACCCGGGTCCCTGCATGTGTGAAAACCAATGGCAAGCAAGCCCGTAGAGGACCACAGGTCACCATCATACCAGCACATGATAGGTTGGCGAGTGGACGGGGTGTAGGGGTGGCAGAGCCCCGTGGAACACCATAGGCGACAGCTGTGAGTACACCCGTGTCGGGGAACCCCTCTGGTAAGAACTCCACTGAAACCCTCTCAGAATCATATACCAGCAAAGTCGTGGCAGGCGGGACAAGGGGAGGGGCTACCTAAACGACGGGTGGTACTAGACTCGAGTTATTCGTCATCACAGTCACCCTGACTTCAATACCTAGGAAGTTACTGGAACAAATTATAAAGATGATTTGTAACCACTTTGAGGAGGGAGAGCTAAATCACAGCCAGCATAGATTTTTAAAGACCAAATCATGTCAAATCAACTTGTTCTTTTTCTTTGTCAAAGTAATTAGTTGGGTGGATGAAGGGAATGCAGTGGACATAATATACTTGGACTTTAGTAAAGCTTTTATGAAGTCCCATGTGACCTCCTCATAAGCAAGATGCAGAAATGTTGGCTAAATATGATTACCCTTTGCGTACCACTATTGAGCTGGTTATCTATTCACTTTATAGTAATTTTAAATGGATCAATGTCAGAAAGGCAGGAAGTTTCGACTGGAGTTCCACTGGGATCTGTCTCGGGTCCAGTGCAAGTTAACCTGTTTAATAATGATGTGGATACCAGAACAGAAAGCAAATCTGCAGATGACATGAAACTGGGAAGGACTGAAAACACATTGGAAGAAAGGAGTAGAATTCAGAATGATTTTTATAAATCAGAAAGCTGGGCTAGAGAAAACAGACTTAAATGTATTACAGGAAAATGCAAGGTGCTACACCTGGGAAGAAGAATCAAAGACACAAAAAATGAAAATAAACAGGGAGATAAATGGCTGAATGACAACACAGGTGAGAAAGATCTTGGGGTTTTGGTATACCCCAGACTCATCATGAGTTAACAATATGATGGAGTTGTAAAATAAAAATAAATAAATAAAAAAAAAATATAAAATAAAAAAGCAAATGCAATTTTGGTCTCCATCAACAGTAGTATTAGGTGCAAGCCACAGGTTTTGGGCGTCATCAACAGGAGTACTGGGTTTAAGATATGCCATTCATTCAAGCACAGATCAGGCTTAGAGTACTTTGTACAGTTTTGGGCTCTACATTTTAAGAAATGTGTGAGAAAAGCTAGAGAGGATCCAAAGGCAGACAAAAATGATAAAGGGGTTGAAAGGTAAGCTGTATGAGGAAAGGTTGAAAGAACTAAAAACATTGAAAAAACCTAGTTTATAGCAGTATTCAAATATCTGAAAGGCTAGATTTTTCTCCCAGATTGCAGAAGGTAGAACACAAAGCAATGGCCTCAATTTGCAGCAAAAGTAGATTTAGATTAGCTATCAGGACAAACTTCCTTACTGTTGGAACAGTGAGGCAGTAGAATAGACTGCCTAAAAAAAGTTATGGAATCTTCTTCACTGGAGGTTTTCAAGAAGAAGTTGTATAAACATTGGTCATAGATAACTTACAAATAACATTCCTGCTTTTATGCAGAGGGTTGGACCAAATGACCTTTGAAGTCTCTTCCAACACTATGGGCGCGTCCACACATGCAAGCACGTGTGCTTGAATCAGGTCAAATAAAAGTGGTGCAAATTTGAGCCGGGGCTTCTTGCCTCAGAGGACGTGCTCGGACATGTACTTTGTTGTGGAGCAAATTGTGCCACTTGGGGCAAAATAACCCTGCCTGGCTCCTCCCAGATCTGCAGCTAGGGGGAGCTAGAGCCTGGGACCAGCACCTGTACCCTTCCACAGGGACTACAGCCCCCACAGAAAGGCTATGGCCCCCCAACAGGGGTTACAGCCCCCCAACAGGGGCTAAGGCCCCTAACACAAGAGCTATGGTCCCCCCTGCAAGTCCCATATGCCAGCCCCCCAATTGCTGCCCCACATGGCCCCATCCCCCACCAGCTGCTGCAGCCCCCCAGAGCAGCACAGGGCAGCAGGGGGCAGGGGGGCTCGGGCTGGGGCTGCTGGAGCTGTCCCTCTGCCCTGCACTGTGCAGGCGGGGCCCCAGTGATACAGACAGCAGCTGGACTGCCAGTAAGTGTCGGGGGGGTTGTTTGTTTGTTTTTTCCCATGGGGATGCTGGGGTTGGGGGGCAGGGATTGGGGCCTCAGGGGGACCTCGGGGGTGGGGCCAAGCAGAGCAGGGATCGGGGGGCTTGGGGGGCAGGTGGGAGGTTAGGCCAGGCAGAATAGAGCTGAGGGGGCTGGGGGAGTGGGTGGGGCCAGCAGGGGTCCCCCCCATGGTCCTCTCCCCCCTCCTCCAGCCCCCCTGACCCCTTACTTACTGGCACTGGAACTCTGGTGCTGCAGCATGCTGCCTGGCAGGCCACATGGTTCAGCACCAGGGCGAAGGGCCAACCACAGAGATGCTCTGGCAGCCAGAGCATCTCTGTGGAGGACCCAGCCTCCGGTGGCCTCAGGCTGCCCTGCTTTTTTAAGACCCCTAGATATCCAGGGGTCTTCTGTGTTGCAAGTTTGCAGCACGGGGAACATTTTTTCATTCCCGCACATGCCTCTTGCCCCATATCAAAGGGGTTTGAGATGAGGCAAGAGGCACGTGTGCACTTGTCTGGACATGCCCTATGATTCTACACTGTTCATGTACTATGTAAATGTACTATATTGAACATAGTGGGGCCCCCAATCTGTCAGGATCTTCATGCACTGTGACAATATGAATAATAATACTGGAGTTACCCCACCTTGCACTTTTCTGCAAAATGATACATTTTTTACAAGCATGTCCATTTTCAGATAGATGCAAAGTCCCAAACAAGCAAAATTCTTTGGAGGAAGAATGGGAAATATACAACATGCAAAAATGTATTGCCCTAGGGCTACCAGAAGTTCCTAGATAACTGGAAATTTATAATGCTTCCCAGATCTAAGTTCACAGACAAAATACAACAAAAATTCTTAGTAAAAAATGTACAAGAATTACTGAAGTTGCACAAGATAAAGTAATTATGTGGGCTTTGGTACTGTAATATAGAAAAAGGCCACACACGCATACGCCATGGGACTGTGCAAGTCAGGCATCTGTAGACAGAGGCTGACATGAAAGTTAAAATGGTATTTGACTTCAGCACTCAGACTTATGTTGAAAATTATATCCTAAGATACATCCCCACTAAACTAATTTTACTGCACCACAAGGACTATGGTTCTTGAGGGCTGCCCTGATTGCCAAGTGCATAACTAACAAAAATAGACAAGGAAGCTCATGCCTGTAACACAACAGTAGGATTTAGACCTCTATGAATTAGAAGTCAAAGAAAAAATAACCATCTGGCCTTGCATCTTTGAAAATCATATATACTGCAAGTTGTTTACCCTTTTTTACTTTTTGTCTTTTCAGATGTGAAAAAAAAATTAATCAAAATCAAATCACAAAAATTATTTCTGATTGAACCTATCTTAAAAACAAATCACCACTCAGATTATCATGCAAAAGCTTTCATGTGTGAAGAACTTTAATTTTTAAAAATACTTTCTATTTAATATCCTACTGGTAAGATTTTACCTGTGTGGTATAAAGCTTAGTTTATGTTAATTTCACACCTGTCAAACATTCAGGAAAAAAATTTACAAGCTTTGAAAATATACTGCCAATCACTAATAAAGAAATTAAGCAAACCCAGTTTAGCTATGCTAATAATATGTAACTATTTTAAAAATAGATTTTAGTACTGTTAGAACAAATCTGTATGTAGCATGCTGTTCCATTCCCTTAAGAGAAAAATGGACCCAGAGCTGTAATATAATCCAATTTATTTATTTAAAATAATTCCTAACAAAGTCTGAGGGTCTAAAATTAGACCCATTAAATTATTTATTTACTTTTATTAATTGACATGCAAATTACAAAGGTCATTGGTCTCACCTTTTCTTTCAGCTCAGTTTCTGAAAGCAGAAGTATTAGTATTGACAAGAATTCTGCTCTGAGAAGGACCAACCACCTTCAGTGCTGTTTTTCATGGTTCCCAATGGCCAATCACGAATGTGACTCCATTTCACTAGGCACTGTACCAACACAGAGTGTTAGATGGTCTCTTTTGGTCTAAAAGAATATGTAGGGGGAAAGGTAGGGGGCAGATGCTTGCTTTCTCCACTTTTTCATACACTGTCCTGAAGAGTCTTGGCTTTGAAGTCTCTCTTATTTTTAGTACCAAGTAGAAAAAGAATAAATAATAAACTTGATCCATACAATGCTTATTGGAGGCACTTAGAATATCATCATTTTTAACTACAGCAATCTTTTGGGGGCCAATTTCAGGCAATTTTCCACATTTTTGCTTCAAATATGCACAGTGGGCAAATCAGAATGATTGATTAATCTGAGAGGGTTCCTGCTCACAAAAAGAGACCAAGAAGGTAGAGTGCAAGAACAATGTGACATGAATATAAACACCCATAGCACAAACAATCCCAGCAAGCTGGATTCAAGGTTCTTAGATTCACCATTAGACAGGGTGGAATTTCAACACTGCTGTAGCCCATGTTGTGGAAAAGTAAAATTTTTCAGGACCATATTGTTAGTTATATTAGGCATGTATTTAGGGTATTTCATCTGGACTGTATTTATGAATATAAATATATCTCGCATAAAATTTAACTCACTTTAAAATATAAAACTTTTTTTCTTTCAAGCTTCTGTAATTAATATATTAATGCATGTTCATTACAGTGTTCATTACAGTGATTTTTAAAATAATGGAGCTTTTCAACATAAAAAAAAACCAGCACTGACCAGCTCATGCCTAGATTTGTCGGGTAGATACCTCTGTAGCATATCCAAGTACAGAGTTCTTCTTCTCTGAAGGTCACTTGGATACTGAGTTATAACAGTCTGAAAAACCCAGAGATCATCTTCACTCCATCCAAAGTTCCTGTAAATATTCAAAATAATCAGGTCCAACATAATTTAAATTGAAAACGAATCAGATCTGAAAATCATAAGATTTGGCTTTCTTTAAGGCTAACCCTTGGCTTTCTTTAAGGCTAATCTATGCAGGGTGCAATTAAATGTCAAATGGGCTTCTGAATTGTCATTCAGAAGTTACTGAATGACAGAAGGTATATTCCTCATGTAGAGTCCAACTCAATTAAATAGAGTGATGGATTAAAAGAAAATAGAAAAGGTGAGAGGCAGGACAAATAAGATAGTGAAAACCAGCCCTGTGATCTGTTCTTGGCAAAGAGAAGCCACACCTTTTCTGCCTTGTACTTTATGCTCTTGTCCTTCTCACAAAGACTCAGCCCACTCACTCCCTAACCCCTAGTTTTAAAAAAATAAATAAACAACATGAACAAAAGGTAGGTTGTTTGCCCAAAGTTAGAAGAGAAGAGCTGGCAGCAACATTCCCTTCCTGGTCTCTCTCCTGCCTCTTGTTCTTGGATATCCAAAGCCATTCCCCAAAGGGGCCTCCCAGAGCCCTACACTATATTCCCAACTGAGATGGGAATTTCAGGGTAGAAACAGACATTGCAAAATAAAGTAGATTAACTATGCCTGGACATTTCCAAGCACAGCTGATCCACTTCACTGCGCAAAACACACATTACCCATTGATGCTCCAGGACAACTGTTGATGTGTTCTCCTCAAGCTCGAGGAACCTGGTCTGATGCACCCTGAGAATTCCTGGGCAGGATCTGGCCCCACAGGCCCTGGGAACACCTGCCCAACTTTCCTCACTTACTGAGATGCACCCTGGAGATCCCAGGGGTGTATCTCAGCAAGCAGAGAAAACCAGGAAGGCAATCCTAGGATTTGAGGGATGCAGTTTTGCCCAGAGATTCCCGGTGTGACTAAAATCAGGTCCCTCAAGTGTCTGGAGCACATGCCAGGGCAGCTGGAGAGCATGGGCAGCTATGGGCTGCTCACACTCTCGCATCATAAACAGATATCCACTGTTAAAATGTACATCCAGCACAAATAGATAATACCTTTGTTGCAACCACTATTTATAGTGTGGCTATTTATATCTGTGGATATCTATTTGCTTGGCCTTTGTGCCCCATAGAATATGTTATGGGGGCACAAAGGTAACATCTGTTTCTACCCACATTTCCCAGTCTATTGTATTGTCTTGGTCCCATGAGTAAAAGACTGGCTGGAACATTAAAGAATCAGTTTATCACTATGAGGAGATGAGAGTTCTTGCCCTTCTTGCTGCCAGAACCCTACTCCCAGGCCTAAATTAGAAATAAAAGTATTTTTCCAAACCACTTTCCAAGGTTTTTTCTCTCCCTCAGTGACTGAATTCTTCTATTCTACAAGTACTGTTCCTAGGTCAGTGCTACCCCTCTTCTAGGAAGTTACCTGCAGATCTTTATGGGTCATTATTGAAGGAAAGGAAATAAGACAGAAAGAGAGATGTAGTACAATGCTAAAATGTATTAAAGTACTCAAGTATACCCTTAAAGTATTCTGAAAGTATTAAAACATTCTTGCTTTCCACAGTACTTAGGAAATTACACTGTGTAAAAAATGTCAAGTAAAATAAAGCTGGCCAAAGATGCTACTTATAGTTGCTGGTATTTCTTCACAATATTTTATTACCTGAAGTTATGGCTCAGGAATGTTTTCAGTGCTGAAAACAAGTATTTTTTTTTAAGGGCCATACAAATTTATTGCTGGATTTCTGAGGCAATTAAGAATGGGCGAGTTCATATCCAGCCCCAGAAGACAAAATTTAACTGAGTATGAAATGGGAACATATGGGGTGAAACAAGCAGACGGAATCTAACTTGCAAAAAAAGAAAATAGAAGATGTGATATGTGAAAGCAATTATGAGGTATTAAGGTTTTGAATTGCCAAAATGGTCAATATATACAAAACACAGCGGAAAAAAAAAATATCGATTTGGACTCTCTAAACTCATATCATTTTCCAACAAAAGGGGAATAATCAATTTGAATACAATCTTACAGCAATGAAGAGAATTTGCTGCAAGATACTTTTTGTCACCAAAACTTGGTGACAAAAACAACTTGGTTGAGAACGGAAATAGGACTGCTGTGTAAATTAACCATGCATAGCTAGTGTTAAACTATTTTTATTCACAAACATTCCAGCTTTTTTGTGTTGGTGATCTTATAGTATATAAGAACCTAACCTGATATTCCATTGGAATTAATATATTTGTTACTCTTGTTGATTTGAGTAGATAAATCAAAGTTCAGTGTTCTGTTAATTGTTTCCATTAAGAGATAATCAAGGCATCTTTGGCATGCTATGTACTTACTACTGTAAGCAAAGTTCTGTTTCTCGAAACAGTGGAATGATCAAATGATGGAAGGCAGTTTCTCTTTTCCCAGCCTCAAGTCCCTTTATGTCAATTGGTACTTAGCCCAACAAGCACACTCTCTGTTCTCAAGGCTGTGCTACTAATTCTTCTGTGACTTGGTCTGATTTTCTGCACTATCTCTGCATGCAGATAGAAGTGCAGTTCCCTGCTGTAACTGAGAACGCTTTTCAGGAAGTGTTCTTAGTTACAATGATCCCCTGGAACAAACAGAAATTCACTGTTCCAGGGAAATCCAGCTGTTGGCTGCTCATTGCTACAGCAATGTAACGCTAGCAGGCACAAACCATGATGCCAATGCTACTGCGCAGTAGCGTGGGAAAAAAAACGATGTGGTGTCAGGATTGCACAGTAATGCCAGTTACTGCACAGTCATTTACTGCTTGCTTAAGCAAATACTAAACGACCGCACAGTAACAACTGTGCAGTCTGGTGCACATGTAGATGCACCTTGTGTGCTTTAAATATGGTGCATCATGAAGGTGTGACATAAGAACAAATGGACCAATTAGCTCATAAAACATCTCTCATTCTCTGCTCTTTATCATGATCACTTCTTTGGCTATCCCTCAATACAAGGATGATGTCTGCCGGGGGAGAGGGAATTATTGGTGAGTTTTAAGATGGCTGAAGAGTCAATCTGTGCTCTGCAAGTTTTTCCATAGATATGAGAGGTGATGACTTTTGGGTGGGGGGGGTGAGCACAGCTATTGACCAGGATGTTGTGCACTTTTCTTCCTCCTCTGCCATTTCTCGGCTTCCTGAGCAAAACTGTTCTCCTCAAAATGGGCTTCAGCTTGATGAATGGTGCAGCACCATTAAGAATTTCAGTACTTTATTTTGTGGGTTTTGACCGCAGGTAGAGTGATCCCACTGGATGCAGCAATCCAGCCAGGGCAGTTTGAGACAGCCTATGTTTAGGGAACCTTTTCTAGCCCCTTCCCCACTCAGAGTGAGCAGAGGAGATCCTAAATAGGATTGCTCAGTCATGGCTGCAGCTGCCAAATTGTACTTTTATCTTGGTAAGTGCAATATGATCATCACATGGCCACCATGTACATACATATTTGTGACTAGGGACTCACAGAGATCATCGTTCCTGTCCCCACTACCACCACCTGTCCATCACCACAGGACTTGGTTTGTGGGAGATGTTAACATCCTTGGCAGAGGCCTGCGTGTGATATATTTTAATGTGGGGAAGCCAGTGCGCAAGCAACAGCCACACAAACTTTACAGGAAGGAGCCCTGGACCCAGTGGCAAGGATGTCCAAAACAATCAGAGAACTCTATCCCACTGCAGCCCTTTTCTGCCTTCACAGCTGTAGAGAACCAGCAGGTCCTCAAGTACATCTGTTCCAGCATTGGGATCTTCAGGAGTTTGAACCACGCTTAGTCTGGGACCTTGCCTCAAACCTGTTTGCCAGGGAAGACCCTATAAGGAGTAGAAGACAACAAATAACATAGCTCTGAGGGTCACTGGAACTCATAAGCCTCTCCACCATGACAAGGTTACAGTCCAAGGAGAGAATCATGGTCACTATGCTTATGCAAGAGGCAAGAACTCTGGTGGGTGATATCTTTTATTGGATGAAGCATACAGTTTGTATAGACACAGGCAAGCCTTTGGGTATCAGTATCCTTCCTCAAGCCTTATAGACAGAAGCAAGCACAGATGAGCTAAATTGCAGGTGGATCAAAAGCTTTTTAAGTACGGTCATTGTAATCTGTGAAGTGCAGGTGTTAGCAAGTATCAGAAAGATTATAATGGATCTGGATCAGAAAGGATGTGGACAAACTGGATAGTCCAGCGGAGTGCAACAAAAATGGTGAGGAGGCTGGGGGACAGGACTTCTGAGGAGAGGCTGAGGGAACTGGGCTTATTTAGTCTAGAGAAGAGGAGACTGAGAGGGGACGTAATAGAACTGTGAATTTAGACGAGCGCATAGTTTTAGTCTGGTTTCACCCACAGTTTCCATGATGGCATATGATGCATTGCATGAGGAATACTACATTCTGAGAGAAACCTGTGTATGACCCATGGATTCTGATGGATAATTTTGTTGTGAGGAGTGTTGCTTGTGGTGGTTGTAGAAATATGATGACAGGTCTTGCATTTATTACTGAGGTAGAGCTGGGTCCCATTAGGTGCCTGTTGTTCAGCAGGGAGTTTACTTCTGATGATGAGTTGGGCAAGGTTATAAGACTGTTTGAAGGCAGAAGTCGGGGTACTGGAAGTATTTTTCTCAAACTCTAGTCCTTTTCAAGTATAGGCTGCAGTTGTTTGATGGTCCTTATTATAGGTTCAAGTGTAGGATGACAGGCGTGAGGTCAGTGGGATTTTTTTCACTTCTATTGTATAATAGCTTATGCAAGTCACTTCAGCCTAGTTTTCATCTGTGAATAAAAAGACTGGAATGATAGTGAAAGGGTTTTCAAAGAGGGACCCAAAATTATGGGATAAACTTGTATGAGAGGTTAACATGAGTGTGCTTTGATTTCCTTTTAAAGCATGCTGAAAGACTCCTCTGTTAAAATGACCAATCTATAACAATATTCATTAAAAAAGCTTCATCTACTGGCCCTGTTGCTGAAAGGAACTGAACAGAAGAAGAAAACTGGGAAAGTTCTGCCTTCTACAAGTTATGAATGTATTTTCAGTATTGTGAAGTATATAGAAAATCCACTATATACTAAAGAACAAAGAAGTAGGTTTACATGGGCCTAGCATTAATTTCTGGAGTGCTAAATGGTCACTTCTATGAGGTGGCTCTTACTCTTGAGGTAAAAACCTTTTCCTCAGTATGAATTCCTCAACTGCACCTCCTGCTATAAAAATCATGACTGCAGCACAGTTGTGGTGTATCTAATTTTTGTTCTGTATGTGAATGGTAACTTCTGGCTAGTAGTGCATTGCCATCACATACATCTCTACTGTCTGCAATTGTTACGCGGAAGTGTAACACAGGGATGTTATCGTACTCAATATTATATTATGATGCACATAAGTAGATACTGCTTCTGTTGTCCACCATAACAGTTCTTAATCTCTGGTCTACGAATCGCCAATGACCGTTCCCAATACCTACAGAATGAAAAATTTTGAGAACCAAGAACTAGATCTTGCAATACTGAAAGAAGTAATCTTTGGGAGGATTTTTTCTCCTACAAAGCAGTCTACAGCATTCACAGGATATCTATTTGTGCTCACACAAACTAGAGACTGTTGCTCATATCCTTGGCTATCCAGTTGTGAGAAGACACTTTTTAAACCTCCTCTACAAGTACATTCCACGTATTTTCAGGAATTTTGTTTTAATGACACAAAAATGATACTCCTTCATATAACCTCAAACTTTTCCATAGGATTAGCTCATCATAGGGTTTTTTCCTCAGGACTGCTCAACTCACACCATTAAAACACTCCTTGAAAGAGTCAACCCCTTCCTCTTTATACCTGGTGTCATAATGAGTAACCTACCCCTGTTAATCAGTAGAAAGAGCTTAATCCTTTCCTAGCAAAATCAATACCTGCAGAGAGAAGCAAGAAAACACTTCCAGTCTCTTATGATGCTCATTGTCCTATTTTTATTCTACTAAGAATAGGAATGTCTGCGTTACAGGACACCTGATAGCCTGGCAAAGAATTGCACCTCTCGTTAGCTGGGTTATTTTTCTTTTATAGGTTGTGTCTGTTTCTGTATTTTGTATAATCAACTGACAAGAATTCTGTTCCTATTTCTTATTATCACTACTTTTACCTAGGAAAGGCTACTGAGGAAAAAATATGAATGCACACAACTGCTGCCCTTTCTGCAGGCAGATAGTTGTCCTTTCCCTTCCCTATATTTCACTTTATTATATGAACTGATTATGTATTGTTGCTCAAAAGCAACACTGCATTTCAGAAGTGGCTGAAACAATTTGAGGGGGAGGACTTAACCGAAGGCAGATCCAGGGGTGTGGAAGCCCAGTTGCACCCCTCTCCAGCTGTGAAGCGCATGAACAGTGAGTTGTCTGAGCTCACTAGCATGTCAGCACAGCTCTGCATATGCTCTGAGCTCTCTGAGCTCACCAGGTGACTGGCATGGGTTCTGGCTGGAGGCTCTGTTTTTATGTAGTTCCACAGCCCAGAGGAAATGAGTGGCAGCAGCACTCGCACCTCATTACCTAACATTCAGGGTCTCATTTAAATACTAAGGCTAGGGACAGACATTCAAAAAGCCAGAGCCTGAATTGATTCAACCTTTGCAGGTTAGTCTAACCTACCTAGGATGAACCAGTTTGTAACAGGACAAAACATTCTCTCTGGACTGAGGCAATGCAGGCCCATATCTGCAAATGCTCAGGCCAGGAGCTGGGAGCACTAAAACGTGCCCTTGGCTGCAGGAAAGTGTGCTGGGGGGGCATGGCTAGTCTGGTTTGAACTGGTCAGAAAGGGGTTTAATTCCCCTCTCTCTGTCCCACTGGCAAGGACCTGAGCCAGGTCTGCCAGCTGCTCCCCCCTCATTGCAGCTGCAGTGGGGCACCATGGCCCTTGAGGCAGAGGGGGCCAGGGAGGCAGGTTAGTTTTCTCTCTACCCCCAGTGGCAGCCAGGTCTGCCAGCTCTCGCTGCCATGCTTGCTCCCTGCAGGGGAATAAGCCCCTTGCTGTCCCCTCCGCCAGATGCCGGAGGGAGGGGGAATAACCCCCATCCCTGCCTCACTGCCCACAAGGGGCCAGCCAGCCAGTGTCTGGCCATGCCCCTGCCCTGCTGCTGCAGTGGCAGAATGCAGGGACTTTGATGGGGGCAATGAGCCCCTGTCATAATGTCGCAGAGCGCAAGCCTCTTCCCAGAAGGGGGCTGCGCTGCAAGGCAGGCAGAACTGCGATGAGCTGTGCTCGTACAGCAGCACCAGTATCTGGAGCTGGCCAGAGCCCTCCAAGACCCCAACAGCACCACCACCCTCTACAGCAGCTCTGCTGGCCCCGCATTGTGCCCCCCCCCAGGAAGAGGCTCACACTTAAGGAAGCCATTACTAGGGCTGCTGCCACCATCATGGTCACTCCCCCCTCGCTCCTTCAGCCTAGTTTGCCCAGCCTGGCCACAGATGCTACTCGGTCTGCGCTCAAGGCAGTGTTCAGCATACTGAGCAGTGATTGCAGCTGGGCTAGGCAGACCTGGCTGCGGTACCATGGGCGCAGAGTGGGGAATAACCCCACTCCGTCCCCTCCCCTTGCCCCCTAGGGGCCCTACTGGCAGTGACTGGCCCCACCCCCACCCAGCTGCTAGAGAGGCAAGGGGGGAATGACTGTGATGGGGGCAGCATCCCAGGTCATGGTTTCACCAAGTGCATGTCTCTTCCTGGCAGGGGGCTGTGCTGTGGGGCTGGCAGTGCAGCTGCAGAGCATGGCAGCACCGTGGGGCTTTGGAAGGCTCTGGACCACTCTGGACACTGGTGCTGCCAGACCCACCACAGCTCTGCCTGCCCTGCAGCGCAGCCCCCTGCTGAGAAGAAGCTTGCGCTCCACTACATTATGACAAGGGCTGCTGCCCCCAAGGGCCCTGCCCTTCCTGCTGCAGTGGCAGGGTGGGGGCATAGCCAGGCACCAGCTGGCAGGGCCCCTTTGAGGGATGGGGGGCAGATACAGGGATATTCTCCCTCCCTCTGGCATCCGGTGAAGGGGACAGCAGGGGTGCAGGGAGCAAGTGCAGCAGTGATGGCAGGCAGACCCGGCTGCCAGTGGGGGTAGAGGGGAGACTAACCTTCCTCCCTGGCAGTTCAACAAGGACAAATACAGTCCTGCACTTAGGATGGAACAATCCCATGCACCGGTACAGGCTGGGGACTGACTAGCAAAGCAGCTGCTCTGCAGTTAAGGACTTTTAGGTCACAGTGGACAATAAGCTAGATATGAGCCAACAGTGTGCCCTTGTTGTCAAGAAGGCTAATGGCATACTGGGATGCATTAATAAGAGCATTGCCAGTGGATCAAAGGAAGCAATTATTCCCCTCTATTCAGCACTGATGAGGCCACATCTGGAGTAGTGTCCAGTTTTGGATCCCCCACTATAGAAAGGATATGCACAAATAGAAGTGAGTCCAGAAGGCAACCGAAATGGCTAGGTGGCTGGGGCACAGGACTTCTGAGGAGAGGCTGAGGGAACTGGGTTTATTTAATTTGGAGAAGAAAACACTGAGGGGGGATTTAATAGTAACTTTCAACTACCTGAAAGGTGGTTCCAAAGAGGATGGAACTAGACTGTTCTCAAGGTTAATAGATCATAGAACAAGGAGCAATAGTCTCAAGTTGCAGCAAGGGAAGTTTAGGTTAGATCTTAGGAAAAACTCTTTCACTGGGAGAGTAAATAAATCTCTGGAACAGGTTACCCAGAGAGGGTGTGGAATCTCCATCCTTGGTGGTTTTTAAGACCCAGCTAGACAAAGGCTTGGCTGGGATGATATAGTTGCGATGGTCCTCTTTTGAGCAGTGGGTTAGACTAGTTGACTAGATGAGAACTATTTGCAAATATTGGTCAAAAATTGCCCAAGAGTTTCAACTGATTTTTTTTTTTAGGGATGGATTTACATAACTGTTGAAGGACTCTCCTTTTAATCAATAGCTGCTCAAGGTTTAGAGCACATGTCTAGAATTTTGGAGGGCTAGGAATCTGAGGGCATGGAATTTGAACCTACCTCTCTCACCTCTGAGGACAGTGCTTTAACCCTTGGTTATTCAGTTCACTGTGACCAGGGAGACATTTAACGTAGACAGGCTCATGAACTAGAACCCAGATGTCCTGCTAAGTTATAAGCATACTCTGAGGTAGTTCTTCTTGATGCAGCCATTTCACTTGCATTTGTATAGAATAAGAGTAGTCAAAGTTGAGTTGGGAAGTTAAGCCACCCATCTAGGTTCCAGTCTCTGTTCCAGGAGATGTATTTGTATGCTAAGTAGTCAAGTAGACATACAAAAAACTAGAACTCTTGGTTCCACAATGATACCTTTTATTAGACCAACTGGAAAATGGCAAGAATATTGCCCTTTTCTGCAAGCTTTTTGGATCAAAGTCCCTTTGTCAGACTCTGGGAAAAGTGTAGATGGTACAAGATGGTAAAAAGTGGGGATGGGGACTTTTTACCATCTTGTACCATCTACACTTTTCCCAGAGCCTGACGAAGGGACTTTGAATTACTGAATAACAGGGCTGTGGTAGCGCTAAAGCTTCCTCCATTGATAACATTGCCAATCTAGCATTCATTTCTTTTGGCTTTTCATTTTTGTCATTTGGGGCTGCAAAGACCTTTCATTTTGGATTACACCAAAATCTATTCTTGTGAAAGAAGATGGGCCAGGAAAGAAACTTTGGGTTCTGGTAGAGCGTATTACAGACTTGTTGATTCAAATGCTGAAATGAAAAAAGTCCTAGTATTAACATGCATGAGGTTTGGTTCACATTTTAAAGTCCCTTTGTGAAGATGTGAAAGGGCCACAGAATGTGCCAAGCAACTAGGAATGAAGAACAAAATAAATTTTTAAAGTGTCATATGGAGATGCAACAATAAAAAAGAAGGATTATATTCTGAATAGAATCAAAATAACGCAATATAGCAGACAGCTAGTTTGTTTTCTTATGCTCAGTTAGAAATGAAAGAATATGACCTTCAAAACATATAAATAATTATGGCAACTTTGATGAATTTGTATTTAATGATCAGCCACATTAAATTAAGCAGCAAGATTAATGCTTCCCTAACAAAAAGTGGAGAGGCTTTATTAGAGTATTTTTTCATAACAGAATACCAGAAAATAATATTTCATTATGGAAAAAAATTAGCCTGAGTGTTGTTGGATACAGTTTTATAACAATTCTATATATGTTGCATGATGGTATTAATTGAGTGTAGATTAAGTGTCAACATTAAAATATTATTTGGATATAGATGACATTATAGGACAATGCACAAATATGCACCTTGAAACAAGCATGGCGTGACTAGTTATCATTGAAATCAAATCCTTTTTTGCCCCCTCATTGATTTTAATGGCTTTATATTTCAAACACCTCTTGCAAATATGCCATGATTAAGCAGACTATATATTATATTTTCAACACCTGAGATATAAAATTAACAAGCATGTTTACTAATAATTATGTATTCTCTATACTTGAAGTCACTGATATTTATTGCTATATACAAGCCAAAAATCAGCATCAGAAATTCCAGTGCAGTGAAAACTATATTGATCACTCTCCTGTTTTCTGTAGAGAACAGCAATAAAACAATGCACCATCCACTAGTTCCTTTAGATATATTCATCAAGATATATCCACCTGAACAGAGAGGTGGATGGGGAGAAGCTAGTCAGAAATGTGAGGTTAGTTGAAGGGAGGGGGGAAAAAAACCTTAATAAATGGGCTCCCGCTATCCAAGACATATGAATATAACTCCTATTCAACAAGTTTCTGATAGCATTGGCTTGAAGAAAACCAAATTGAATCAATGCGGTCATTAAAAAAAAAAAAAACAGACAAAAAAACATAAAAATTCTGCTTAGCACCATTTAGTACACAACCTCATTATAAAACTGTGGATATGAACACACAAACAAGTTAATGCAAGGCAAACTAGCACGTGAACTTGCTGTGGAGTAGAGTAGATGTTGAACTAATGGCCTGTGTGTCTTATTTTGGAGTATAAGAGGCAACTCACCCCACCTCCCCTGCACATAGGGTAAAACTGAGGTAAGAACGTGTATATGGGCAGTTACTGCAGAAGCTGATATAAATTCACATCCTAGTTTCCCTTGCAGTAACTTGTTTATGTGCCTATCTTCTGTGTGCAATATAACCATGCTGAATAAAAAACACTGCACACAGTTTAATTCAGTGTCGATTATATGGAAAAAGCAAAGAAAAAGCTCCTAAACCTCATTTGATGGTGGTTGAGAAGCTGGTGCCCCCACGTTGGAGTTTGTATCTACCAGAGGGAAGTTTTCTTTTTTTTTTTTTTTTTTTGGGGGGGGGGGGGCCGCACTGCTTCCATTTCACACACTATCCTCACTTCCACTGCACCCCGACACTCCCCTTTTGTAGCTTCCCCCCCATCACTAAAATCCAGGATCACTTTTCACCTAAAATTTACTCGTACAGACTGTTACCATTTATCTGTCCTTTTGGGGTATCTGGAGGTGGCCAAATAGACGAAAGACAAGCCTTTACTACTTTTACCCATGAAGGTAGGATGAAGGGCAACGGGCAATGAATGTTTTTACTTCATCCTTCCCCCTCAGGTTTTCATCCAACAGGAGTGTTTCCAAAGTTTATTATTACTTAAAAATGGCACTGCAGAAACAACATTATAGGTCCATAACAAGATTTATGTCATGCTGCAACATATTATTCTTAATATTGTTAGAGGCAACACTAAAAGGAGGGAGATGCTACAAAACAGGTTTTAATCTTCTAAATAGCTGCTTGTTTTTTGCTTTTTTTTTTTGTTTTTCTTCACATGAATATTTGTAAGATGGCTGTTTTATACCGATATGGGCAGTCATACCAATTTGAGTAACACAGAAGTTGTCCATCCACCCTCTCTTCAGGGCAGATATTAGCAAGTGAAAATGGACCTAAATATTAAGAAACTGCTTTTGCAGCAGGACAGGAACTCTTGCAATGTAAAGTGATGGCTTTTTAGCTTCCGTAATGCAGCAGCCATATTAGAAAGTCTGTTAAAAAGGGTATCCGTGATCTTTCTTTGGTCAGGAAGAAGCTTTTCACCTGTTCTGGTCCCAATTCTTTGCCCAAGCAGTGCTCTAAAAAGGATAGAAATGTTCAGTTCTTTCTAGGCCCTGCTTAGTTTTATTCTTGCCTTTTCAATGTGAAGCTTCAGGACTTCCTAGCTCATCAGCTCTCATTTAACCCACAGACTTAAAGAAGTGGGCATACATGATCACAATGTCAACATTATTGTGGTAGTGGTGAGAGTCATGTTTATGGTGTAACATTTCTAGATATAGTTGAACTCCTTATTTCTGACACAGTAATTTAATATTAATAATAAATTTCACTTTTTATATCTTAAATGAAACAAATTAGTTAATGACCATGACATAAGAACTTCCTTCATGTAAATACCTCATGTAATTACATTTTAATTGATTCTTTTTTTTTTTTTATAGGGAGCGCAAGTTCTGATACCTATGCATAAATTTGTTTAATACCTTCCATTATCAGTTGCTTATTATTTTGCTGAACTTTACAGTCTTTCAGGCTGAAGAGTCCCATATTATGTGCTTGCCTCAAACCGAGTATTTTTAGAAGATACAGGTAAAATGGTCCAGAAACTTCCAAAAACAAGCTTAGAGAAACACGCTGTTTTGGCCATATTCAAAAACTCGTCTTTTTTTTTTGTTGTTGAAAAGCACTAGTGCCTTCATGTTCTGCATAGGGAGTTGAAATTTGGCTTGGCTAGCAAGCAGAAGGGGCAAGGGTGCTGAAGGAGCTGGCCAACGTTGTTGCGGAGCCCCTGGCTAAACTGTTCCAAAACTTGTGGCGCTTCCTGAGGACTGGAAAAGGGCCAATGTTATGCCCACCTTCAAGAAGGGGAGGAGTAAGGACCCGGCTAACTACAGGCCAATTACCTTAAACTTCTATCACAGGGAAAATCCTGGAAAAATTCATTAAGGAATCTATGTATGATAGGCTTGCAGAAGGTAGGATACTGAACAACAGCCAGCATGACTTCATGGGCAGGTCTTGTCTAACCAACCTCATCTCTTTTTACAATCAGGTGACTTGCCACCTGGATAAGGAGAAGTGGTGGATATTATATTACCTGGACTTCCAAAAAGCCTTTTATCTGGTATCTCATGATGTTCTCATGAGAAAATTAGAAGATAGTGGGCTTAACTGCAAGACAGATAGGTGGGTACAAAGCTGGCTGCGGGGTAGGACCTAGACAGTCCTAATGAACGGATTTGTTTTGTCCTGGCAAGAAGTGGACAGCGGTGTCCTGCAGGGGGCGGGGCTTGGTCCTGTATTTTTTAACATCTTCATCAACGATTTGGATGAAGGGGTGAAGAGCTCACTAGCCAAGTTTGGCTAGGACACCAAGTTATGGGGAAGCATGGTCAGGCTTGAAGATAGGCTATAGATACAGGTGGATCTAGACAGGCTAGCAAGTTAAGTGAGTCAGAACCAGATGAAGTTCAACACTGAGAAATGTAAAGTGCTTCACCAAGGGACAAACAATCCCCTGCACACCTACAGGCTTGGCAACACCAACCTGACCAGCACTACAAATGAAAGACCTGGGGGTAATAATAGGCAAGAGCATGAATATGAGCCAGCAATGCGACTCTGTTGCCAGCAGGGCAAATACTACTTTGGCATGCATTGGTCAATGAATTTCCAGCAACACCAAGGAGGTAATTCTTCTGCTCTACCCGGCACTGGTGAGACCCCAACTGGAGTACTGCACCCAGTTCTGGGTGCTGCACTTTAACAAAGACGTGGCACAACTTGAGAGAGTCTAGAGAAGGGCCACCCATATGGTCAGAGACTTGCACAGCAAGCCATACGAGGAAAGGTTGAGGGACCTGAGACGACTCAGCCTGAAAAAAAAAAGGCCAAAAGGGAACTTGGTAGCAGTTTACCACTATATTAGGGGAGTACATTAGGGGCTCGGTGAACAACTGTTCACCAGGGTGCCCTTGGGGAGAACCAGGAGTAATGGCTGCAAACTCCTGGAAGACTGTTTCAGGAACAACGTCTGGGTATCCAGACTGTGGAATAAGCTCCCTCCAGAGATTGTGCAAATCGCCTACCCTGGAAATCTTCAAGAGGAGACTGGATCGTCATCTTGCTGGGGTCACCTGACCCCACCTGTCTTTCCTGCCAGGTGCAGGGGGCTGGACCTGATGATCTTCCAAGGTCTCTTACAGCCTTACAATCTATGAATCTTGAATATGGCACTCATATGCAATCTCATTTGCTATGAGATCCTGGTGCCTTTGAAAGGCTTCCAACAAGAACTAATGCATTTACAAGTTGTCTGACTGTTGGGGTCAGATCTAGGGAATGCAGTGGTAGAGTGTGATTTCTGCTCTACCCAAACATTAAAACCAACTGCCTGGGAGGGCCAGTGGCATTTCTTTTCAGATGCCACTTAATCAATTGACTTCACTGCTCATTATAATCTACCTTTTTCCTGCCAATGTCTCCTCATTCCATAAGTGTTAACAACCCTCTCCTTTTTAATGTTCTTGATGGTCCACTATCCAAACTATCCCTTCTTCTGCAATTTTGCTCATCTGTTAGCCTTCTGTATAGTGTGGTAACATGAATTCAGGTGTAGAAATGACTGACAGTGAAATACTGGAGGAACTGTCAAGACACTCTAGAAAACTAGATTTTGTTCTACAAATCTGAATAAGAGACATATTTAATTATAATAATTACAGATCTTATGAAAGTGGTTTTTTTGTTTTTTGGGGGGTTTTTTTACTAATTTTGATGGGGGGTTTTCCCCTAGGTTCTTGCATCTTTTAAAATTTAATACATAAACTTGCAAATTACTGCACAGTCCAATAAAGTTACATATGTGTTTTTGCTTCACTCTTAAACTAAATAATATAGTGCTAGGCCCCTAGCATATTAGTAAAGCTTCTAGTTTCTCTCACTAGGTCATGGTATATGTGGTGATGCACCACACCACCTGCACCCTCCTCCTTAAACTCCTTGGTCTGCCCAAACTGACAGCCTTCACCTTATGACAAAACAAATATAAAGCCGTGCGTAACTAACAAATTCCCCAAACACTTAGTGTAGTGCAAAGTTTTAGAGGAGTCTATTACTGATAGTTTATTTTGGATTTGCCAGCACTACAAACCTTTGCGTTGCCTGGACAAGAAAGGGAAACCTTTTCACAAGTCGGAGTATGCTTCAGCGTTTTTGGAACTGAAAAATTTCTGAAGGATCTCAAGTGAGAAATGATTGCACCATTCAAAAAGGAGCTTCTGGCACTATTTAAATACATTTTAATCCACTAGGCATGGAAGGAGCTTTGTGGTCAGGATAGACCTAGCATTCCTGAATCTTTAAATTCAGGAAACCCCCAATTGTTAGAAAAACTGTAGTGCTGCAATTTTGTAATTTCACACAGGCCTGAACACAAGCATGTGAAAGCTGAGACTTTAGATGATGGAGCTAGTTAAGCTCAAATTTACAGAAGCACTCAGACAAAGATGGAGTCTGCCCCACTGGGACTACAGCTGGACCTGAATCCAATTAAATAAACTTATCTAGTTTTCAGAGTTCTTTTAGAGATGGAATTACAGGACATAGACAAACCGAGGATGTAGGATTCCCCTGGAAAGAAAAAAACAAAAAAGACACCTAGCATGTCCGCTGTTTGTTGGTGTTGCTATATCACAAAATGAGCAATATTTAACCCACTCTCTCAATTTTAAAACAACACTGGCTCCAGTAAGCAAACAGAAAAGTGGGAGGGGAAAAAAGAGACATATTTTTCAAATAAGTTATAAAAAAAAAAATCTCAGAAACAAAAATTAGTCTAAGCATAATATTTACCAAAAGACAGCTATAACAAGAATAAATTAAAAAAACAAAACAAAACCAAGAAGCAGACACTGAGTAGTTCCATCTTGTAGCTATGGGACATGAGAAGGAATGGAGCAGCAGCTGGTACCACTCTGCTTTTCATGCCACCACTATATGAGCATGAGGACCTTTAGGGCACATACCCAGCTGCAAGAAACATTGCTGTTCTACAGAACCATCTTGAGCATACGAGCACTAATAGCACAAATTAGAAATGCACGCATGACTAAGTGTTTACTTTACAAACTATAGGATAAAATGTTTCCACGCTGTATAAATATGTAAGTAGAAAAGCAGATAATTTTCAAAAAGTTAAAAAATAAACTAAATTAGCCAAAGTTGTTTGTTATGAATTGTTTGTTCTAAGAAACGCCAAGCACGTCACCAGCTGTGAAAATAATAAGCATGCTTGAAGACAATTATGGCTGCTTAATCCTATATTTTTACACTGGAAGCAAAGGAATTTCTTTTAAAACCTTCTGCAATCCCCTTGTGCAAATATTCCTGTATTTGGGAACTACTGTAATATTGACACCATTTATTATAGTTCTAAAAGTTGAGAATTTTACATGGAGTACAAGGAGGTGGGGGTGGGAATAAAGAATCATCATTACATTATTTGTTAAGAAAAGTTTTTAACAACTGCCAGTTTTGTTTATCATAAATATAAGATTTTATTTAGCCTATGGTCAGAGAGGAATGTTACAATCATCTCAGCTGACTGCCCATGAAATGCACCCATTCACATCAACTTCATGGTTCCTGCATTAGGCTCATAACTGTTTCAGCTACAACTTATCTTTCAAAGGGATCCCCATTCTCAATTTAAATTTC
Source organism: Alligator mississippiensis (assembly GCF_030867095.1). Classification (NCBI taxonomy): domain Eukaryota; kingdom Metazoa; phylum Chordata; order Crocodylia; family Alligatoridae; genus Alligator; species Alligator mississippiensis. The sequence goes on along the minus strand of NC_081827.1, from coordinate 222,321,164 downwards.
CAAGTCAAGCAGTAAGGAATCCACTGTTTCTAGGTATACTGTTCTAGCAACCAATTAGCCTTGCAGGTGTATTTCTACCTTTACAGGAATAGAGATAGAGTTGTTTAGGTTTCCTGAAAGAGATGTGGAGGACACACTGAGAAAAATCTAATATGATAAAAGCCTTAGTCTGTCTGTCTGTCTCTAATGCTTTATTCGCATTCTGATTGGTTGTTTCAAACAACCAATCAGAGTACTCCAAAAGTGTTCTGGACAGGAGGCGGTGGAGCACCACCGTGATGGTGGGGACAGAGCGGATGGAGCGGGGGAGCCCCGCCCTGCTCTCTGCAGGTGGTGGAAGCACAGGGTGCTGGCCAAAGGGGCAAGCTTCCCCCCCACCCCTGCTCCTGGGAGAGGGCAGCGGCGCAGGGTGGTGGGTGGCAGCGTCCATCCTCCCCCCCCCCCCCGTCAGTCCTGATGGGCAATTGGCTAGTCTATTATAATGGTCTATTGTAAATGGTCAGGGTAGCCATTCTAACTGCCAGTTCCTCAGATCTATGCCAAAGTCTGTCAGCTGCTCACTAAACAAACAGCCAAGAAAACTGATCCAGTACACCAAGAATTTTTACTTTTATATTTTCTGTCAGTATACAATTGGTGCATTGCACATAATCCAGAAAGGGTATCCAGAAAGGTTTAGTTTTATTTTAGCCTCAGTGAAAATACAAGTATAGGATCTCATCTTAAACAAAACTGGAATCTCCCAAATATCTGTCAGATTATATACATCTTTAAAATGTCAGGGTGAAAATGTAATCCAGATATTAAATGTGGTACTCACTTTGCTTCATATGTATTGTTCTTCTACTAGAAGTGTCCATTATTTGGTTTTAGAACTGAAGCCTGGCAATTATCCTATGCACAACAACCCTCAGGCAGCTGCTTCCTTTGAAGTAGATTTACCCAGAGTTAATCTCTTGCTTTACATCCTCTAAAGAATATAAACAACTAATAAGGGAAGCTACCCTCTCCACCTCAGTAATCGCCAGATATCCTATACAACAGCCAGGACAATGTAAACTTCATTCACTGCTGTCTTGTTGAATCTGCAGACAGACAGACTGCAACAATACCACCAAGTGAGATGTCAATTTCCCCAGCTGTCAACCATGTCATTGTCTATTGTTATACTGGAAATATCCAGTTAAAAGCTTTGTACAGAGTAGAATTACTTGACATCCCCTGAAACTCTATTTTTCTGGAAAAACTAGAGGGCAAGTTTTAAACATGTAAATGACTGGAGTAATTAAATTACACTTTTTTCTCTTTCTGTTATTTAGATCATTCAGAAAATTACTATTTTCCTTAGAAATAAAGGTAAAATGTGGTTCTGGGTTGAACACCAAAAGTGGGAATTCAAGATTTGAGGGAGGCAGAGGTTCTACAAATAAAATTTATATTCCAGCAACATTAAAAAGTAGAATGTTTTATGAATATCTTATAGATAAAACTTATCTACCAAAATTAGCCTCAATTTCATATTTTTTCCTTGCAAAGTATGCAGTTGGTAGTTTAATTCATCTATACTATTTATGTATTTTTCCCTTTTTCTTAAAAAAAAGAAACTCTTATCTTTTTTAGATCTACAAAAACAAGAAGAAATAGAATCCCTTATAAAGCCAATCTCTCACACTTTTTTTTTCTTTCTTACTTCTGAAATGGTTATGCATAATATTGTGACAGGCAGATTTTTTTCTCTCATTGTTCATTTGGTCCAAAGAAATTTGTAAGCACAAGAACTCTAATTTTTAACTACAGGCTTTCTTTATTATACTTCAGGGTAGACATTCTAACTGGCAGTTTCTCAGATCTGTGCCAAAGTTTGTCAGCTGCTCACGAAACAAGCAGCCAGGAAAAGTGTGATCCACTATATATGACACAATAAAAAAAAGCCTGCAGTTTCTATATATGAAGAGAGAGGGAATAAAGAGATAGTTCTGAACTATATTAAGGAAAAACAGGTCATTAAGGATGTAATTCTATTGCAGGATTCTTAAAAAAAAAAAAAAAAAAAAATCAGAGTATGAACAAAACTTAGGGTATGCTGCAATAGAAGTTATGACTTTAGTGTGAGTATGCGTATTTGCTGCAATTGCTGAGGCACAAGCTTCAGAATGAGCTGTACAAGCTAGGCAAAGATTCTTAGTAATGGTGTTCAAGAGCCTGAAATTTATGCTTCCATGTTTTCACTGTTATTGGTACCCATGCAAATTAGATTAGTTCAAATATGTTTACCCATGCAGTAGTCACACTTTCCCTTGCAATTTAGGTAAACTCTTAGGGCAATAAGTAGTCAGCAGAATACAAAGAACTGAGTTTTAGACTTACAGTTCCACAGTCTTTGTTTAATCTTTTAATACCCTATAAAGGATTTTACTTCTAAAAAGTTACAAATATCAGTGTTGCCAACTCTCAGTCTTTGAGGCTAATGATTCTCAGTTTTTAATTTAAAAAGGCAAAAAACAAAACGAAACCACAAAAAGGAATGAGTTCCTAGCACTTGGGGATTTGAGAAGAAATTCTGAAAACATGAACAAAGCAACTGCATACTAATGGCTGAGAAGCTAGAAAGCAATTTAAAAACCCCTAAAATGTATTTTTAAATATGATTTTAAATACTTGATGATTTTGGGAGGATTAACAGTTTGTGAATTAGGGTTGCCAATAAGAAAATACACAGGTACATGTCCTAATTTTTCACCCATTAGAGCCTCCCTACATCTTCCAGTAGAGGGCTCCTTTTGCTTTTAACTTCTCCTTCCAGTGGGTTTCCCTCCATATTTTTCCTAGTTCTCACACTACATATTCATTAAATACCATACCGTAGTTATGAAGATAACCATAAAGGTGGTCTTCATAACTAGGGCCAAGTTACTTTCACTGTACAAGTTTGGTGTTTTAGTTTTCACCTTCACGGTAGTTTTTACCTGCCAATGCAAAAACTAGGTTATATTCAAAAATCCAAACTGAAATATGATACTCAAGTATAGTTGCAAACAGCCTCCAATCTATCTTTCTCTGTTGGTTGTAACGTAATATTTAGTTGGTTGTTTAACATAACATTTACTTATTATGCACTAACACATGCATTCTGGCATTCTTTTGATATCCAGCTAATATTTTTCCTATTTCCATTGAGTGTAAGATTTATAGTTTCTAAATTAAGAGTATCAAAACATCCCTGTACTTTTTACAGTCATTCTATATTTTTTTGTACATTTGTTAACAATAATTACTTTAAATCACTTCCATAAAAATAAAACTTTTATTGAATTTCATGAGAGGTCTAAGTCAATCAGGAAAGAGGTGGTATAAATCAAACAGGATTTGCAAGCTTATGCTGTAAATGCAGTGTTAAAGTGATGTTGTAGCCATGATGGTTTAGGAATTATGTGAGAGGCAAGGATTTTGGGGGATGATATCTTTTATTGAACCAACTGCATATTTGAGATAAGATTAGACAAGCTTTCAAATGCACGATAAATGTTATTCTGAGTCTTTCCTCACTTTAAAGAAAGACCGTGTTACATGGCTGTAACACTCACTGAAGTTATAAAACAGCCATCAGACAAACAGTCCTGAGATTTTTTCAGAAAAGACTCCGCTGGAGATTTCTGCACTTAATACAAATGTAATTTCTCCTCAACTAGAGCTGCATTGTGTAGTGTGTCATATTCAGGGATCCTGGTTTTCTCCGATGAAAAAAATAATAATAAAAAAAATTATTTTTTTTTTAAATTGCAAGTTCTCTAATAAAACAACAAACAAAAAATAACCCCTTTCCCCCCCCCCAAATCCATGATTTAAATGAAAGGTCCCAAACAGCCCCACCTGGCCCTGCTTGTGCTCCTCACACACCCCCTCCCCAGCCCTGCCAGTGCCCCTTAATCTCCCCCCCCACAGCCCCCTGGTCTTACTCGTGCTCCTCACTCACACACTCTGGGGGGGGAGGGGGGGCAGGAGGGACCCATGACCTGAAGATGTGTGTGTGGGGTGGGTGCAGGCTTCCCACTGCGGGCTAGGTTTCCTGCCCTGCCCTCCTCCTCAGCCCGGTGGGTGCAACCCGGTGCTGCAGGGCAAAGTGAGGCCACACAGCAAAATACTTGCCGCTGCGAGCTCCACACTGCCCTATCCATGCGACAGCAGCAGGGGCAGTGGTGTGGGGTTGCACGCAGGGGACACCTCACCAGGGCAGCTCAGAGCTTGCAGCTGCAAGCAGCTTTCCTACATGGCCCCGCTCTGCCCTGCAGCACTAGGTTGCACCCACCGGGCTGAGGCGACCCTGGGGGAGAGCAGCAGGGCAGGAGCCCAAGCCTGCAGCAGGCAGCCCACACCTGCCCCACGCAAAGATCTGGGAATCACAGCCCCCCCATCCTCCAGGAGTGCATGCAGTGGTGGAGAGCCATCCCTACCCACCCACCAGTGGCCCTGTCCCACCCCTTGCCCCAGACCCCAAGTCCCACACCCCCCCCAGCTGGACAGTATCCCCAGCCCTGCCCAACTCCCTCCCTCCCAATGGGGGCTTCAATCCCCTCTTCACTTACTTGCAGGAGCTGCCTCCAGGCTGCCTGTCAGCCACGTGCATGTACATGCACATGGCACCCCCCTGTCTGACCACCCTCCTTCCACTCCCTCCCAGCCCCCTGCAGACTGGAACCCCTGTAGAGGATTCCTTGCAAAACTGCAAAATCCATAGGTTTCTCTGCTAAAATGAGAAATCTACAATTTCCTCTGGTAAAGTGGGAAATTTGCATTTTACTCTGTTTTTCTGTGGGAAATGGAAAACCTGGATCCCTGGTCATATTGCATAAACCATGATGAAAGTAGCTTTATGCAGATATTTCCTGAATATTCTTTGCTCTATCAGGAATCTCTTTCTCAAAAGAAACCTAGTATTTTTCCTGCTCTCATCAGTCCTCCCCACCCCGAAGTAGTCTAAAAAACATCTCAGTTCTCTTCCAATTCTCAGCAACTTTAAGTAAAACCTAATTTCAGCCTAGAGTATATGATCATGAGGAATGGGAGACAAATCTAGGTTTGCCTGATGAGTTCATACATCGTTCTGCAATTGTGTCAGTTTGCATGTGCAAACCATTACAGTGAGTTGTGTTATATTAGTGTGTTGAAACATGTTACATTTCATCCCATTATTATGTCGATGACTTATAAATAATGACTCCTTTAAAATAATTCTAAACTAATTCAGTAAACTTTTGATATCTCATAATACAGTATTGTTGCAATGAGCTACACTTCATAAAAAGATGTGGACCTATTTATCTAGTGTACATAGGTGTACGTTCTAGATTTTCCTCAGAAGGAAGTGAAATATTTTTCCAATATTAAATGTATGATACTGTACTGAAATTACCGTATGGAAAATGTTCAAAAGAATTTCTATCTGTAAGGCAAAATGTGTGAAGAGGAGATTTGCTATACACCAGACACTGGTTCTTTAATCTGTAAAATATTTTGCTTATTATTTCAGACAAGTTCTTTTGAAAGACTGTCACAGTTCTCTCAGCTGTGCAAACAGTTACTGACTATTTAATCCCAGAGAGCTGGGCACAGAGTCAACTATGTATTGTACTTTACAAAAGAGAAGTAATTCTGATAAAGACAAATGTACTCTCTAAAGAGTGTAAAACAGCACAGTTCTCTCTCTTGCCCTTAAAAACAGAAATATTAAAATTTATTTTATTACCTGAATATGACTTTCAATTGGTGGTCAATCTCCTGAAGCTTAGACCAATATTCATCTGCAAGTTTATGGAATTCCCTAAGAACTGAAGTCTTCAAATCGGGGTATGGGCACTCCAAAGCCAGTAATTCTGTAGGAACTTCATGAAAAAGAATAGCTTCCTCTTCTGAAGAGTATACCAATACCTAGAATAAAAATCATTTATCACTGGGCCAATGTGAATGATGCAGGTATATTTTGTTTATTTGATTAATTTGGAAAAGTGAACCTTCTTCAGCTCTTACTTTGGCTTTATATTCTTCAAGCTCTCTCTCCAAAGCCAGTCTTTCAAGATTAAGTTGGTCCAAAAAAGTTTTCTGTTGTTCTTTCACAAAGTCTACCTATTTTATGAAATATTATTTCACAGTTAAATTTTTATAAATATGAAAGCTGTCATTTCAAAATAAAACAAAGGTTATGATGGGCACACAAACAAGTTACTCAGCCACTCTGCAGTAACTGTTTTGTGTACATTATAGTGTAATAAGTGTGGAATAGACAATCCCTCAGCTAAAGTGGGTAAACTGCTTTGAATTGCCATGTAGTAAAACTGTGCGGACAGGAAGTTATTCTGGATTAGCTGGAGTAGCTGACTATAAATTTAATGTTCTTGTTTGTTTTTCAGTACCTTGTTTGCCACAAAACCTGATTTTCTTCTAACATCCATCTGTTTCACATTGGTATAACTTCAGTGACATTAGTGAAGCAATTTCAAGGATCATCTGGGCCAATGGAGATTTCTCTTTACTTTTAAAATATGCACCTTAATTTTACAGAAAAATATTGTAGCTATTAATTTTTTTTTCACATTTCTTTTAAAAGATTCCAAGATACTTGCTCCCCATCCTTCAAAAATAAATACCAGCCAGCAGTAGCGTAAACAAGAGGGGCAAGCAGGGCACCGACCTGAGTGCTGACAATAAGGGGGTGCCAGAATGTGCCTCTTCTTACCCCCAGGTTCTTTGCCATGACAGGAACAGCCACGTGTTGGCTAGTCAAAGGAACAAGGCAGTTGCAGGCCCATGTCCAACAGAGTATCAGGAGGTGGGGGACAAACAGAATGCCCCTCCCCCAGGGGAGTCAGCCCTGCACACAACAGCATATTAGGGCTGTGAGAAGTTTTGATGGGTGGTTTCATTTTGAAGTTGTTTCAATGCATTTAGAGCTCAAAACAGCGAAACTGAAATGAAACAAAAGGTTTCAAAACAGCTTTGAAACGAAATGAGGGCACTCAAAACGTTTTGAAAGTTTCAAAACATTTCACATTTCAAAGCCAGGCTTGCTGCAGCTAAACAGAAACTAAGGAGATGGAGGGTGAAGAGTGGGGAAGGACTGCTCTGATATTGACATCTAGTTCCCTGTTCAATTCCCCAGCTCTCTGATCATTTCCTCAGCTCTTCCCGGGGGGGTGCCAGCCCCCAATCGGCGCACAGGGTTTCAGTAGGCTTCTGCTGAAACTGCAGTGGCAGCCTGCTGAAACCTGGCATGAAGATCTGGGAATTCCCCCGGGAATAGCTCGGGGAACCAATCAGAGAGCTGGGGAATTGAACCAAGAGCTGGTGGAATGTTCCTGGTTGGATTTCCCAGCTCCCCAATCTTTCCCCCAGCTCTCTTATTGCTTCCCCCAGCCCTTACAGGGGAGCCACCATCACCAGCTGCAACGGGAGGGCTGGGCTGGGGGGCTGTGCTGGGGTCTTCCCTATGGAGCTCAGCCTGGCGGTGAGAGAGCCAGTGACAGAGCTGCTCAGAGCGCAGGCCTGGCTGCGAGCATAGCCCTGGCCATTGGTTCTCCGGCCACCTCCCACCACCGGGCTGAGTTCCATGGAGCTTGTGGAGCCACTTGGAGTGCAGCCCTGGTGAGCACAGCCTGGCAGCTAGAGGCTCCACAACCCCACGGAGCTGAGCCTGGTGGTGGGAGGTGGCAAACAGCCAGTGGCGGAACCACTCAGAGTGCAGCCCTGGCTCCAAGCACAGTTCTGAACAGTGGTTCTCCCCTGCCTCCCACTGCCAGGCTCAGACCTGTGTAGCTGGCAGAGCTGCTCGGAGTGCAGCCTGGTGGTGGGAGGTGGGGAGAGCCAGGGCTACTCTCTGAGTGGCTCCGCCAGCCCCATGGAGCTCAGCCTGTCCTCCCAGCACTGGCACTGAGTACTGGGAAGAGCCTGGTGCTGCCCCTGCTGCAGCCCTGGGAGCAGCAGACACCACCTGCCTGCAGCTGCTGGGCTACACCGTGCCCTGGACCCCCTGGTGTGGTGCAGCCCAGTTGCTGCAGGCAGGCAGGATGCACCGCTCCTGGGGCTGCAGTAGGGGCAGGAATGGGCTCTCCCCAGTGCATGGGGCAGGCTGCAGTGATAGAAGGGAGGCTGCTGCCACCCCACAATTTGCTGTAGCCCCCACCATCTGCTCTCCTAGTGCCGCCACCAAGCATGGGCCTCCAGGGGGGCGTAGGCCCCCAGATCTGTGTGCGGGATGGCAGAAGGCTGCTGCTGCTGCCTGTGACCAGCGACAGCAGCAGTCTTCCCAGCATTGGGTGTGGGCTGCTCTGAGCACTGATCCCAGGCAGCAGCGGCAGCCTTCTGTCATCCCACGCACAGATCCAGGGACCTGCACCCCCAGGAGGAGTCCAGCACAGCCCCAAAGCCCTCTTGGGGATGCAGGCCCCAAAACTGCACATGGGATGACAAAAGGCTGCCACTGTTAGCAAGTGATATGAGTTTTGCTTTCAACTGTTTGAAGTGCAGTTTCACAAAAAACCCTGCACCCATCTCCTTAAAACTTGGTAGGCTTCGTGCCCTCAGAAGGGGCTACCAACCCTGCAATTTTCATTTGCATCAGGCAAGAAAGTACAAATTTATAGGTATTTTCATGATTCCCCATTATAGCCTATGGGTGAAACGTCGAAACAGCAAAACAGTTTCAACAAAACGAAATGGAACAGTGCTTCGAAATGAAACAAAACAACAAAACAAAACACTGCTCCTTCAAAACGGTGAAATGTAAGTCAAAATGAAGCAGGACTGTTTCGCACAGCCCTACAGCATATCTAGAGGGGAGTGATGAGAAAAGGTGGGGTGGGAAGGGAACAGAGCACCAGGAGCAGCTTCCAGGTAACCTGCACCATTGGGCTGCTGCAGCCATCCCTTGCTGCTATAGCAGCAGCTGCCTCCAGAGTGCAGAGAGCTAGGGAATGTCTGGCCCCATTCTCCTACCCCTCCCTCAGTCTTCAGTGGTCAGCATAATTTTTCCCCTGTTGCTCTCACAGCTGCTGAAGGAGCTCCCTAGGCCTCTGCTAACCAGCAGCAACAAAGTTGTAAAAACAAAAGTTGAAATACCAACCTGCTCTAACACTTTGACTGGATTGAACTGAAGTCCCAAAGAGGACTGCTGTGAGAGACAGCCTTGCATTTCAGACAGCCTGAATTTCAAATCTTCTCTCAGTTGCCAGACAGGATCTACTATATTTCTTTGATATGTCTCCCTTTCCTTTGATAAATTATGTGCTATCAAATTGAACAAAAGCATTATCAAAGACAAAAATATTATATGTTTCTGTAGTTTATTAAAATTTAAATCAGCAGTGTATTATTATTTTTAAATACTCACACTTAAATTGAGCAAGAAAGAGTGAAAGTTCTTACCCAAGTCCCACACATCCAAAAGAAATTCAGTTTCAAGGCACCTTTCATCAAGGAAAGTTTGTATTTCTGCTTCTACTTTGTGTCTGAAAATTAAAACTGTGGGTTATGCAAAATGGTAAAGCACTGTCACTCTAAACAAAAGCAGTGAATAGAGGGAAGAAACTCTATGTAGAAAGGAAGTAAATGTGAGAGATTCACAGGATAAATCTCATTGGAGGTTCACTACAGAAACTATAGGACAGTCAGTTTTACCTCGGTCCTGGGTAGGCTTTTTGAGACCGTTATCCTGGCGCGTGTCCGCGAGGGGCCAGCAGGGGAGATTATGCTTAGGGGCAACCAACATGGGTTCATTAGAGGCAGGTCCTGTCAGACCAACCTGGTGGCCTTCTATGACCAGGTCACAAAATCCTTAGACACAGGTATAGCAGTGGACATAGTCTTTCTGGACTTTAGGAAGGCCTTCGACACCGTCTCTCACCCATTCTCATTAAAAAACTAGGGGACTGTGGCGTCGACACCTACACAGTCAAATGGGTCACTAGTTGGCTGGAGGGCCACACCCAGAGAGTGGTGGTGGATGGATCATTTTCGACCTGGAAGGATGTGGGCAGTGGGGTTCCGCAGGGCTTGGCCCTTGGGCACGCACTGTTCAACATCTCCATCAACAACTTGGACGAGGGTGTAAAAAGCACCCTGTTCAAATTCACAGATGACACTAAGATGTGGGGAGAAGTGGGCACGCTAGAAGGGAGGAATAGGCTGCAATTGGACTTAGACAGATTACAGGGGTGGGCAGATGAGAACAGGATGGGTTTCAATACTGACAAGTGCAAGGTGCTGCACCTGGGGAGGAAGAACCAGCAGCATACCTACAGGCTGGGGAACTCCCTTCTCGTCAGTGCAGGGGCAGAAAAGGATCTTGGAGTCATTATTGATGCCAAAATGAACATGGGCAGACAGTGTGGGGACACAGTCAAAAAGGCCAACCATACCTGGTCATGCATCCACAGATGCATCTCAGGCAGGTCCAAGGAGGTGATCCTCCCCCTCTATGTGACACCGGTCAGGCCGCAGTTGGAGTATTGCGTCCAGTTCTGGGCGCTTCACTTCAGGAGGGATGTGGACAACATGGAGAGGGTCCAAAGGAGGGCCACCCGCATGATCAGGAGTCAGCAGGGCAGGCCCTATGAGGAGAGGTTAAGGGACCTGAACCTGTTCAGCCTCCACAAGAGAAGGCTGAGGGGGGATCTAGTGGCCATTTACAAACTGGTCAGGGGTGACCAGCAGGCATTGGGGGAGTCCCTCTTCCCCCGAGCACTACCAGGAGTGACAAGAAATAATGAGCTGGCAGAGGGTAGATTTAGGCTAGATATCAGGAGACACTACTTCACGGTCAGGCCGGTTGGGATCTGGAACCAACTTCCAACAGAAATGGTGCTGGCTCCTACCCTGGGGGTCTTTAAAAGGAGGCTGGATGAACACCTCGCCAGGGTTGTTTGACCCCAGTACTCTTTCCTGCCATGGCAGGGGGTCAGACTTGATCTGCTCAGGTCCCTTCCAACCCTACCAACTATGAAACTATGGACACTACCAGCACTTAAAATGTGATCTTACCAATCAGCTGAGTATGGGGATAAAGTTCAGCCCAAAAAACACATGAAGCCATGAGTGGTCCAATTCTATAGGCATTTTGTATAGAATCACAGGTTTGGAAATGACCCACAGGTCAACTAGTCCATCCCCCTTCATGGATTCCTTTTCTTAATCCATCCCTATCATGCCTAGCCAGCCTCTTCTTGAGAAATTTCTAAAGAAGGAGATTCCACAACTTCCCTGGATATATTGTCCCATTGCCTTACCGTTCTGATAGTAAGGGTAGCAGGAAACTGAATATAAAATTTAAGGGAAAAAATTTAGATAAAAATGTAAAAATACCACCAAGATGAGGAAATAGCTTCTAAAATAAAATTAGCCAGTGTAGCTACAGCAGGAGCTCATACACCAATTAGCTGTTATGACTAAATTTTGTCCTGGAGCTTGAGTGATGAGCATTACACGCCCTGATATAAACACAAGTTGCATTTTCAGAATTTTACCCTTAGAAAAGAAGTAGACTCCAAGGATTGCCAATATCCTAGTAGGTTCCAGGCTGCTCAGAGTTGGGACAGGGTCAGATATTGAGCTATGAGACTTCCATAGCCCATCTTCCCTTTCCCTTTAACATTTCATGCCTACAAACTCAGTTAACCACCCACATCTAGTCACTTAGCTCAGGATAGTCAAGGTCACCCACCAAACTCATCTGCATCTGGTTACTCTATCTTCTTCTGAATGGTATTTCTTGAAGGAAGATATCTAGACCAAACTCTTTTGTTATCAATGTCTTGTTTTTATTATCTCTAGCTCTTACCGGTTCTCACTCTGTCTTTTATGTTCTTGCCACCACACCTGGTGATGCTGTTTCAGCAGTATTTGTTCTTTGTTAATTTTGGAAGCTTGTTCTGTTTTTCTGATCTGTGTGAAAAAAACAAAAGTAAGGCTAACAGATATTAAAATCTACTCAGTATGTTTATAAAATGGATATCCCAAAGAAACATTTGATGTCAGGTTGTGTGAACCTGTGTGCTTCTGTGAGTACTTTATTGCTGAAGGACAGAGCTGTCACAGAAGATTTCTAAATAACAGAGATCCCATCATTCTTACTGAAAAGACTTGATTGGTTTGTTTGCTTGTTCTTAAACTTTTTCATTCTGAAATAAAAATTTAATAAATGCAGAATTAAAAAAAAAAAAGTAGTCCTTTTTTTTTTTCTTTCCTTTCTCTCTCTCTTTGCTACCCCTCTCCTCTTTTTAAATAGAAGAATGGGTGAAAACAAAAATGACAATGAACAAAAGAGAAATTAACAAATAATTTTGATTAATGAAAATCCAATCATTTGGAAAGGACGTTGAAATACGGAGCACAATTTAAGAACTCTTCGTTTTCTGCTTTGGTGCCCTTTGCTGATCAGTACAACTTTTCATCCATTCAGTTACTAAGTAAAAACCTTATTTTAAAACTAAAAATTTTCATTTTTAATTAGCAATGATTTAATTCCTTCAAGGGTGTAGGTTGTAGCTGTATTGGTCTAAGGACATAAGACATTCCTTAGTCTGACGAAGGGTTTTTGAACCCGAGAGCTTGCTTAATAATTGTTTTCCAACGATTTAAGTTGGTCTAATAAAAGATATCAGATTCACCCAAAGAACCTTGTGTGCCTTAAATCCTTCAAAACACACCTGAGTTAACATTATTTTTTAACAGAGAGTCACTTTTTAAAGTCAATTTACATCATATTGTTTCATCATATTTAGGGCAAACTAATGTTTGTAATCATTTCTCAGTCAAGTAGTCATATTGAAATGAATGGGGTTATGCATGTGAGCAAATAAGAACCCTACAACCCAGCAGTGTAGGGACATGGCCAGCCACCCAGGATAAAGCAGAAGTGGTGTCTTCCTTTTGCCACCACGATCACAAATGCACAGCTGCACACAGCAGATGCTATTTTTCAGCCCCATTCCCTCTTTCCCTCCCCCAAATACTTGCCCCCATCACCCCCCCTCCTGCTCCCAGTTGCCATACGTAAGCAGATTAAGCATGTGGTATGTTTTCTGATGGCTGGGGAATTATATAGTTTAATTAGGGTTTTGAATTCTAGTGAGAACAAGCAAAGTACTGTGCTTAGGGTATGTGATTTTCCCTTTATCTATGACAGCCAGCAAGAAGTTTCTTGCAGAGGCACAGAATTTTTCCCTGTCAAGAGAAGTGTACTGCATGGGAACTGGAATGTGCTTAAGAAGTGTACACATTTGGCATTTTCTTGTTTTTAGTACCTGGGGGATCAAATTTAAATTAGCATTAATTTATTTTAAGTTCAAGTTTTTTTTATTAACTTTTCCATTGATTTTCCCTCCCCACTCTGCTTCTTTCAAATACAGCACAATTGGAAGCACTTGAGAGGATTCCCTCCCCCCCCTCCCATCTCCTTGTGTTGTACAGCATAAGGGGAGAGGGGAGTGTGGAAGAGAAGGAGAAGCTACAGTAACTGTACAGGAAAGAGGGTTCAGTGTGCTTAGGAGAGTAGTAAAGCCTGTTTCCAAGCTCTACCACAACAGCCCTATATTCCTTAAGGAGAGTTAGCTGGTCAAAAAAATCACACACCTCTTCCATCAGTCAAGCTATGACAGAGCCTGGAAAGCTACCATCATTAGGGTTGTATCTCCTCTCACTTAGGAAGCCCGATTTACTTCTTCCTCTGACTCAGCCAGAAAGTGAAAGAAAATACTAATGAAAGTACTCTTGCAAGTAACAAAAGGTACTGTGAGCTCAGCATGATGATATGAGTTAAAGATTTATAAGGGCTATGAATGTATCTCAGAAGGTAGTAAAATATTAACTCCTACCCTATTTTATAAATAGTTACAAGAGGTAATAGGTCACTTATGGCAGAATTACTGAACAGAGCAGACACCCACGCCTCATCCATACTGCCTTTCCACCATAGTTTTGTGTAAAGAATTGTTGCAGATACCATAAAGACGTCACAGGATTGTGAAGGGGAACTGAGGTGTCCGTAAGACAATTTCTTTTAAAACACAACTGCAGTATGAAAGAGTTTGAACACTTCTGTTTTACAATATTGTTCAATTAACTTATAACACTTCTGATTTAGCAAGAATCTCTCTTTATCCTAATTAAAGTTTTTGCTTTAAAAAAAATTTTCACCACTTCCCAAATAAAGTATTTGAAAGTCACACCTCTACAATCATAACATTTAATACAAGGAAAATGTGTCAGCAAACTCTATGATTTAAAAAAAGCATCCTCAAATGGATTTTTTACATTTATTTTATTCACCATTAGTTTCAAAGTAAACTTGTTCACAAATAAAGTTCAATATGTTCATAACATTTTCATGACTATATCACCACTGACATTTCCATAGGACTGCCACAAGTTTGGGTTTTCTACACATAGAAAAATTGAGAATTTTACTTTTTCTTACATGGTCAATAACCGTCTTGTCATATTGTATATTTGGATCCTGTCTATCTCCATCAGTGAAGGAATTAAACCAATAACCAAATGTTGGAGTGCAAAGGAAGAAAGAGAAAGTGGGAAATATTTTAGCCATTATAGAGCTTTCAGTGTATAACTTTTACTACCTACTCAACTGGAACAGACGTATGAAAAATAAAATACCAGGACATAAACACTAACATTTAGTTTTAAAGCTTGACTGAACTCAGAATTTTGTTCAGCCTAGGAAGAAATATCTGCCAACTCTTTGGATAAATTATACCTGTAACATTAAAGGAAGCAATATTATATTGAAGACAGGTATTCTTGCTTCTGTTCAAACATTTAGTATCAACAATTCTGTTCACATTGCTTTTCATTTTGTAATATTGTCTTGAGGCCTTGGGGATGGTATCAGGCACCCGTATTGGAAAGCTTATCTATACCAAATATATTCTGATCATTAAAGTTTAATAAATAGCATTAGCAAAAGATTCAATTAAATTACAGAAGCAAAAATGAAACATAAAACCATAGGGTTTTTGCTAGGCAATATACTATATTTAATAACATTCTTTTGATGAACTTCTAAATTGCAATTTTCAAGCTTTTCATCTTCTAAGTTTTGCATCTGCAATTCTTAAGCAAAATTCCATTTCATTTTTTTGTGGATTGTGCCTGAAAACAGAATCAGAAATCAGGACCAGCTTAGGCCAAAACATAAGACAACAAGGGCAGGTCGTAGGCCAAGATTCACACGTGAAGACAGATTTCTGCTCTCCCACAGGAAGGCTGGTGGGCAGCTGCTTCTGCAGCACGGTGTCTCAGAACAATAGTTCCATGAACCTAATATTTTCAAGTTGTTTCATCAAGGAGACTACCACTTACTACAAACAGCCTTACCTTCACAAGGAATTATCACTGCTGTGTATTTCTGTACTGGAATTTTTATGTTGGATTCTTCAGCGCAAATATGGAATACAAAAGAAGGAAGGGAAAGCCATGCAACACCACCAACAAATACTAACAAATGCCTTGAAGGAGTCCACAAAGGCATTTATATCCTCTTCCCAAGATTAAAAACATTTTCTCATAAAGGTGACCTTTTCTCAAAAAGGTAACTATTTATGGCATTTGACATAATTCTCTGTCTCTTCAGAGAAAGTGCTTTTTTCCTGCTAAACTGAAATTCTTCCCAAGATACATATCAAACAGATACATATTTGAACACTGTCCTATCAAGTCGAGAATGTTCATTCTCACCCATTTCACCTAGATTTGAGTACAAGACAAAGACTTTTCAATACAGTTTAGCATAAAAGAGCTTTCATAACAGATTCTAAAAACTAAGCATAACACTATTTAAAAGCCATGTTGTGGCCTTGCAGTACTATAATATGCTTTAGTTGGAACTGTGTAGCAGAGACCTAACCACGTTATTGAAGAAGTGCTTTAGGTAAGATAGAGTTCTATTGACTAAACACATTTTTATTCCAGCTGTAACATGATTAGGAGCTATTCTCACAAGTAAGAACAAACCATGTTATATCACCATAGTTGGGCAAGTACTATTGCCACTATTTTTACACTTATTTTTGTAGTCTCTTGAGGCGGGTAGTTAATCAAAATCTGAATTTCCTCCACAAAATATTAGGGAAGATAGAGAGCAGGCAAACAAAGCCTTCTGATATACAACCAAAGAGAAAGAAATTTTTCAGGCCTTAAAAGTATGGTTCTACTCTGAAATTAGACTATTGTTCGGGAGGCAGGGGGTGCACATGCACACCCTGAGAGCACTGGTGCACCCCCTCACAGCTAGCACTCCCCAGTTAGGCAAGAGACCGGGGGAGGAGATTCGATGCTGATTCAAAGAATCAGTGATTCAGTCATAGACACAGCTTTAAATGTCTTTTCTACATACCTCGAGGTACCAGGCACGGCTTGTGAACGCTGCAATGCAGGGGCAGATGAAACATCCAACAGGAGTGCAGGGGGTACCCGCATGCTCAGCAGTGGACCTGGAAGTGGACTGGAACTATTTCCAGTCCACTTCCAGGTCTGCTGCCGAAGCATTGGGGGACCCCCCACAGCCCCTGGCTTGGTGATCAACCGTGGGGGGACCCCAGATGCCCCCCCAAACCCAGGAGGCACCAGTTGCCAAGCAGGGCAGCAGGGGGAGGGTCCCCCACACACTCCGCAGCAGACCCAGAAGTGGACCAGAAGAGCTTCTGGTCCACTTCTGGGTCCACTGCCAAGTGCGCTGGGGACCCCTCCCTTCCACGCTCCCATGGGATGCTCCATCTGCCCCAGCATCTCAGTATTCACAAGCTGCCTGGTACCTTGAGGTATGTAGAAAAAACATTTAAAGCTGTGTCTATGTATGAATCATCGAATCTCTCCAAATCTCTCTGACCTGATTTGGAGGGTTCCGATTCAATTTGGAGAGATTAAAGGGTCTCCTGATTTGATTCAGATTTGGCTGCCGAATCGGACTGAATCTCTGCCAAACTGAATTAGCAACCAAAGCTTCGCACAGCCCTTGAGGTTATACTGTACTTATTATACATGACCCTTAGTTTGTTGCTGTTGTAACTGGTACCAAATTGCTAGAAACCACTTTGCAAGTATGTAGGCAAGTAGACCATGTATTAACATATTGTAAATATGTTTAATTAAATATTTCATTGCAGTACTCTTTATTTAACCCATATGATCTCTATGGCTCTTTATATGGCTCTCATTAATTTATATAGTGCTTGAATACTGGACTAGACACGTGCAGATTTTTGAACTTCATCTACATCATCTCTATTATTCAGTCTTTCCTCAGAGCTAAAACTCTAGTCCAGGTTCTCATTATCTCCAAATACCATCCTGTTCCATTTCAATTCTCATTCTATTCAAAATTCTGCTGCCATGTCTATTTTCCTGGTTTATCCCTTGACTACCATCCCACTCCTTATACAGCTGGCCTTTTCCACTACAAATAGATATTTGTTTTCACTTGTAAGATTGTTCATTATGCATGACCCAACTGATCGTTCTCTGATGTGGTATCAAATCATCCACTCTCAACTCTGCCTTGCCAATGATGCCAATTTTCCTTAATAAAATTTCACACTTTCCCATGCAAATGCTTACCCATGAGAAGTTTCCATAAATATATGCAAAGCAACTATGTTATTTTTCTTCAAATCCCTTATTAGAATATCATGTGTTTTGACTGCTGCTCATAGGAACATGGGATATATACCTGAAAGGGACCACCTGAACAACCAATATGCCCAGTCTTATTTCCAGCTGATGAGACCTTGAATTTACATCAGAAATTCTTGTTGTGTGTTCCTAATTGCATGATCTTGCATTTTGTATGGTTTGCAACACTCAAGTTCCTCAAAGCAGTTCTCAAGGTTACCCATTTCCTATTGTATGATATGCCAATCCTCCTCACTTTCAATGATAATGCCTTTAATCAGCAAGGTTAATTAGCACACATCAACGCTTTATTCCAAAGTCTTTAAAAAATATTAAGATTGGTTCTGAGACTAGTGCTTGAAGAACTAGCAATATCCCCAGCAGGCTATTTTACATAGGTGTGTCTTTTAATATTTATTTAGATTGTAAGTTTCAAGGCAATGATTGCCTTTATGCTTATGTACAGTGCTTTACCATGGGTCCAGCCTGCACTACAAGCCTCTAGATATACTTTAATTAATGAAAAATAGCTAGAAGATGATTAGACTCCATAAAATGCAATGCTATTTGAAATAGAAGTCTGAAAAAAGCCCCAAAGATGCCCCCAAATCCTTACCTTTAATTTTATATTAACTGATGCTATTTTTTTTTCTTCAGTAAGCGCATACAGTTGTTTATAGTCAACAGGTTTATACTTCCGGCTGCAAAGACCATTTTTCATACGAACCACCAGATTATCTATTTTTCAAATACACATACAAAAAAAAAAAAAATCAATCCAAATTGTGGAAAAACATTTTTTTTCTTTTTTACATGTTGGACTCAAGTGAAATACTTCATTCACATGAAGCCTGAAAACTATTTAATATATAGTTATTTTATATATTAAGAAGTTCTGGTCTTCACAGCTAAAAATGGAAGTAGTAGAATTGGAAATAGTAAAAAGCATACGACAGCAAAGATGATTAAGAGTATGAAGCAACTGCCATACCAGGAGAGACTGAAAAGGCTCCTTTGAAAAGGAGAATGGCCAAGAGGTCTATAAAATCATGAAGGATGTGGATAAAGTGGATAGGGAAATATTACTCACCAGATCCTAAAACACTATAATTACATGGCACCCACTACAGATATCAGGATGCTAGTTTAAAACAAACCAGCATATAGTTAGCTTGCGGAATTCATTACCACTGGGTGTTGTAGGTGTAAATAGCAGAACCAGATTCAAAATGGGATTAGAGAAATTCATGGAGGACAGATTTATTGGGAGTTCTTAAATAGAACAGTCAAGGCTCTATCCACTAACATCCTTAAACCAATGATGGTTGATGCCAGGGAGACTACAACATGGGATGGATCACTCTGGATATGCCCTGTTCAAATATTCTCCCTCTATAGCAGTGGTGCCCAAAGGATGGCCTGAGGGCTGGATTTGGTCCATGGAGTCAAGTCATCCAGCCCGTAAGGCTCTTCACAAATCTGGAAATTTGTCAGTGGGGGAGTGATGACAGCATTAATTGTCATGGCTCTAGGAGTTCTGCAGCAATTAATGCTGCCACTTCTTCCCCACTGCCAGTGTTGGAACTGTGGGGGCCTCATGGGCCAGCCTGTGGCTGGTCTGCATGCCCCACACTATTAACTTGAAAATTTCTTCTCTCGGTACATTTAAGCGATCAGGAAAATAGTCAGCTGGACGCTGACGCCATTCCCACAGATCAGAACACTATTATGCTTTCCACAATAGCTCACTCCTTCATGACCTTCTTCCCCATATCTTTCATGAAGCCTTATATGACAGAAGGCAGGGTTAAAACTGCTTTCATAGACCTCCACCTTTTCCTTCTTTTAATCATATTCCAGTATTAATTCTTTCAAGGAATATTTATTACCTCATTCAGTAAAGATCTACCCAGGAATTGAGTAGTTCAGAATTGTGAAGTACAAGACCTTGGGGCTGGACTTCCAAGGTCCCTTGCAGCCCCAGTGTCTACGAAAAAAAAACCTTTGGACACGTAGCATCATCTTTCTTAAATGCTATACATGCCTAAAGCACCATGTATGCAAGATCCCAAAGCCTGCAAAAAAGTAGTTAAAAAATATAGAAGGTGGCCATGAACAACATGAATAATCTTTTCATAAAATCATAGAAAAAAAAATAGGGCTGCAAGGGAACTCAGGGAACAACCCTTTGAGTAAACAATCCCTGGCTAAACTATCCTTGACAAGTGCTTATCTAACCTTTTGATACAACTAAAGCTTAGGTACATTTAAAGTGTGACTGAAAATATTTGAACTTTTGGCCCAATTCTGCAAAATTTCAATGCACAGAACACCCAATGACTTATATGGGAGTTCCATAAAGGAAGGATCTGTGAGATAAGGCTCCTTCTTTCCAGTCTCTACCATTAGATCATCTTGAGTAGTGAAACTTGCCATCAGGCATTATTGTCAGCACATTTTTTCATTTAGTGATAGAATAATTACATTGAAACATAAAAACGTACAGTGTAAATATACCTATATCACTAGTCCTGTGAGTTGTAATGAATGCTCGAAGGTCCCGTCCACTCATTTTTTCTACCTGTTGAGAAAACAATAAATCAGTAAAACCAGAAATGTTAAGTATGAACAGTAACAACTAAATTTCTAAACACTTTAAAAGTCCTAGAGTTCCAATAAAGAGAAGGGAATTTATTTTTCAAGGTTAAGTCACCATTCTGAAACATGAAGTCACTGGGGAAAACTACCCTTCACCACCAGCACTGCACAACTTTTGGTTACTGCTGCTCCGTGGAACAGGAAACCATGGTAATTTTGTATAAACTATCTCATAATTACACCAAATAAAGTCTAGGAGCTCCTTCATTGTCTTGAGAGAATATTCATATAAACCTCCTTACTTTATTAGAATAAATAAAAAAGTAGAGTAGTTATGCTAGTAATCTTTATTATAAACCCATCACATTTGGGAAATTCAATCTAGTTATATAAAAAGTGAGTTTCTATTATCCCTAAAGACAGTCAACACAGTTCAGATATGAATCAAAGCTATAAAATGGCATACAGATGATTCTACATGTGGCTGAGAGTGGGTGTTTTATACTCATTTTGTACAAATGTAATTAATACACAAGTTACAAGGCAGTGAAGATTCAGACTCATTAGGTTTTGTACATTTGATAATACATGGCTATATCAAGCAGAAAACAAAGGCCTATTGATCAAGCCTGACATCTCTCAGTGTTCCTTGATTTATATTCTTCAGTCTTCACTGATATTATGCAATAGCACTCTGCACCGAACAAAAGAAGTATAGAAATGCTCAGAAAGCAGAAACAATATTTAGATTTCTAAAAGCCATCTATCCTAAATTGATGGTATCCATACCATAAGTACATGTTTCACAGGGTTGTTATGAAGGTAAATTCATTATAATGTATATTAGTAAGAAACTACATGGGTGGGTATAATAAAATTACACAAATAAACTGAAATTAAAAAATAAACACAATATTACTTACTTTCCCCTTAAGAGAAAAATACCATATGCATTATTAATTATAATAAGAATTTAATCCCAATTAATTCCTCATGGATACCTCTATTTCTAAACCACCAACACCTCAAAAATGAAGTGCTCACAAAAATTCTTCCAATTACTTTCAATCTAATAATTTTATTTTGGTTTTAAATTGCAACCACGTAGCACTCGCCCAAGTTTATGAAGATAAAATGGATTAGCTGTCCATGTCTGCAACAGGCACACACCTTGCTAAACATTCTTGCCATCATAAGGTCTCATCTACACACCACTTTGTACCAGTATATTCAGTATATTGTTTTGTTTTTGTTAAACAAACAAAAGACCCCACACACAGCCCCTAAATGAAAAGCTATACCACCACAGTCCCCAATATGAAGGAAGTTATGTGAAACAGCTCAACTATCTGCCTCTTTTAAGAGGAATAATCTATATAGAAAAGTACACTTATATCACTAGAACTGCATTCACACTAGGGCAGGTTATCCCACAAAGACCATAACCCTGTCTTGTGGGGGTAGGGAAGGAAAGAGCTGTCTTTGAAGAGCCAATAAGTTGAAAGAGACATGCCAAATGATAGCACATTGGGTTTGTGAGGGTTTTTATTCTTATAATGCATATAAGAAGGTCTCAATGTTATACTGTGTCTGGCAAAAAAGGCCTACTTTTTTTACTCTCAGAAACATTTGATATATATTGACATATTCTTTGTTTTCTCAGAGGACCTGTTATAAGTTTAAATAAGATGAGGAATGTTGAATTTAAGAAATAAGCCTACAAATAGGTGAGAAATGACCTACAAGGGTTCCCACATCTCTCTTCTTTCCTTCCCAATCTATGGATTTCCACGCTAGAGGTTGATCAAGACAGGCTTTCACAGCCTCATTTTGGCTCTTCTTTAGCTGAAGAGAATCTAAAGATTGCCTTCCTCGTTCATAGTATATGTGAATCCAAACAAGCAGGTACTACAATGTTGTGTCCTTCTGTTTCACTAAATGCTGGGATGGACCTAAAAAGATGAAGTTTAAGTTTTTTAGCTAAATATATTGCTGCGTATAGATGTTAACTCCTCCCCCCCACCCCCGCCCAAACCCCCATGCTTTACTGGAAGAAGCTGTGCCTTAGTTCAACCTGGCTCTGCAGTGTCTGTATAGATCGTGTGCTTTAGCAGGGCTTTTTGGTGCTTTTATCTAATAGCTGGTTCAATCACTATTAGATAAAAGTGCCAAAAAAACCCAATAAAGCACCCAGTCTATACGGATGTTGCGCAAGCCGCATCCAACTAATTTAATTCCTCCTTCCCTCCACCACCGGGTAGGCCTACCCCACAGAAAGAGCAGCAGCTGGAAACCAAGTCCCACAAACAGGAAAGAATCTTCCCTTCCCCCTTTCAGTCCCCCCTCACTTCCCCTCTGTGCTGGGACATCTCCTCCCTCACTTGGTCAGTCTGGGGTCAGGAAAATCACTTAGAGAAGAGCTGTTTCATCTCATACAGGAGGTGCAAGCATAAAAGTATGTAAGAATTTCCCTGACCATGAAACAAAATGTATTGGACAATAAATCCAGCCAAATTCCCCCTGTATCAAAAGATCCAGCACTTCTTGATGATCTAGAAAGTAAGAGAGGTCAATCTTCGGACATCCTATCTGAAAGATAGCCTGAGTCCTTGATTTCTCACTCCTGGTGCAGAGAGATGCATCTGTTAAGGCCGTCCACTCAAGTGCTCATAAAGTCCAAGGAATGCATAGCTGAGAGGTGGCTTTGACTACTTACACACCAGTTCAGAGTCTGATCTGCCCTCACAGCTTTCACACGTGAGGGAAAACTCATGCTTCCCTCTATCAAATACACCTATGGCAAACGATGGTTTGTAACCATAGCTGCATGCATCTGAACAGTGTAGTCTAGCACGCAGCATCACATAGGTACAGAAAGACGTGACCAAGAACTGATACACAAGGTCTACCTAATATTGTCAGAGTGCCTCTCAGTATGCACATGGAGCCCAGCAAGGACTGAACCAAGTCTCAGCGAAGGCAGGCTGCAGCTAACAGAGGCCAACATGGTCCCAAAGAACTCTTAGTTCTGAGGTGGAATTAAAAATTAGGCGGTAAATACACAAGTGTTTTGTATATTCACTATAAGACCCAGTTATAAAATGAATGCAGATTGACAAAGATGATAGTCTGCCACTTTTTTGGAGGAGCTCCTTTTACCTTTATCTAGATGACTCACTGGTAAACTATACTATTATTCATCCTTAAGATGCCACCACTGAAAGATCTACCTCCTACAGCTACAATGGAGGAAACCTCCCAAAAGTGCTTTAAGACAGACTCATGATTTTTCTTTAATACAAATAACATTCAAAGTCTCAGACTTTCATTGTAAACTAAAAACCAAAAGGTATAGACCCATTTTTCAGTTTCTCAGTCCTCTTAAGGAACAGAGAATACTAACAACCAGGAATCAGAATTCAGGATAAAGGGAAAGGTGTTGCACAGACTCAAAGAATCACATGCAACTCGGCTATATCCATTTGCTAGAACCTAGCGCAAGTTTTTTAATTTTTCCCAAACTTAGCCACTGGTTAGCGCACACATAGGCCCATACTCAGTTCCATTTTCTAGGCACTTTTAATTCCTATTAATTATGAACTTATTACTTTGCTATGATTGGTTAATCTGAAGCATAGATCATTATAATAAATTCTTAGCATTATGTGAGGAACATAAAACATTCAGTTGGCATGACATGACATTAGTATTTTAGTGGTATTTTTAAAAACATATGTATGAACAAGAGCTTCCCCAAATTCTCCCTTTATAAGGCCAGATGTACCCCATGCCTGCACAAATGACAAGGTGTGCTTCTCCATGCAACAAAAGTGGCTATTAAAGCAGCTTAATTGCCCTCTGGCACCACTTTAATGATGTTGCTGTTTGCACATTTGGCGGCACATTTCACTTAGATTTCATGATGATGTACATGTTCGGCAGTATATTTAGCTTTAAATGACTTTGTTACGTAGCAAGGTAAAATCCATGTGAGGTACTTTAGTTTGCTATGTCACAAAGCGCAAAGCTACACGGAGTGCTGGACACCCAGATGCGCACGGGGTAGCTTGGGCTTGGTGGGCTTCCAGCACCCCGTGCACCGTTTCCACTGCCAGCACACCCAGCCCCCTCCTGCCGCCTTGCCACAGGGGCAAGCCAGCTGTTCCCAGGCAGTCCCAGGTGGCAGGAACACAGCAGGGACAGTGCACAGGATGCTGCAGCCTACCTGCCTCTCCCGTGGCCGGGGGGCCAGCTGCCGGCAGGCCAAGCAGTCCCTGCAGGGGACCCTGGACCTTCCCTCTGCAGTAGCAGTGCCCCCTGGGACCACCCGGGTGGGCTGTTAGCAGACAGGTACTGCCCGGGGGGTGCCACCACCACAGAGGAAAGGACTGGGGTCCCCCATAGCTCAGGAACCACTCAGCCCACTGGCAACTGGCCCCCACTGCTGCAGGAGAGGATCAGAGCAGGGGGAAGGATGGGGCCCCTCACCGCATTTTTTTTTTTTGGTGGAGCCTGCCCGGGGGGGGGGGGGGGGAGGAGGGGGAAGAGGCAGGGGAGGCAGGTGAGCTGATGGGGGGCGATGACACACTGTGACATCATGTGAGTCCCTAAATTGAAACGGTGGGTTTTTAAACAACGCAATTAAAAACCCAGCAATTAAAAACCCATCATTTCAATTTTGGGAAAACTAGACCCCTGTCCCATGTACAAGCACCCAAAGGAAGCAAAGGGGATAAAATAGACACAAAAGCAGAGAGAGAATGACAGCTCTTCTGAAAATATATAAAAGCCCATCTTTGCTAACAGAGCCATTGGAGTTGCACAGGTTTAAGACAGGGACAGAGAGCAGCCTTTCTTGCAGTATGCCCTTTAAACACCAGTTAATGTTCAATCAGAACTTTGTGCAATAGTTACTTTAGGTTACTAACAACAGCACTAATTTTCCCTTAGATGAGGAAATAGCACACAGCTGAGATAGACTGTAACATCAAAGCTGCTTAAGAAGCTGTGTTGAGATGTTTCAGGCTATACAACATGTTGACTATGACTTTACTCTCTCGGCAGGCTGAAATGCTTCCCTCGTGCCTGATCCTCCTACAATGAAGTTAAATAGGGCATCTGCAGGTTCAGAATTAAACCTTAAGAGTGGAAAATGAATAGAAAACTGTAAAATGTACCTCAAAGGATTTTATATCTGATAGTTCATGAAAAAGAGCATTTAAGCCTTAATCATGACTGTGACAGTATATATTTATCATTTATATCAGAGTGCAACTATTTTGTACTAGTATGAGCAATCTGCTTTCAGGGAGTGCTTTGATAGCATATGGTTTTGAGTCCCTAGTACTGAGGAAATCCCCACTGTGCTGATATTGGTGTGCACAGTCGAGTGGAGGAACTGTGATTCAGCAAATTTCAGACAGCATTCTGAAAGCTTTTCAGCCTACTTCCATTTTCATTCTTACAAGCATAAGCCAAGGGGGAAAAAAATAATCATAAGTGACAGAAATATTGCTTGCTTCATCTTATATCTCAACCCTACTTCACAAAAACTAAATGTAAGTACTTCTGATTTATTTATTTTTTTATAGGAAAGCCACTGCATTTTGTTTCAAGGTACAGGAAAGTGATTTTCAGTAACATTCCTCCTTTCCTTTTAATAAAGGGTAGAATCTATTTTACATGGTGGCATTATAATGTTTAGGAATAGGTATTTTGTATCCTTAAAGAGTAATTTCCATTAAGTTACTGCTGTCTTCCATAATATTCTAAAATCTGCTTGTATCTCTCTTGGCTGTTGACACAGTATTGAAGAGTGACATATGGATTCATATATTCTGATCACAAATAATGTCACTTCTATTTAAAAAATGCATTTGCACCAAGAGTAGAGATGAGAGAAAGCCAAAAAGATTAATCTTTAAAACTCTGGGCTTGCTTGGACTGCTAAGCCAACATAGTGGCTAGAATATTCTAGATTTTATGTATACAAAAGTTTCAACAGAAATATGGTGTGCATTATGGTACATAATGCACCTAATTAAAAAGCACAAGTTCCATCAACTTTAAGTAAGACTAATTTCCTTTAGGCTTCATCTATGTGGGAATGTCATGGCAGAGTAACATTTGTTCAGATTCAGTCTTTTTAACTGTTATTTAGTGTCCTAAGATGCAGTAGTTAGTCCTCCTTAGAAAAGGGCTAACTCTACTTTCTAGGGAATGTGCTTCAAATGTTTATGAGATACTTCTTTAAAACAGGGCTAGATATTGCTTTTTTTCGACACTTGTACATTCACCAAAATAAATAAATAAATAAATAAATAAAGCAGTCTTGGGAGAACTCAAACTATTCCTAAATTTGGATCAAAATAATAACTAGTTTTAGCTCCCTAAAAATGTCAATATTTCTTCATTTTATTTTCATTTTAGCTTTTTTAGTTAAACATTTCAAAATTTTTCAGGCTAGATTCACATGGAACCTTGATTGTCATTTACAAAATGAAAGAAACGTCTCTCTCCCTCTCATGCCACATAGCTCAGTAGCTAGAGTACTCACTGGGTGCATCTACACATTCATTAATGCACAGTAGTTACTACACAGTTTAGTACTTGCTTAACGAAGGACTAACTAAATGCACAGTAACTAGTTACTGCAGAGTAGTGCTGGCGCGCAGTTTCTTTGTGATGCTTACTGCCAGTGCTGTAGCAAAGGGGTTGGGGGGCGGAAAACAGGGTGACCACCCTGGGCGCTAAAGTGATGGGGCGCCAACAAGCACTGCTCAGTTGGGGCAGGGAGCAGGACAGAGCCATGAGATGGCTTGTTTTGGGGGGATGCAAAGACGGGGGAAGAGTGGCTCCTGCCACTGCGTGCACTCCCAGGCATGCATGGGGAGGCATGTGCCCCCTGGATCTGTGTGCAGAGTGAGGGTGGGCTGCCACTTCAGGTTTTGCCCTGGGTACCAAACTTTGTTCCTACAGCATTGCTTACTGCCAGTAGCTTAATAACACTAGCAGTGGCATATCAACTTGGCTTTTGACAGGCATGCTACTGTGCAGTGGTAGTAGGCTACTGCACAATAAACATCTTGTGCAGATGTGCCCACTGAGGAGTTCAGATCTCTTGTCTGAAGATTATCCTTACTACTGGACTAAAAAGGGACTTTTAATTAGCTAATTCCAGATAAAAGTATCTCATGCCAAGTGGACAATCTGTCCACTCTCTTTACATTTATCCTCTTCCCCTCAGAGAATGCTCAAGATATAAATCATTAAATCTCCAGTTAATATTCTATTAGTCATGGGCGACTGGTGCCTCCCGAGTCTGGGGGGGCACCAGATCGCCAACGGGGGGGGGGAGGGTCCCCCAACAGCCAATCACCAAGCACCCCCTACGTGTCGCTAATGCTATTCGTTCTATATAAAAAACTCAGATCTGTGACCAAACTTGACATCTTCACCCCGCACTTCACAAGCTCCTTCCCGATCACTCTTCTGCTTGCCCATCAACTGCAGCCCTCACTTTATACCATGTGCTTCTGGAGATACCTCAGCATGACATCCTCCAATGTAAGGATAGCCTGCAGGTTTCCACCTGCAAACGTCTGTCCCCGTACATCAGAAACCAAAGATAGCCACTAACCCTATACCAGGGAAAAAAAGAGCTTCCCAAATGCAGAGACATAGTTAACAGAACCTATACTAATGGAAGATAATTTGAAAAATGTCTTTCCTTTTTGTAGTGAAGGAATGGCAAGAAAAGATACAAAACTGTGAAAAAGAAAAAAGACAACGTGTTTTCATTGTTCTCACAGACTCTACAGAGTATTTAGCCATGTCACTGGAGTCAAGCAGAAGGCAGGTGGGGTGGTACTTTAGGCTCACTCTACATGTGTAGGTAAAGTAACAACGGGATCAAATGTTCAATCCACATAAATCGAGCCCCCTGCCATGCCACATTTGCCTGGCTGGAGGCGAGGGTGGGATCATACATCAGATCCCACCCTGCCTTATTGCCAGTGCAAGGAAAGCCCGATTCTGGGCTCCTCCTGCATCGGAAAAAAGCAGGCTACTGTGGCTGGAAGCCCCCTCTGCTGAAAGGGCTCCCAGCCATGGAGACCACATGCAGCTAGGCTGAGAGTCCTCACACCTGACATGACCCTGGGTCCTAGCTGCACCCCACATGCAGCTGGGGACAAAGAGTCCTGCATCTGATGGATGCATTCATCTAATAGAGGGTCCTGAAGAAACATGTGAAGGGATGGTTTCCAGAAACATGCTTAAAAGATTTTAAAAAATAGATAAAAAATAGAAGACAGCTTTGAGAAAAGGGCACGGGGTTCTGCGATGTACAGTGTAAAAAAATCATTGTGATGGAGCACCTTTTGTTGCTGAGGTCAAGTCCTTACCCCAGCCTACCAATGTTCTGCAAAATAAAGCACAACCCATCCTGGGACCTACATTTAAAGCAAACTCATTCATGTTTTCTCATCTTCCCACATCAACAAGTCATGTGGAAGTACAGAAAGGGAACTCTTTCAAATTCATTGCCTATAGCAGAGTTCAGAGACCTATGGCCCACAGAGCCATCAGATGCAGCTCACAGACATAAGGTTTCAGTGGCATTGGGCAGCAAGGGGGGTTGGCAGCAGTCACTCTCCCTGTGCCACCACAAAAAGAAACAGTGGCAGTGGCTGGGTCCTAGTGCCCACCTACCCATCAACCTTGACCTGAACTGAGTCAATCTGTCCTGCAGCCTTAAAAGGGCTGCTGACAGCTGGCTTGCAGCATTTCGTAAACTCTCCCAAAATTTGGCCATGGCTCAGTTCCATTGGTGTTAGGTTTGCACCACCTACTTGTTTCCTGAAGAAAAACAAAAGCAACTGATGTGGTAGATTTGTTTTTTGTTATCTTGGTAAATTTTGCTACAACTGAGTTGCAAAATATATTTAGTTGGCATTCCATCAATGACTTATACAGCGTTTGGGATTCTTGATTGTAAAAAAAAAAATTAAAAACAAGGCACCCATTTCCTTCCTAATCTCAGTATCATTCAGAGCCCACTCTGTGCAAAATCTCATGTGATTTGACCTATTTCATGGCATAACACAGTAGAATGCTGCTGATGGCATAGCAAAACCTCCATGAGAGGGGGACTGACAGTTGATCTAACACTTAGCTAGTTGCTGACCAATTACAAACACAAATGGCAAGTTCTCAGATGATGATATCATCATAGCAACACCTCTTCCATCAATGAAGGCAACTCTCATGTTGTCATTGTAATGCTGGGGTGGGACTCAGCATAGTTTTCTCAGAAAGTGGTGTTTGCCACCTGAAGCTCTGCCATCACAGCTGATCATACTGGTTCTGCATACTTGTCCATCATACTTGTCCATCAGCCACCACTGACTAGTTGACACAGCACAGAGGCAGTAATCCACTGAGTAAACTTTTGCCAAGCAATTATCTGGAGCAGCAACAGCTCAGTATTACCTCCTGCTTTGCCTTTTCCATTCAGTGAATCATGACAGCATCAAAAGCTTTTTGAAACTGCCAAACTAATCCCACCTGCCTGGGCAAATCCAAATGCACGTGCATCATCCTGGTCACATGAATGATGGTCATGACCATAGGGCTCAGCAGCATGTCCTCCATGCTACCTGATGGGATCCCTCCCTTGTTTTCACAGATGGGCACTTATCACAGAAAACACATATTTTAAAATAATCCCATCAAAATGCAATTGATGCAAGAAAAAGAATCATGGGAGCTTGTTAGATTGACCTCTGTTCCAGAATGCCTGTCATTTCCAGGAATAAGCCCACAATGCACTGCAAGAACAATCACAAAATTGAAGGGTGTAAAATTGCACCTGGGAATATCTGCCCAGAATGCTAAACAGTTAGCTCAGTGCCTGTTTTGAATTATGTGGGCAGTTATTAAGAAGGGAAATTTCTCAAGCAGGTTAAAAAAAAAAAAAATAGCGTTTGTGGACATGCTCCAGTTCAACAAGGTTAAACCATCACCTTAGAGTAAATAAACTAATGCAAAAGTAACGTACCTGTGTAGCTAAGGCCTAAATCATTCAGATTTAAAAACTCCTGTGCTTTGTTTATTGACCTAAATCCTCCAGAAACCTTTACACACAATTCCTGAGCACATCACCACCACACATTTAATGGGGGGATGCTTAGAATTCTATGTAGGCGGAAGCTTTCTATCAACTAATTTCTTGTCACTGTTTTGCTCGTGAAAAAGATATTCAGAAAACAATTTAGTAACTTCGTTATTTTTGAAGTAATTATGAATATAGTCATGCTCCAATAGTGGGCCAGGTACATCCATCTATTTTGGCCCCATGTTTTTAAAAACATTTTTATTACCTTTTGATTAGCAGTAACTCATTCTATATTTTTACTATTCTTATCATTGCTTTGCAGGACTCATTGAATATATTTGGTCCTCACTTTTCCAACATATCTTTAAACAGTCCTTTGTAAACAATGTCCACTCCTTCCTTGCATTCTTTTTCAGAGATGTGATGACTAGGATGACCATGGATGATTAATAGGTAGGGCTAGTTATACTAGGAGTGTTTCACTGGTGTAGAAATACAAGTTAGACTGCCTTAGCCAAGTATGGATGCAGCTATACTAGCAAATGCATGAAGTCACAGGGATAACGGTATCTACATGTGGAACTTCTGCCAGCCCACTTACATTGGTCAGGGATCACAAATCTTCATGCCCCAAACCAACAGCTCTGCCAGCAGAAGTCTAGTCTCAATGTACTATATTGTACTGCCTGCACTTTTACCAGCAAAACCTCTACCACAGTGGGGATGCAGATGTATTGGTAGAAAGGTGCATTATACTGGTATAGCTATTCTTGTACAGGTAAGGAAATCAACTCTCTTAGTGATGGAGAGCTGTATTTTTTACAAAGTTGTTATAAGAGCCCATTAGAACCAGGGCTCACAACACAATGCTTATCACTTAGTGTTTGGACTCTAAACGAAGCATGCTTTTGTCAGATTTGGTCATGTGAGCAACTGCACATTTTAATACTAATACAATCGTATTCTCACTAGTGCTTGTCCTAATATAGTTATTTTGATTTCAAATAAAAATCTCATCCCTAGGGACATGTCTATATCCACTCCAGAGTGTGCTATGGAATGTGATGATGAAGCATGGCATGCTACATACACAAATGGTTGGTTATAGAGGTGCTGGATGCATGCCAGTCAGCTCACTGTGCTGTGTAGAGCAAGCATTGCTTGTACATCACTATGTCTACCACCCTGGACTTCAGAAAAGCAGATTGACCCCCTCAGGGAACTGATGGGCAGGATCCCCTGGGAGGCCAGTCTGGGGGGGAAAGGAGTCTAGGAGAGCTAGTTGTATTTTAAAGAAACCTTATTGTGAGCACAGAAACAAGCCATCCCAGTGTGCAGGAAGAATAGCAAATATGACAGGCGACCACCTTGTCTTAGCAGAGAACTCTTCACTGAGCTTAAACACAAAAAGGAAGCATATAAGAAGAGGAAGCTTGGACAGATGACTAGGTCAGAGTATAAGAATATTACTTGGGAATATAGGGATGAAATTAGGAAGGCCAAAGCACAATTTGGGTTGCAACTAGCAAAGGACATGAAGGGTAACAAGAAGGGTTTCTACAAGTATGTCAGCAATAAGAGGAAGGTCAGGGAAAGTGTGGGTCCCTTATTGAATGGGGGAGGCAATAATGATGAGAAAAAAGCTGAAGTACTCAATGCCTTTTTTTTTCTTTTTTTTTTTTAACCTCGGTCTTCATGGGCAAGGTCAGCTCCCAGACTACTATACTGGGTAGCACAGTTCAGGGAAAAAGTGAGCAGCCATCAGTGGCGAAAGAAAAAGTTAAGGGCTACTTAAAAAAGCTGAACATGTACAAGTCCATGGGGCTGGCGGCAATGCATCTGAGAGTGCTGAGGGAGTTGGCCGATGTGACTGCAGAGCTGCTGGGCCATTATTTTTGAAAACTCATGGCGATTGGAGTGTGTGTGTGTGGGGGGGGGGGGGGAGTCCCCAGACAATTTGTAAAGGCAAGTATAGTGCCCATCTTTAAGAAGGGGAAGAAGGAAGAACCAGGGAACTACAGACCAAATCAGCTTCAGCTCAGTCCTTAGAAAAATCATGGAGCAGGTCCTCAAGGAATCCTTTTCTAAACAGTTGGGGGAGAACAAGGTGCTTTGTAACCATCAGCATAGGTTCACCAAGGGCAAGTCATGCCTAACCAACCTGATCTGCCTCCTGTGATGAGATGACTGGCTCTGTGGATGCAGAAAGAGCAGTGGCCATGATATACCTTGACTTTAGCTAGGCTTTTGATATGATTTCCCACAACATTCTTGCAAGCAAGCTAAGGAAGTATGGGTTGAATGGACTGTAAGGTGGATAGAAAGCTGGCTGGATCATCAGGCTCAACAGGGAGCAATCAATGGCTAGATGTCTAGTTGGCAGCCAGTATCAAGTGGAGTGCTGCAGGGGTCAGTCCTGAGCCAGTTTTGTTCATCAGTGATCTGGAAGATGTGATGGAGTACACCCTCAGCAAGTTCATGGATTACACTAAGATGGGGGGAATGGTAGATATGTTGGAGGGTAGGGCTAGGATTCAGAGTGATCAACACAAATTGGAGGATTGGGCCAAAATAAATCTCATGAGGTTCAACAAGGGCAAGTGCAAAGTCCTGCACTTAGCACAGAACAATCCCATGCACCAGAACAGGTTGGTGGCTGACTGGCTGGGCAGCAGCTCTGCAGAAAAGGACCTGGGGGTTACTAACAGTGGACAATAAGCTGAATATGAGTCAACAGTGTGCCCTTGTTGCCAAGAAGGCTAATGGCATACCGGGCTGCATTGGCAGGAGTGTTGTCAGTAGGTTGAGAGGAAGAATCACTTCCCCTCCAATACTCCACATCTGGAGTACTGCTTCTAGTCTTGCCCCTCCGCCCCCCATACAGAAAGGATGTGGACAAGCTGGAGATAGACCAGCAGAGGGCAATGAATATGGTTAGGGGGCAGGGGCCATGACTTCTGAGGAGAAGCCCCTGCCCCCATGACTTCTGAGGGAACTGGGCTTATTTAGTCTGGAGAAAAGAAGGCTGCAGAGAGGATCTGATAGACATTTTCAACTACCTGAAGGGTGGTTCCAAAGAGGATGGAGCTAGACTGTCCTCAGTGGTGAGATGACAGAACAAGGAACAATGGTCTCAAGTTGCAGCAAGGGAGGTTTAGGCTGGATAGTAGAAAAAAACTCTCACTAGGAAGGTGGTGAAGCACTGGAATGGGTGATGGAATCGCCATCCTTGGAGGTTTTTAAGGCCCAGCTCAACAAAGCCCTGGCTGGAATGATCTAGTTGGGAATGGTCCTGCTTTGAGCAGGGGGTTGAACTAGATGACCTCCTGAGGTCCCTTCCAACCCTTATTTTCTATGATTCTACCATTTTGAGACAGTCAAGACTACACTCAAGAGTGAAGTTCTCAAGAGTCAGGAAACTGAAAATTATTAACTATGTCCCCAGTGATTTTTAATTACATAGTATTTATCGAATGATTATTTTCCCCTTATATAATTACTTTGTCATTCTTAGACTGTTACAGTAAGTTAATAAGCATAATGGTACTCTCTGAACCTCTCTCACATAACATTCCTTACATAAGGAGTCTAATTAGCTTCACCAGTAGGTACTTTTATTTATGTTAACAGCATTGGACCCTGGAAGTGCAAGGCACACTAATATGTCATCTGGCTGTCTCAGACCCAGAACAACAAACTGTACAGTAATACAGTAGCCCTCTGTTGGTATGAAATACTTGAAGCATCAAAATAAAGTACTTCTGTCCCAAATAAGTACCAAGAATGAATTGGTATTAATCTCCAAGGTCTCCTTTATTAGATAATTTGGTAACCTTACTTCAGAGAAAAGATTCTTGTTCAAGGAAAAGAAAACATAAGCAACAGAGAAAAGCACAATGTTCAGCTCTGGAAGTAGGACCCAGAGATTTCTCTAGGAGCTTTGAAGAAATGCTTTATCATCTCCTTCAGTTGTTCCTAATTGCAGACTAAGTGTTCTCCATAGCTGTACCCTGACCGCAACCTAGCTGCTGCCTTCTCCAAGCCTAGGTAGGAAGAAATTCTGTTCCTCTCCTCTGGGAAATGGATATTCTGAGCAGTTCAGGCTTCATTCTGCTCTCTTGTTTTCTGTCCATTCCCAACTATTATTTAGATAGTTGTATTTTCCTATGCTCATCTACAAGATTCCTTTATTTTTTATACATAAGACCCATCTGCCATGATGCCCAACAGAAAACTCACTTATCAATAACAAGTCTGAAGAGTGTTTGGGAATGACTGATAACAATTAATCCTACCTGTTGTTAACATACCCTTATATTATCACCAATCATAATGTTGGCCAGTCACCTTGTGCTTACTTGCCTAGGTTTAGATTGTGTACTTATAATAGTAGCCCTGTTTTCTTGTTTTAAAAACCCAATTGTAGGTACTAATAAGATTTTCTTAACCTCAATCTCCACTCATTTGATGTTATTGATAATGTCTTGATAGCCAAAACTTATCCTTCCTAGGGTAGAAAGAGGTGGTCTTTGGAGTAGGGTGAACTGTGCCACCACTTGTCCTGGCACAGCTGATTTATTTCATTGGTGTTTACAGACATTGCAGGGGTCATTGTAACTCAGGGTAAGACCCCTGCTGTCCTAGGGCTTTAGGGACCCAGTCCTGCAGGACAAGTGCCCTAGGTGCCACGCCCCAATTCACGATGTACATCTGAAAACGGGAGAACCCTCATGCAGGTTCCTCCACTTCCACATGTGCACTTCAAATTTGGGCAAGGCAACTGAATAAGTGCACCAGGGGGATCTCCCACAGGGGAGCTCCCATGATGCGCAATAAGCACATAGACATTTAAGGTGCCACAATACGACTACCTTTGTTCATGGTAACAGTTTTGAGCACCTGGAGCTCAACAAGAGCCTATAATGTCTGTTTGCTTGCACCTTGTGCCACCCCTAGTGTCATATATCCGTTACACTGTCAGTGTTGTAATACTTTTTCACACACTTACAGTAACTTTCACTCCTCTGTCAAAGAACTAATCAGCCTGAACACGAGGGAGCAAAATTTATATAGAAGCAATTTAGTTGGCCAGTTTTCAGTACTATTTTGGTACTGATGCAGACAATTGTTTAGATAAGAGCTCATTTCCTTCCAGCTTACCTGTTCATCTCTTCTGCAATGAAGTCATAAGCTTGTATTTGATCTTAGTCCTTTTCAGTGAAAGTTATTCTGATATCATAAATTCAACATTATGACTTCACTGAAGCATCTAGGAAGAAGATATTCATGTGGACTGAGAAACAGCAAGGCCTGGTGCAAGTCCCTATTTTATGTTCAATAACTAGAAAATGTAGCAAGACAAATGATAATTGAAGTAAAAGTTAAATAGATTTCTGTTTTAAGAGAGACTGATGCATAGGAAAACCTTCCTCCACTTAAAAGACCGTCTAAGTCCAAATCCAGACACACAGCTTCAAAGCTTTGTTGATACTTCAATACAGCCTCATAGCTGGAAGCCTTGATGTATTTTTTGTTTCCAAGATGCAAAGGGTGAATAAATCAAATAGACGTTGAGCAGAAGTCTTCAGTACACAGAAAATTACGTTTCCAAAGATTGCCAAGTCAGCCACATCTACAGTCAGCCATGACTAATCTTTTTAGTAACAGTAAAAAGTATAAGGTTACCAGTCCTGCATTTTTGCTCATGTTGATAATTTAGTATTTCATTATTACTTCATATACTGTCACTTCTTTCATTCCTATTGCTTTTTGCAGATATTTATTCCATTATTATACTATACTATTTTGAGTCCCCATGTACAAAAGGTTTCCTTGAATACAAAAATTTAGACCCAATTCTGATTTACTTCTTTGGGCAGAATTCCCAATAACTAAAGTTATCCAAGTGCATCATAATGTTACATTCTTAATTTGACAAAACAATTAAGCACATGCTTAAACTGTAAGTGCATACTTAAATCAAGTTTAAAAATCAATGGCATACAAATTTGCTTTTTTGGAACCAACCTCTTAAGTCCTAATCCTACTCTCAGCGAAGTCAATGGAAGTTTTGCAAGCCACTTCAAGGGAAAAACGTTAGGTCCTGAATGTGGTTAAATTAAGTTAGCTCTACTCAGGTGCTTGAAAGTTACATAACCTCTACCTATTTCACATGTTAGAGTGGTGTGGTATCAGGTAGGTCCAGGAAATATACAAGGAAGGCAAGGATTTTTTTTTTAGTGCAATGAGGGAGATAACCAAAATGATCCTTGACATTAAGTGCATATTATAGCATTGTCTACATTTTACCAGCACTACCAGTCACTCAACAACTTGTTTAATATATGTATACAATAATAGTAAAGCCACTGGAGCTTTTTAACAGTAGTTACCAATGCAGCACCAGTGAGAACTTTGTTTATATGTTATCTAGGGTAGGCACAGCTGTGTACAGTTTTTATTTTCTTCTTGGACTTGTCACAAACAAGCCCCTTGTCTTCAGTCCTTGTTCTTTCAAATGCCTGGAGCCTTTAAAAAAAAGTTTACTGACATTTGTCCAGTTTCTTTTCAAGTTTATGGACCTGTTAGTTGCCTTACCATTGCATATTTCCCTTTAGTGGAGGGGAATGTTAAAGTACAGTTGCGGGGGTTCCTGAATGCTAAATATATCTGGGGAAACAAATGAGGGATTAAGGAAAGAAA
The DNA here is from genome assembly GCF_030867095.1 of Alligator mississippiensis. Lineage (NCBI taxonomy): Eukaryota > Metazoa > Chordata > Crocodylia > Alligatoridae > Alligator > Alligator mississippiensis. Next base: position 222,284,077 of record NC_081827.1, on the reverse strand, counting down.
TCAGAATAAACATAAGGAAGAAAGGCAAAATACCACTTCCAGGTGTATAGCTGGATGCAAAACTCAAAATGAAAAACACAGTATCTTTAAACACAACCTTTCCCTTCTGCCAGTTTAGCCAACTACCTGAGAACACCACCTATTCATATTACTTGTCAGCAAGTGCTACCAGCAGTCCCAGACAAACAAACAAACATCCTCTTCCCCACAGAGATGCATATAGTTGCATAGTAATAGTTTTATGCTCCTACAGTCAAGTATTCACTGGAAAATACCCCTAATCTCAGTATCATTCAAATATTCCATCTTTAAACAAAGAATTGTAAAGTAGAAATAGCTGAAAGTCAGGTATATCCCAAAACAAACACAGGCCTTTTTGTATCCGATAAGCTCATTACTTTAGATTAAATTTCATTTAACGAGGAAGTAGGAAGATCAAGTTGAGTAACTTTTAAACCCAATGAATTTCATAGCATACTTTATCCATGAAACAAAAAAAGCATTATCTCATCTCCTCTCCACACATCAGCACGCTGCAATGCCACTATTGTATCCCTTACATTTGACTATATTTTTAAAAAATAAATTCAGTTTATCTTGGATGTAAAAACTAGCTCCATAGTTAACAACAACATCATACAGAGAATTAACAAACAACTAGTTAAAAAACCCCACAAAACAGAAGTCAAATGGTTAAAAATAAAAGGAAAGAAAGCAAGAAAAAGACTGGGGAGAGACATAAAAAACCAGGAACTGAAGTCACCTATGTCTGCCAAGCTATCTTCAATCAAGTGATTCAGCTGGTGTTTTGTTTTTTTAAAAAAACAAAGCCCCTATACATCCCCCATTTTTGCTGACCAAATGAATCCATTTCAAAGTTAGCCCCAGCAGACAGTCTGCCTGTCAGTGTCAAAGGCTTACCAGAAGGAGAGAGAGAGAGAGAGAGAGAGAGAGAGAGAGAGAGAGAGAGAGAGAGAGAGAAGACTGCTCGAGCAGAAGATGCCAGTTTCAGTGTTATCATTCCTGGTAGGTTTCTCATACCAATCTTGGGTAAGACCCTGGCCCACTGATATCCAGAACAAATTTCACAGAATCTCACACCTGGGTTTTAGGGTTCTTCACATGCAAAGTCTATAGAGTCTTAACAGTAACTTTTTATGTTAGAAAAGGAAGTTTCCCCTCTATCCTCTGGCTAAAAATTTATTTTTAAAATGTAAAAGTATAAACCAATATAGTTCAAGATCTGCAGTTAAGCAGAAGCTGAGTTTCAGTAGGAATTATACTATACCTTCCGAATCTTACACACTATACCAATTTACAACTGCTTAACTTTTGGATGGATAAGGGGACTTTTGTTAACCAGCTCAAATAGCAGGTTTGTTATTATGTTATTAAATAATAGTATTGTTTTCCAACTTGTTCAGAAAGCTTCTTTTACATATGACAGAGTGAGCAACTATTACTTTGCCACACTGGGACCCATAAAATAAAATGCTTTTAAAAAAGTCAGCATCATTCATATAGTTCCATAGAAATAAAGACAATGAAATAGAAAACCCCCATAGAATCAATGTCTCTTGCCTTAGAAGCATCTTGAATGTTTATTTCTGATAAATGTAAAGTAAAACCAAGGCATTTATCTAGCAGCTGGAAACCATTACTCTATGCCAACGTTCTGTTCCACTAATAATCTCTCTTAAATTGCAGCATCTCTAACAGCCCTACAGATTGGGTCTATACACTCCTAACACCCATATATTTTAGCCACCTCTTTTTAAATATATAGTGAATACTTTGTAAGTGCAAAGGGAACAGAAACTCCAGAGAAAATAAATGTGGAGGAAAACAACTAACATTTCTTGAGCTTTGCTACCTTAAGAACATTAATGCAACATGGGCCAGGTCCAAAATCTGACCAAATTTTTAAGCATTAAACTCAAATGGGAGAAATGTTCCCAATTCCAAATATCCAGTTTATTAATATAATCTACCTTTCTGGAGAGAAGAAATAACAGTATAAATTTTGGGAAAACAACAATAACAAGAAAGTTCTGCGCTCTCTCTGCAGTACAGGTGGGCAGGACACAGCACTGTAAGTTACATCTCTGTGCAATATTATACAGAGCTGTTAGTTTTATTCATTTAAAATGAAATTCAAAACCAAGCCAGACCAGTCTAACATAAAAAGTTAAAATTGGCCAGTAAAGCAAAATAGTTAAATGTCATCTAAACTGAGGGACCCAGCCTGAACATAGAGCACTCTAGCCTTAATACATCAGTGGCCTTATCCCATACATTTTTAGGGCTGCAATTGTTCAATTTTTTCTTCAATTATTTGACACCTTTCATGAGGGCATTTTGGGCCAAATGAGAATTACCTTGACGCAGGATTCAGAGACGACATTTTGTAGAATAGTCTGCCTTCAATCTTGCCTTCCATATGTGGTTTTAAGATGAGCAGAAGAGGGAGGGGGATCCTTTGTGGTATAGACTATATATTTTTTGGTTTTCAGGGCAAAATGCATTGCTTAATCTATAAGAATTAGCAGAGAAGGATGTGTGATTTACATGCTGGTGATCATTAAAGGCTATTTAATTTGTCAGGACTATGACTCCATGGCTTTTTGCAGGAGTTTTTATTTCTGCTAAATACTTGCTGTGTAGCATGGATCACTTTAAGTGCTAAGCAATTCTAGTGGGTTGGAAGCAGTACTTCCAAAGTAGTAGATTTGCTTGGTACCCTACAGTGTTCTGCGGAACTGCGCTCAGCACCCAGTAGGAATGAGACTGCAATGCTCAAGCTTGATTCTTCAACAAAGCAAGAAACTAAATTAAGAAGTAACTAGGTGACAGTATTCCTCAAAAATGATTTTATATAGGCTGAGAAATATGGTAACCAAATAAAATTAAGTAGAATAGTGAGGTATGGCACCATTTAAAAAAATGGGAAAAAAATGCTCACTGAGGAAAAAAAAAATGTCAACTCAGTGTTGTGACATTATATTTGGAAAACAAACTTCTTATTAACTTGGATTTATTTCACACTCACTATTTACTGCATTTTAACCAACTGTGGTTTACAAATGAGCCAAAGGTGTATCATAATAGTTTCAATTGTCTTGATTTCCCTCTATCTCCATTCCCCCCCCAAAAATATTTAAAATCATTTTAAAGCAAACTAAGTTTTAACGAAAAATAATTTATATTTTTTCTGTTGTGAATGCTAAATAGCTCTTCATTTGTTCAGATGCACTCTCTCCTCCAAATACTTAAAACATATTCAAATTCTTGTAACTTCAGCATCTGAGTTAGACGATAGATAAAATAAATACAGCTAAGCAAAACCAGAAGAACAAAGCAGAACTGTTTTCAAGACTGCTATTTATCTTTATAATCCTTCCTTTCCAGAAAGCAGGTCCTATGTAGCTACTACTCTACCTACTTATGAGCAAAGGTACTTCTCTTGCTCTCATTCAAATAAGAGATTCCAGGTAGTTGTGAAAAAGTAGAAGTATCAACTGACATTAAAAACTGGTCATGCTAATATTCTTCAAGCACCGAGAACATCTGTGAAAGCCCAAGTTGGAATCTGGCTTTAATTCCAGGGCAGGTTAAATGAAGCAGAAAAACATTAATGATTTGAAAGATGCAAGAATCATAGCAAGAATAGAACTGTCAAATAGCAGTCAACTAAACTTCTTGTCCAAAAAAGTGAAAGATACAATGAATCCTGGCAGAGATCAGATGAAGAGGTCACAGCAATCCAGGTAGCTTTAAGAGGGAAAGGACATATACACTCAAAGATTCACATAGTATTTGCTAACAAATACAGTGGAGGCAAGGTCCTTTCCTAATGGCACTGAGACTGTAAAAAAATACTCACAAATCAAATCCTGAAGAAGGCACAAGAAGAATTAAAGGATGAAAGCTTAAACCAGACAAATTCAAAATAGAAGTGCTGCCAGGATTTTTACGAGTAAAATTATTAACCATTTAATTGCACATCAAGGAAAAGGGTAAATACTTCAGCTCTTAATATCTTTACATCAAGTTTGGATTTCTTTATAGAAGATATTTTGACCTAATAACTTATCTTTGCTTCATATAGAATCTTAAGCTAAATAAACAAGAGGGATCACTGGTTTTATTTTTTAAATACATGAATGCATGAAAGCTTGCTTAATAACTATTCTCCAACCATTTGGGTTGGTCTAATAAAAGATATCAAATTCACCCAAGGAACCTTGTCTGCCTATGTCCTTAGACCAACATGGCTACAACCTAAACCCCTGTGACTATGACTAGTTATCATTAACTTACTGTGTTTCACTGGTAAAACAGAAGTGCTTCAACACCCTTACAAACCTAATGGAACCTCACAAAATAATTCCTTGTCTTTCTATTACTTCCAAAGAAGCCAACCCACATCTAGGGTGCCTACAGATGTTTACGGCCCCACTCTAACTCGTGGCACTTTATGTAAAGTGCCATGAGTTAGAGGCCCTGCCCCAACAGAGGGGTAGGGGCTGGAGCCTGCTTGCCCTGGCCAGCAGATGGGACCCTGCCTCTCCCCTCCCCTCAAGCTCTGGGGCTATCAGTGGGAGAGGGAGGAGGGGGAATGGGTTTTTGCTTTGTGCTTATTTTATCCAATAGGCTTTCTTTTGCTTTAATTCTGTGGGTCTAAGATAACATGACCGGGGAAACTCAGGAAAATAGAGATTTACACAAAATACATGCATCTTTCTTTCCCTAAAAAAAAAAAAAAAAAAAAGCCAAACAGGAAGTGCTCCTCAGGTAACAGGGAACATTTTAGCACTTTTCCCAGTCAGAGCATATATTAAAACCTCTTATGATTTGAAGTTTCTTACAGTATGTATTTCCATAACCAAACAACATATACGTTTCATTAGTTTTCAAAGAAAAAGAAATTAGACATGTCTATCTTCTTCTTTAGATGGTATGGGTTGATTTTTAGGTACCCACATACAATTCTGACACTCCAAAACTTTGGGAGGTCTGAGTTTGGGACTGGGTCCTGCCACTGTCTCCTTCCTATCATCTAGGAGGAAAGAGGCACGTGAACCCACATACAGTGTGTTAGACACTACAGGCTACAACTCAGCTGACTGTCTACCTTCCCCACTAACTGGAGGTAGGATTTCTCACAAGAGTTGCTGCCCTACAAAGTTGAACTTAAAGCAGAATCTCTTAGGCTTTGGGTCTCAAGATCAAGTAGAAGAGGAACTCGGGCTTCAACACTACCAGCAGTAGAAGTCACTCTCCAGAGTTTTGACTCCGGTGAAGGGCTGAACATATGCAAACAATTGATTTATTCCCTCAGGACAGAGTTGTCTTTTGGTTGTTCCATCTTATGAACTGTAATTTAGACTTTTCTGATTAAGAGAACACACATTTCTGAACAGCCACCTCGGCCATTGCAATGGCTTCCTAGGTGCTTTATCCTTCTCCTGGACTTTTTCCATTTCTGTACTTGCATAAGTTTCCCCAGCATTTAATTCACAGCCACTCGGCCTTTTACGAGTGTCCCTTCACTCCACTAGGGCTGACACTAGTTGAATGCTCTGATGTGCTTCAGTGTCCACAGTAAAGGAAGGCACTGAACTACTCTGAGAAGTTACCAGTAAAAGCTAAGCCAATTTGATCATTCAAGTTTTGCAGCAGTTTGCCTGCATTGATTTAATATTGATGTAGTTAATCCAGTCATCTTTAGCAACTATGACCAATTAGCTTCTGGAGGGACAGATATTTCTTTTCTTTCCCTAGCACCGTTTCTATTACTCCTCCCACAATTGCTACTCCATTTTCTACTCCCCTTTTCTTTTCTGGTACCTCTTCTCAGTTAACTTGCTTTCCTTCCTCTTTGCCACTCACCTTTTCTTTAATCATGTTTCTCTTCTCCCTATTGACTCATGTTTCCTCCCCCTTAACCTTGCTTTCTTACACATGTGGGATTTCACAGATTGAACACTTTGGGCCTGATTCTCCATTGCCCTGCACTTTGGATAGTCAGTGACACTTCTGCAATTAGGCCACCATTCTGGTGTGGCAGCGTCAGAAAGGCATCTGGAACTGTGAAGAATCAGCAACCCTATTTATACACACCAAGTTATTCCCTGCAGATGTTTGATCAGATTTCTTCCTGCTGACTCCTTTAACCTATGGCAATAACAAACACTACAGAGACAAAAAACTTATAACTGTAACCAGGAGGAAATACAGAACCAATCGGTATATCTATTTTCAGAAGCAAAAGGTGGGAAGACAGAAATCACATGTGCAAGAGATGCCCCTCCTCCTTCAGAAATATAGATGACTTTACTCAGGGGTCAGCAATATATGGTCCACAGGCCACACCTGGCCTCTGCAGCCATTGGATCCTGCCTGTAGAGCCAGGGGGCCTTGCCCACAGCTGTGCTGGGCAGCAAGGAGCTGAGCCAGGATCAGGTGGAAAGGGGTGAGCTTGTGCTGCACCTAAGGGGTAGGGAGAAGAAGCAGAAGGGAAGAGCGGTGGCAGGGTTGGGACACTGGCCCACCTCAGACCAGACCGAAGCTTGATTATTTCCACCAGGGGCTCCAAAAGATTGTTATCTGCCGCTTGACATGTTTAGCTATTCCTTGTCTTTCAACTGCCATACAGTAACCACCCAAGAATAAGGTGAAGGACATAGCCACAGCACAGAAAGACAGCTAAACACTTACCCCAAAATTCAGTATAAACACTGCTTATTACTCACAGGAGTAGCCTACACCTCATTAAGGCCTGCGGCCTTGTTTTTCCGGAGTGGCCTAAGTCTTTAGTAAGGATCCTGGAACTGACAAGACCTCTAGTTTTAGGGGCTCCCCAGGCCTTGATACTGAGGGAGCCAAGTCAGTTTCACCCATGAGGGAGTTAAATAGATACAGCACGACAATTTTTACCAAGGAGAGCGAGAGGGGGCCCAAGGCTTAACCACTTCGGTGTTTAAAGGTCACAAAATATCAGACATTAAGTCAGTCACTGATTCAGGTCTGGATCCCAGGAATTTGGGGAAATTAAGGGAAACAGGGGAGAAAGAAAGGGAAAGAGAGAGAGAGAGAGAGAAAGAGAGAGAGAGACGTCTCCAGCAGCAGGATTTGAGACTGCAGCGGCGGGGGGAGATTGGACGGAGGGCAGCAGCGAGGAGGGATAGATGCAGGTAAGCGCGGCTGGCTCAGTCCGCCCACAGACCCGCAACCGCCTCCCCCGCACGGACCCGCAACCTGCCGCCGCACACACCCGCGCCCGGAGAACCCGCAGCCCCTTCCACACAGCCTGCTCACAGCATCGGTAACCCTGGCAACCTCAAGTCACCGCCTCATTGGCTGATTTCACACGAGGCAGCGACCAATGGCGCGCGGCCCTGCGCGGGGCTCGGCCAATGGCGGCGGGGCACGGGGCAGGGCGTCGCGTGACGCGCGGGGCGGGGGGCGGAGCCAGCGGGCGGCCAGGAGTGGACGCGGCGGCAGCGGCGGCACCATGGAGACCCCGGGCTAGGGCCGGGCGCGCGGCGCGGCGGGGGCTGCGCTGGGCCCGTCCGCGCCCGGACCCCGCCGGCGCCTGCATCTGCGCGGTGAGTGCGGCGGGCGCGGGGACTGGGCGCCCCGTCCCGTCCCGTGCTGTCCCGTCCCTTCCCTTCCCGCTGCCCCGAGGAGCCTCCTCCGGCGCGGCCCCGTGGCCAGTGCTCGGCTCCGCAGCCCGCGCTGTGCTCGGCCCCCGCGTGCGGCCGGGCACGGGGCGGGGCGCTGCCGGGCTGGGCAGGTGCGAGCCGCGGCTCGGGCGGGCGCAGGAATGCGAGGAACGCGCCGGGAAGGAGCCCGCCCGCTTCCCGCAGCCGCAGGGCCCCGGAGCATCTGCCTGGCGGCCTCCCCGCCCGCCTGCGCCGCGCTCAGGTTAGAGGCTCGCGGCACTTGCCCGCCATGAGATCAGTCCTGGACTCTGCCCCCCCCCCCTCCTCCCGCGGCCTTTGCTTCCCGCGCCAAGTTGAGCTCCTGCTTGAAACATGCTGGGGCTCCGGGGAGGTCGGACCAGCCTGGTGCCGCAGCGCGGCCTCCCCTAGCCCTTGTGGCTGCAGGGTGTGGGAAATTGCTGTCGGTGCCTGGACACCTCTTGTTGTCTCCTGAATTGCGGCTTTTCATCTTCCTGAGCCGCAGCGAGACCCCCATATCTCACGTCACTCGAAGGAACAGAGAGGCAGTGTTGTGGCAGGGATGGGACAGAGAGGACGGTCTGGCACCGGGAGCTGTGCACGGGGCGTGTCGGCCACCAGCTGAGACAAGGCAGCACCGCGGCAGGAGACCGCTTGCCACCATGTCTTCTCCCACCGTTACGCTCTGTAGCCCGACGGGAGTTTTCATTCTGCTGCTCAAACCATCGTAGCTGCTTCTCTGGGTGTTTGCCAGGGGGTGATTTGGAGCAGGTGGGAGAGGAGCGGAGGAGGAAGAGGTTTTGCCAACTTTGGTAGCAGAATGCTCCTGAGCGTGGTCTAATAGCGGTTATTTTTTGTCTGTGGCTTTTCTTTCTCTGTGAGTTAAAAGGTAATAATTACAATGGTAGACTGTCTTAGAGAAGTCAGGCTGGAAGGGAACCCCAGAGGTCATCTAGTGACTACACTAGTCTAACCCCCTGCCTGAGGCAGGATCATTCCTATCCAAACCGTCCTGTACAATCCATATGTAAGACTGCCATCGAATATGATGCAATACAGACTTGGCACCCTAACCTGCCACAGGTAGAGCAGGGGGACTGCAACAGCCAACCTCTCGCTTTTATGAAATGTCAGTACAAGCTCAAGAGATCCCAGGTAGAAGGCCATGCCTCCACTGCAGAGGAAGGCAAACCCCCTTACAGCCCAGACCGATCTGACCATGGGGTAAAATTCCTTTCTGTTGCCAAACATGGCAATCGGTCTAACCCTTTGTAGAGGGACAAGACCCTGTAGTTGGAAACCTCAGGAGGAGCATTGGCACAAATCAGTCAAAGTCTACATAGCATTTATCTAAAGAAATCATAGTAGTAGCTAAATCAATTCGGGGACTGTTATGCCTGCTGCTGCTTTGACACATTGTTTTGGACAGTTTTGTTACTAGGGCATCATGATCAGAAGGATAAATTTAGCTATTTGGAATCTGTTAATCAGTGTGGAGAGTGGTTAAGAAAAGAGGAATATATTTCTCCAGTAAACTCATAGCATTATTGAACTGCTTTAAATCCAAAAGGTCTGAGATGATTGTTAGTTGCTATGCGTGTTGAGCACAACTAAAGGATTAAATGTGTGGCTCTCTCTTCCCATGTGACAACCACATATCAGTACCCAAATCTTAGAGATATTTTTCACTCCTAAAATATTCCTTGTTGCTGAATATAGGGAGCACAGCTATGGATTTTCCTGCCTGATCAATAAGCAAAATAAACGGAAGAAAAATGACAAATACCTTCAAACAAGCACTTCTGACTGACTGTAATGACGCATGCAGATGTTTTATAGCTGACACATTGTGCCTCTGAGGATGGATTGCATTTACTAGTTTGCCTGTGTGTATACTAATCGGCAGGAGTCATACAAAAAGTGTAGGCATATTGGTAGACGTGATTTAGTAGGTAGAGCATGTCTACCCTGTCTGGATTAGGGGTTCTGAGAGGGGAAGAAATGAAAGAGTGAAACGAATTCTGAAGTTGTTGAGTCTAAGATGTTGCAGCACAAACTAATATTTCTGTGATCAATGGGTGCTCCCAGTGTAAAATTCTAAATTGTGTATAGGAACACTATATTTTTTGCAGGGGGGACAAGTAAGGAGGGAGGGGAAGAATGCTCTTTTTTCAGATGCCAACACACACACAAAAATCTATAGGGCAAATGTACTGTTGTATTTTCTAAGTATGTAGTCCCAAGAAGACTATTCTATGCTTCCTTTCTAATCTTCCTCTACATACTAATATTTTAAACAGCAGTCCAAACCAGCATGTGGTATATAATTATGTATAAAACTAACTGCTTGAAGCAATAGGTGTGGTATTAGTAAAGGTAGTAATATTTTATAATTTGCCTTTAATTCTCTTGATGACTGTAAATTTTTTTATAAATCCTACTTGAAGAAGGGAGACCAGGAAAGGAGAATAAACCTTTTTTTGCCTTATTGAATAGTTTTCGGGGGGAGGTGGGGGGGTAGAATTATTTTTTAATGTGGTAATTATTTTTGGCAATTCTTTTTAAAACTTAAAATTGGAGCATAAGATTATTGGAACATAATACATATTTTGGTGAACAGCATCATCTTGCAAATCACATCTATTCTCAGAGGGAGAAATACCCCAAAAGCAAAAACAAGAACAACCCTGCTCCCCTTCCCACAGTTTTTGCCTTGGAAGCTGTATTAATTCAGTTGTTTTTAAAAAATATTCATAAAGGACACTTGCAGTATGCTACGTGCATTTTTAATTTAGTTGGTTCAATCAATGCACTAAGTATTTTCCAATAATAATTAAATAAGGTCATTCCTACCTTGCCTGACACACTTTTTCTGTGAAATGCTATGTGTATATAAAGTATGTACATGGAATTTTTCCTCTTTCAATAGCAATCATATACTTTAATCAAATTAGTATATTGTATGGGCCCATTTTGGCATTCATACAAGCTTTCTGATTGCATATTGAGAATATTGCATACTTTTGGGAACGTGTGCCCTTTTGTATGGGGGGTTCTCTTGTTTTTTATGGTTCCATGTAATTCGTTTATTGTTACCAAAATAGTATTCTACTATTTTTTTTTCCTAGCAGTATCAAGTACTGTCAGAATGACATTTTAAATGTTTTTATTTTTTGAATGAAAATGTTCTTTGCAATATAGCTTATATTAAACCTTGAAACTATGTAAGAACTACATAGGACTTCATGTGTACTGTGTCAAGTAACAGATGTATACAAACTACATATATTATCTTCTCTTCACTTGGAAGAAATACTGTCTATATTAACTAATATTACATGTATTGTGTTAGCTTGTATCCAAGTAAAACATGTTAATTTGTTGTTGTTCTTGTGATTAGGTACTGTGTAGCAGATAGGACAGTTAACTGATTTATCATGGTGTGCATGAGGATTGTAAATAACTGGTGAAATGCTAACATAAAGGGTCCCCGTTTCTGTGATATTTTAATGAAAAAAATGTTGCAACAGTAAGTAAATGAGATGCTTCTGAGCTAGCTTTGACTTCATAGGACTTTTTGTAGTTAGGACGAAACATTCTCACTAATCCAAGGACCTGGTGATCACAGTAGGGTTTACTACCAGAGGCATAATAAACCTGACAAAGATATCTAGGTTTATTGCCAGGATATGCCTGTTGGAACATGCTGAGAGAATGAAACCACATTTGAATTTAGTATGAGGACTGGAGATTTTTGGTGGAAAATAGATGTGGTGTTCTTGTTGTTTTGCTATAGTTCATATCATCCAAATAGTGCCCTTTCTCTCTCCCTAACCCTATGCTGCCCCCAAAATACCTCAGGCATCTATCTCAACTTCAGCCATGACTGTAAGAAGTTGTCCTGGCTTGACTAGATAGATCAAAAAGCAGGGTAAATCCCTCATGCAGACACATTTAATCTTATTTAAGCTTTGCTTCTCACTTGCATTATGGTTGCCTTTTGGAATTCCCATCAATACTAAAGACCCAGTTTTTGCTAGTCAGGGAACAGCTAAGTACAAAGAAGACAGTCCCTTTCCAAGAGACTCCACAACCTCTAAGTCAGACAGGACACAACAGATGAACAAATAGGCAAATGGAGAGAAAGCTGAGGCAGCAAGTTGAAAAGGGTAACTCAGCTCCAACAGTACTCTATACTTCTGTATCCAGTATTAAATAGAAAGTGATTTGTGGGCTTTGCTGCAGAGAGTTGTTTTTACATGCATACATACTTACTGTGTGACATCCTAAGTTAAGTTCTACAGACTCAGACTCCCCAGAATTGTAGGCTGTTTTTTAAGTTGATAATTTACCAACACAAGCTTAAAACAAATTAAGACACTTTTAAAGTGTACTTATTTAACATATGTGTTTTGATGCAACTGTCATGTTAAGTAACATAGAACACAGACCAATGGACAATTAAGCCATTTTAAGGGAGGGGGGCAGAATTTTAAAGCAGGGTACCATGGTTCAGCTGAATCGGCTGTAAATCTTGTCTGGGCCTATTCCAAAATGAAAGTTTAACCTGGAGCAAGTTACCTTTTAAATGGTCTGCTAGACATCCAGATGGATTGATTTAAATCACAAAGTGGAAAGTTTTACTTTAAATAATACTTTCAAATGAAGTTCTACCCCTGCTCCCTGTGGTTGGCTGGGGGAGGGAAGGGAGAACGCCAGCAGTGGCTAGGTGCTAGCACCTGCCCATCTCTGTTAAGCGCACTTTCCATCATCTATTTCAATCAACTTTTTCTATTTGTACCTCAGTTATCTGTGTAAAGAAAGATGTATTTTCCTTGGGATTATAACTAAAACATGTAGATTAGATAGAGCTTTTACACTAGATTTAATAAACTCTCTTGCCCCGTCCCCGATCACTTTATAGCAGCATCCATTCATTGAGGCAGCTGTATAGTATAGGATAACTTTTAATATTAATTTTATAAATGGTGAGTGATAGTGCTAATTAGCAAAAGTAATTGATTTGTGTCGGGCAACTGGATTAGGATAATAGCTAGTTTTGTGTGCGTTTGTTTGTTAAAACAAAACCTCAAATGATTTGGATACATAAACTTTTTCTTATAAAAACAAGTCATACTTGCAGCAAATTCACTGACTATAGTTAATCTTCCATTCATTAAATCATTTTAAATCGGAGATTGTCAGTTTACAGCCACAGGCCAAATTTGGCTTACGGAGCCATCTGATACCACCTGCAGATGTGCAGCTTCCGCTGTGTCTAGTGGCTGGAGGCTTTGAGAGTAGTTGCTTTCCCCTTCCCACTTCAGGAAAGCACTAGCTGTGGGCACTCCTCAAGGCAGGGGTGGAGGAGGAGGGAAGCACCAGCAGTGGTTAGGTCCAGTGCCTTCCAGCCTCCAACCCAAACTGGGTTACTCCTACTTGAACTGGGCCACTCTGACCCATAGCCAACTACTGATTTAAGCTGATTATGTCAGGTTATCCCAGGAAGAGTCCAAATGAAAGGACTGGAACTTAAGGGCATCTTTACATGTGCCCTGAGGTTGAGGGAGAGAGGGGCATTTTAATTAGAGCGGCTTTCTGGAGACGAGATGCTTTGGAGCAGGTGTTTGGCATGTGTATAGGTACCCTAAGTTCCTACGTGTATGTCTTGTTTTCAAGAGTTCCAGAGTTACTTAGACAATCCACATTTTTTAAAAACTTAGATTTCACCTTCTCTTTCCTTTTCTCTATTCATGCTAAATTTCCAGGAGTCGGCATTCAGTATATTAGCAGGATTCAGTGCATTTGTATTATTTAAATATTTTAGAGATTATAATTGTAGGTCTTAACCTATTTCATGTTAAATAAACATTTCATTTTACGTGTTTTTATTTTTAGGAAGTAGTATACACTTTGAATAAAATGGAAAAAAAATTATTGAGATTATTTCAATCTGATTTCTATCAGTCCTGATATGCATGCCCTCTCCTTTAGAATAGGATAATTGTTTTTTTTATATGCCTGTAGCTAAGCCAGTGTAACTCCTTATGCACAGACAAGGCCTTAGCATTAAAGGTAGTACCACTGTTGTCCAGTGTAATGAAAACTGGTAGTGAAGGTACAGAGCTATGCAATCATAAATAGTTAAAATACAGAGAACTAGAAACTGAGGAAACATTGTTTACTTTAAAAATATAAAGCACTCCTCTTAAACACCTGTCCAGTCTTTACAACAGAACTTCACATGGCAGACTTGCAAAATATGTTACTGGGCTGCCAGCACTAACAGAAAGTGTCTAATAGGGAATTTTCATAACTGTTTCAGTGCCACATTAAATTGCTTTTTTGGGGCCAGGGGGGATGATGTGTTGCATGGGGTTTTTGGTAGTTTGTTTGGGGTTTTTTTTGTTTCTCAGGTGTCTTTACACAAGCTTCTGAAATTTTGAGTTGTCTGGTAGCTTTTTTTCACATGCTTTCTACTGCCTACAGTTGGGATGGACATGGTTCCCTTTTTGTGTATTGGGGAATGAATAAGTACAGTAAAAAAAACAAAAACAAAAAAAGCTGCTCAGAATTTCTGCTTGCACAAAGGAGAATACAGATCTGAAAACCATTTGCAAATGGCAGTTTCTCAGGTGAAATACCTTCTTTCCTCTCCCCTCACACTTGTTCTCCTTTTCCCCTCCAGCCTGGGTTCTCATTCTTTTTAGGCTGAGTACTCCCTAATTTAGTGGAAGATGACTATTGGTAATTGTAGATGAATGTTAATTAGTAATTGTACACCCCACATGACATCAAAAGTCTCCTTTGTTTGGAAAGGGATGCAGTGCTTAAGGGGAAGGCTTCTTTTGAATCAGATGTTGCCCAGTGCTTGCCACAATCTGCAAGCATGTCAGGGCACACTTCCTTAGAGCTGAACATGTAATTTCTTTTTGCTTTGCTATACAGTAAAGTGGTTACATATCCAGGGGTTCAGCAGGCATGTTTTTCTTTTCAGGATCACCTTTGTGCTGGTCAGTCCACTTCCTGGAGAGAAAGGTGATTTTTTTGCAGCTGGAACTGATGCTGCTAGCTTGCAATGTTTTGTTCTTGAACTAGTAACAAGCTACAAATCTTGTAAGGAAGCTTAGCTTTCTCTCTAGACCCAAGGCAACCAGCACTTAATGTTTTTCTTTTTTTCTGTTTTGTTCTCTCTCTCGTTTTCTTTCATACATATATTTCATGTGCTCTGCTTTCTGGATTGACTGCTCTAACCGGCTATAAACTAAGCAAGGATGGAGCAGGGGAAGAACTCTCTATTTAACCCAGCTTCATGCAGACCAAGATTCCATGTTTCCTGTAAACACGTGTTATACTGTATCCATGTCTTCATGAACATTTGTTAAAAAGGAACTGTTTATCAACTTTCTTTACTCTTCACTGTTATATTGCCTTCTGTTCCAAAATTACTAAGCAAGTTGATTTTAGGACAGAAACTGAGACTGTTTGATCAGGAAATGATCTTAATACAAACACTTTCCTCCAGCTTCGTTCTCCTCCTACCTGAGAGGAAATAGAGAAGGGTGGGAGGAAATAACAGTTTGTGCTTCTCAGTCCTAAAATCAGTGTACTTTTAAGAGTGTAGCCTTAGGACTGAAAAAAGGCTGCAAAACTGTATGGAGTTAATATAAACAGTGCTCCTTAACTGCAAAGCTTTATGTGCCTTAGAAGCAAACTAAGGAGCCTTAATAAGACCATCTCATGCTTCTTAATAGCCGCCTTGAAATAGAGAGGCTCTAGTCAATTCAGGGCTGGTTTTGAAGCCTGGAGATTGAGGGTTCACCTGTTTCACTACATGTAAAATTAAACAGAGGATAATTTGATTACAGATTAGACAGTGGTACTGAAAGGTGCTAAACATGTAAGCAAGTTATGAACTCAGCTGTGGATAACCAATGTGCTTGTTAAAATTGGCACTGGTATTGCATTATAAGTATATATTTGTCTGATGTGTATAAAAGTATTGTTATTGTACTGGAGTAATTTACCACAGAAAAAAACTATTTCTCCAAAAACCCCTTGATGACTACTCAGTATGGATTACCTTATTCTTACCCCCTTCCAGTGCCTGTTGATATTCGGTCTCCTTTTCTCCTAGTATTTAAAAATTGGTCTCAAGACCACAGAAATGAAAGTAAAGTAATTTCAACAGATATGGTTAGCTATATTAGTTTCAAGTTAGACAGAAGGTAGGGCAGGATGAGAGACACATGGTTTTGTAGGCAACAACCTACTTCATCAGATGCTATGAATAGACTTGCAGAGATGGTTTAGGCATCATCCTGTATTTTCAATCCTGGAGACAGAGCTGTACCTTTTGCCTTGGTCCCTTTTACATGAGCTTTGATTTCTCTTTAGCATACCAGTAACTGGAGAAACTAAAAGTGTAGATAGTAAGTTATCATATATTATAATAAATACAATGAGGTTTCTTCTCTCCCAGTCAGCAAGAGGGGAAAAGCCCCATATCTTATACTTGCATACGAGCCAACCCCCTGATTAAATATGTTGGCTACCATTAAACTACTGCTTAGAAGTGGCATGTGTTCAGTCATGGAAACCAGCTATGAAGTTAATTGAACACAGCCCATGCTGAGCATGTTCATAAAACACATGGCCCAAATTGGGAAAACACAGTAATGGGAACCTTTTTCTTTTGTGTGTGGCCTTTAAAGTGGACAGTTGCTCCCCCAGGAGAGAATGTGTGTTGAAGCAAGCTCCTACAGTGACTGCTCATTTTCAAAAGTGCTGATGGGAACTTGTTTGAGGGGGGGTGGGGTAGGGGAGAGGATAAATAAATAAATAATGCACACATGCAAACCTGTGCCTCTGTATATCTGTCTCATGACTGCTGTGGTTCACTTGACAGTCCAAAACACACTTTTACAGTGACATCGTCCTTATTCCCATTACAATGACCATGTTGTGCTCCTGTGTGCCCTCATGTTCATCACATTCACCTTCAGTCGTCACAATCACACAAAGGACTGCCTTTGCTTCTCCTTCCTGTGCTCAACCCTCTTCCAACTCCCCCTCCTGATTTCCCTAGTCCTTTCACTCATTGCTATAATGTCATTGTGGTGGACCAGTAGGGGACGCTCCTCCACTGAGCCACCCACCTCGCTGCACCAGACCACCTACTAAGCTCTGAGCTCCCTGGGGCGCCTCACGTCTGGCTGACTGCCTTCCTAGAGCATACCTGCAAGTCTGGGGTCACCACTGCCACTACCCAGGGGTTCTGGTCTGTCTTTGGCCATGTGCCCCCTTGGGTATGCAGGCCTTGTAGACCTTGAGGGTGCTTGACCCACTGTGAGAACTTGGGGTGCTTCTTTTAGCCTAAAGCACAGAAAGTAGCCTCCCTTAGTCAGCCCAACCAAGGTGATACAGAGGCACACCCCTCTCCCAGCCAGTTCACCATGCTTAGTACAATGGAGATCTTTATTGATTACAGACAGTAGGCTTGGGGAAGGGTACAGGACAGAGAAATATCACAGAATAACCTTAGAGCAAACAGTGTGGCTAGGTATCCTTTGATCACGCATCTGCTTTCCTGCAAGTTATATAATCTAGACAGGTTTCAAGTAGCTTACTCACAAGTATCATCCAGAGGCTGGTTGAGCTTTCCTCTGGAGGCAAGCAGTTCATGATGTGTCAGTGATATTTTAGAGAGATCCCCATCTCTCTGCCTGGTCAGTTGCTCACATGTACCCCAAAATGGCTCTCCCTGCCCATCTGGAGCCTAGAAGAGCTCTGGAGGCTGTGTGTGTAGTCCATGCTTTCTAAAATGGCTCTCCCTCTTCTTCAAGGAAGAAGGGCTCTTAAATAACTTTTCTGACCCCACCTTCTATACCCAATCAGGCCAGGTGTTGTTGGATGCTAGCCAATCAATTTGAAATGCATCACTGGTTACCTGGTGGAGTGACAGGGGCTCTTGCCCCCACCCCCAGGCCATGAGGTCATTGCCAAAACAATAGAGAGGTTGAGTTCCCACCTCCCTACCGGTGGTCAGTCACGTAGGCAGAGCGGGTTGCTCAATAACCAGATTGATAGACATATGAGAGAGAGAAGGGAGACAGACTAGCCCCAAGGCGAGGAGGAGGCTATAACAGCGTTTCATCACTGTCATCATGGTCATGGTTGTTGCTGTCACTAGCTGTCCCACCTCCTGAACAGTCTTTGCCAGTCTCTTCTTTTCTGTATGATCTCTGCCATCTCTGCCCCAGTGTCTTCTACTGACTTTGTGTAGTATCTATGCATCTCACTTGGTCCCATTTTGATACAACCCTTGACTGAGAAGTTTGTGTGTCTGTACATGAGCAGTTTCCTGGTCTTACTGCTTCAGAAATGTAGATGAACTGGTTGAAGTGGGCTGTTGGGGTCTCCTCCTTGGTCATGTGATTGAATAGTAATGACTCTCTTCAGGTTCTTGACCCCCTGTCACTATCATGAGGAGTAAGATTACTTTTCTCCATACCCCTTTAGCTTATGGGCAGTACCAGAGGAGGTGATTGATTATTTTGGCCTTCCACCAGCAGGTTTGCCTGGGGCAGTTAGGGCCTCTCTACCCCTTTTTTCCCATGTCTATACAGGGAGTGTGTGGAGGGCTACCTGCCAGTTCGAGTCTCTGTGATCCTTCTGCTGGTCCTTGCAGAAGTTTTGCTCCCACACAGCCTGGCAGCTGTTGCTGGATAGTAGGTCCACGGGCAACACAATGCTGCTTATTCTTATTAACTCCTGCATCTTAAAGTGGTTTGTCAGGGTTGCTGGGGCCTCGCTGTGCAGCTTGTATTTATTCTGGAAATGTTCCAGGATCCTGTAGAACCACAGTGATTCCAGTTCAGCCCATCTGAATAAAATATAGTGCCCATTGTGCTCTGTCTGCCTCACTGCCAACTCTTTTCTAAGTCTTGGTGTACCACTGCATCAAATACATTTTAACTTCCTCTTCATTCCTACAGCTCAGCAGAGCCTTTCTTTCCCATTTGTAGTGATCTGTTTCTTCATGAGCTTTAAATGCTTGGCAAACATCACTAAACTTCTATGTAGCTGAGAGGCTCTGTTTCCCTCTCTCTTTGTTGTTGCATTTAAGTAGTTTGGCCCCACTCTGGGGTGGAGGTAGACCAGACAATCCTGTGCCACATCTGCATATACATTTTTGGAGGGTCCCAGGAATGGTGATAAGACCACCCGGTTCCAGGTGCACACGGGAAGCTAATTCATACGTGGATCCTTTGTAGGAGGTATGTGAAGTACATGCATGTACCAGACAGTGCCGGGTTATGGGGTCTCAGTGGCTTGAAATGCTCTTGATTCTGCTGGGCCCCAGCCTAATGAATTATATAAGTTATAAGCCTCTTGACTGGACTAAGATCATGCATGTGTAGAAGTGGGTACAAGTGTGGTGCTCAAAAGTGAGTTTATGGAGTAGGTGCTGAAATTTGGAGCATTCAGGGTTGGGGCCAGACAGAGTCAGGCCCACAACAGTCTCCTGTTCCTCTCCAGTTTCTGCACTCCCCTCTGTCCCTTTTCCCCCCACCTTACAGTCACATGCAGCTCACTTCCATATTGTGCTTGGAGGAACGGAACCTAAGCAGGGCAAGAAGGCTGCAGGGACAAGAACTTGGGGGTGCAGAGAGCAAGGGGGCACCTGACCCTTCCCCCCACCATTTTTCCCTGTAGCAGTGGGAGGGGGGTGAATTCAAGACACTCCAAAAATTAGATTCTGGACCTGGAAAATTATTTAAATTATACATTTATAAATGTTGTATGTACATAATCTAATTTGGGAGGTTGCCATCTTATATTTGAGTAAATATGGCTGCTGACATACATGGGGAAAAAAAACCCCAAAAATCGGTACTTTACTGGAAGAGGAAGCACATTAGTTTGACCCAGCTCCCCACCGTCTCTGTAGGTCATGCACTTCAGCTGGGGTTTTTGGTGCATTTATCTAGTAGCTGATTCAATCGACTATTAGATAAAAGTGCCAAAAAGCCCTGCTGAAGCATGTGATCTTACTTGCATGTTGGACATGCTGGGTCAAAATAGATGCCTCCTCTGGGCATGCACTGCACTTGGTGCGGGAGCTGCACTGAGCTTAAAGTGCCGGGTTGTTTTTTGGGGGGTGGGTTTCATGTCTGTAAGCAGCCTATGTGTATATCTTTATTATTTTAGCTACTCTTAAGTGGATTCATTATTCTGGACAGGTCTAGTTTCTCTTCTGTTCTAAACAAATAATATTTAGAATGGAATTCTTAGTGATAAAATGAAAAGGAGGGAAAGCTCTTAAGTAAAAAAGTAAAACAACAAGAATGAACTATAATATAACCATTTGTGAACCCAAAATTTGGCTTAGTTTTATGTTTAAAAGTATTGAAAGCAGTTTTTCTCTGCAGCTTTTAAACTATTGTAAATCCTTTAAAGGTTTACAGGCTAAAAGTTGTCCACTGCAGCACAGCTTGTTTTAAAAATTCTTAATTTAACAATAGTATGCATGAAAATCACTTCTAAACATTCTGATTACTTAGTCTGTTAAGGCCTTCAGTGGTAATTTGGAATAGTGATGGATGACATTTATCCTTTAATTGTCATTTTTCCAAATACAGACTCTCTGCAGATGCTGCTCTATAAGAATTAGTTGTTATAATTTTTTCTGTATTTCCTAAACAGGAGTTTGGGGACACTTTCCCCCCAAAATGCACAGATTAAAGATGACTGTTTACATAGTTTTTCTTTTATGACCTGACATAGCTGCACTGTAAAGATTAAGTTGTGTGAAAAGCATTAGGCTGGCCACTTATACTACTTGTTGCATTTTTTAAGAAAGTTGCATTTGAAACTTGTTTAAATGAAAAATCATGTTATCCACATTTTAATATGCCTTTAATTATTTTGCCTATGCCATCTCTGCTAGATGCGTAAAATATGAAGTGCTTAGAATGTTTAAATTTATTGTGGCTGCTCCGCCAAAAAGGTATTGCAGCAGAGAACATTCTTAATAGCAAAAAATGAAATGTGCATGATTTGTAGATTAGCAAGTTCTTCTATGATTATATAGGAGATGTATTTTGTGTTCATAGATTTTAAATCCCTTTAAAATCATCAAGCTTAGTAACCTTGGAATTCCTTGCATTAACTTTTTCTGGTGAAATTCCATCTACTGAAAGCTTTCCATTTGTGATTGCAAATGTCTCAACATATTGTACAGGTCAGAGGTCCTTTAACTCTTTGATTCTATAGCACTTTGTAATGCTATAAATGAACGTGTGTCCATAGCCTAAGAGTTCTGCAAATGCTAGTTCTTCAAAAGAAGCAAAGTCCTATTGGCTTACCGCTAACAGGCTGAGCTCATTACATTACCTGCAAGAGTTGCATTTACCTACTTATGTTGCTTCCCAGGCTAGAACTAAGAGCACATGAACATGTTGGGGATGGGAGCAGGTTGGCTAATTGTCCTTTCTCCTAAACCCTCGTTGCTGCCCTTGTAGCAGGTCCATGACCTACCTACTGGTTGAGAACCACTGGAATAGGTCAGTTTTGTGCGGAGCAGATGAATCTTCCTCAGCATCCTGTGGAAGTGGTTTCTGGTGCTGTGATAATATACACCTAGGAAACTACTTCCAAAATATGCTTTTCCTAGTTGCACACCATGAAGTTTGTTCTGAAATATGTTACTACTTCATTTCTTCAGCATATTAATTCTTTGATTCCAAAAAGCCATTTTTTTCTAGCTTTATAGCTGTTAAAAGAAACCTCTCTCTAAGGAGATAGACTTTTTTTTTTAAGAGAATTGAAAAGCCCTTGGCTCTCTTTGCAACTGTTATCCAAAAATGTATTTAAACCATTGGAACCAAGTGTTTAAAAAAGGAATCTGTTAAATAAAGAATAAAATATTAGCTTTTTTTAATTCTGAATGCTTCTAATAGTTAGAAATGCTTCTAAATTAGAACTTGTTATTTGTGTGTTCACCATATGTGCTTATTTTCAGTTCTGGGTTTTACAGACAGCTTCCAATTCTGCATACAGAGTTACTCTGTGTGTGTGTGTGCGTGTGTGTGTGTGTGTGAGACATAACATTATTATACATGATGGTACAGATTTCAGTTTAAGTGCTAGCGTACCTAAAAATGAGTCTTTAGGAATCTTTAGTCTGACTACGTAGTTTAGTGACCTTGTATTCTATTTTTATTTGGGAAGAGGATGGGACAAAATTTAACAGTTTAAATTTAACATACCACTATAATAATGAGTACCAAAATACTTCTATAAACAATTTAATTTTTATTACAGCAATGTCCAAATATCTTATTGAGATTGAGAGCCTACTTGCTCATTACTTAGTTAACGACAATCCTTACACCAAAGAGATTACAGTCTGGCAGATGTGATGCAAAAGTGGGCAAAAGAAGGTGAGGCTCTGAGGATGGTGAGGTAACTCAATTAAAAAAATTAACCAGTGTTGTTATATTTATCTACAATACAGAAGTTTAATTAGCCATTTCAGAGCAAATTAAAGCAACAGTAGTTATATTTGAACTCAGTCTGCATTTTTATTCAGTAATGTCACCTATTCAGCCATAGTTGGAAATGAAATAAGCCCATTGGAATGATCCTATCCATTGGCATTATCGATTGAATCTGTATTAGATAAGAAGTTAATGCTGTACTTCTGTATAGCAGTTGATACTCCATCTTTGTTGGTATAAGTCAAGGCCTTTTTTGTTCTTGAGTTGCATTTTGTTCTTGAGTTTAAATATAAAGGCAGTCACCTAAATTTTGGTAAACTATTATATGAATGTCCCTTGCCTGTTGGTCTCTGTATCATACAGTAAATAAACCTATTTTTTAAAATAAAACAAAATATATAGAACTTGCAATTAATCTTTAGTAGAAACTGTAGCTGTTGCTAGAGAGATTGATCACTCTCTCAAAACAATCTGAGTCCTGTACTGGAAACATACAGAGAAATAGTTGTATTTCCATTAGAGCTTAGAGTTGTCAGTTTTTACATTTTGGATGGAATTTTTGTAGCTCTATTTGAAAAACTTCATATTTAAAAGATTCTACAGTGTTACACGAGAGTGTTCCTGAACTGGCAAGTGACTTTTTCATTTCATTTTTATTGCTTGGAATGGAAACCATTGCATTAATGGAACTTTGTCCTCACGCACAGTTATGACGACAAATAGGTATTAGGCTACATAAATACATTCATATAACCTGGGAGAATTTTCCCAGGTTTGTTTTCTTGGTAGAGAAACTTACCCAGAGCTGTGTATATAGACATTTGACTGATGAAGTTCTAAAGAGCTTGCAGTACTTGCTGTGGGGTGGGAGAGGTGCCTTGTGCACACATCACAGTATGCTCTGCAGTCTGCTTGGTGACAGATGGCTGTAGTATATAGGGTAGCCCTGACTGGCTGAGCTAGAATGCCCATGGTCTGCCTGTGTTTTCCAGCAACATAATGTGGTGATTGTGAGGGGGGGCAAGTTCTGTTCCCTGCTGGAGCAGCAGACTCCAGTGAGCAACAGTGTTTTGGGGCAGAGTTGGTAAAGGAGGAAGGTGACGCTAGAGGATTATCCTCTCTTTTGAGAGAAGGCTGTGAGGGGACTTGATGGCAGCTTACCACTATATCAGGGGAATACATCAAGGGCTTGGTGAACAACTGTTCACCAAAGCACCCTTGGGGAAAACCAAGAGCAATGACCACAAACTCCTAGAAGGCTGTTTTAGAAAAAACTTGTTCACAGCTAGGGTGTCCAGACTGTGGAATTAACTCCCTCCAGAGGTAGAGGAAATACCTACCCTAGAAATCTTCAAGAGGAGACTGGATAGTCACCTTGCTGGGGTCACCTGACCCCAGTTGTCTTTCCTCCCTAGTGCAGTGGGGCTGGACCCAATGATCTTGCGAGATCGCTTCCAGCCCTTACAATCTATGAATAAGCCCCAGAGAATATAAACATTTGCTTTTCCAGGATAAACTCTCTTGGGAGTAATTTAGCCCTTGTTGTTTACAAGTTATTTTTCTCTGAGAGCAGCCATTTTTACTCTGGGAGTAAAAGCCTGAACATCTGTACACTTGTAGTTTCTCCTGTGAAAACAGTGACTCTCCCAGAAGAAACTGTTTCTGTGAGATGTTAATTTTCAGTGGTAACCTGCTGAATACAGTATTGAGAGCTAAACAGTATTGAAAGCTAAAATTATTGGCTTTAAAAATAAGCTAATGAACATGCAATGGTATTTGATATAATTAATTTAAATCTAGGTTTTGCAGTGAGCACTCTTGAATATTCATAAGGAAGGGAAAAAGGACCGTTGTATCTAATGTAGGAACAATTGAATTGCTGAGTTTCACAAGCTTAACCATGCATTCAGTGAAAGTATCTCTTCCTAGTATTTCTTCTGAATATGTGAATATTTCTTCTGGCTCACGAAGGTAGGTAGAAGGAAGAGAAGGAATTAGACATTTACAAAGCCTCAGCCTAATTTACAAACTTGTACTATTGCAATATTATTTAATTCACTAAGTGTTTTAAACTATAACTTCAACTGACATATTTTTGTTAATATTGTATTACTTCAGTGCTGTATACCTAGTATACACATAACATTATCTGATTTATTTCAGTATCAATGATTGGAGGATACTTAGTTTGTCTGTTTCAAAGATGGTCTAGGCAACAACTTATTGAAAATTACAAAGCTGTGTTTGTAGGTCACATTTCTCTTGTGTTCAATGAAGAATAAAGTATTTATTACAAAGCACTTAATTTACCCTTACCACTGAAAATGTCAGAAGCCTTGTAAGATGTTAGAGGTCAAATTTATAAAAACCATTTAGCCTCATAAATGCAGTCTTCGGCTATCAATATTTAATTTCTATTTTTTGTAATTTATATTAATTATTTTTCATATTATAACAATATAATAAAACCAAAACAATCTAATATAAACTAATAATTAAAATGCAATAAGAAAGCAAAACCAAAGTATTACAAAATAGATATTTAAACATAATACTATAGATTTAGTAAAGACTAGGGGAAGAGGAGAGCTTAACATTATATATACAACCAACTAACAAATGTAGATTTAAAGGATACCAAATCACAAATAAATAAATTAGTTGATAAACTAAATATTAATTTTTCAAGCCTAAATTTTTATCATGGATTGTAGCTGGTAAAAGTTTTAGAAGTAAGTTACTACTGAGATTCATGGAAACTGAGGGTTTTTAAGACACTCAGAATTAAAACGTTTATAGAAAAAAAGTCAACTTTGAAGCCCTTTTTATTTCTATGGGGCTTCTAATCCTTTGACTACAACAAAGGAAGTAATAACAATATAGTCAGCATTAGCAGAAGTAGTTTTAAGAGTCAAGTTGAAGCACAGCTTTCAGGCTTGCATCCTCTTCTCCTAGAGTGTTTCCTCAAGACCCCTTTTCAGAATAGTAATTGTTTTCTCCAGTATTTCATGGGAGAACATGAGTTTCTGAGATGGAAAAGACTTTGTTTATGACTGAATAATGTTAGCAGAGCTCTACTTAAGGCCTATACCTCTTCTGTATGTTGAAGAATATATATTTATTCCTTTCTTTTTGTGAATAGAAGTTTTCATGTACTGGGTTTAGCCATATGCTAGA
Source organism: Alligator mississippiensis (assembly GCF_030867095.1). NCBI lineage: Eukaryota > Metazoa > Chordata > Crocodylia > Alligatoridae > Alligator > Alligator mississippiensis. The sequence continues at coordinate 222,258,711 of NC_081827.1, read as the reverse complement.
AAATGATGATGCAAAAGCTTGTTCTGAAAGTGTTTATACACATTTCCTTCTACAATTTAAGTTCAAATAGTTTGGATTTTTTTTTAATTAAAGATATTTTGACTAACAGTTTCAGTGCTCGCATATTAATTGGTCTGCAATTGTTTTTGGTATAACTGATCAGTGCACTGCTTTGGGCCTTTACTTATGTTCTGGCAAGTGGTTGGTTTTAGTCATGGTCTTTTTCAGACTGGGCCAGAAAAAGGACTGATTATTTTAAAACAATTTTGAAACAAATTCCTTTACTTCACAAAGCATGAACTTTACATGGGGACCTTTATATTGTCTTGTCTGCTACAACATTTTTATTTTAGGAGAAACTTAATTGCATGTAATATAGGCACTGATCTTTCCTTTCAAACTTTTGGATAAAACTTAGAATCTATGTAAAAACACGTGTTGCTATTTGGGTTGGTCTAATAAAAATATCAAATTCACCCAAGGAACCTTGTCTGCCTATGTGCTACTATACTAACTAAAGAAGAATGTCTTGCATTTGAAGGCTTATCTAACTCTATCCAAACTATGCATTAGGTTCTATAAATGATACCACCCAAAGAAATCCTCTCTTCTCACTATACTAACACTAATTTTTTCCAACAGAGATCTTTCTGTCTTAAAGCTAGTGGTAAGGTATAGTATTAACCACTTTTTTTATACCCTTTGATTTATGCTACTATGCAAAACTCTAAAACTTTTGGTTCAGAGATTGTGTCTTTCATTAGACGAAGTAAGAAATCACAAAAAAATTATCTTTCTTTGCAAGCTTTCAGGCTCATGCACCCTTCCTCAGGCTTGGGGGAAATTAAAAATGGTACAGGTCCCCATAGGTAGAAAAACAATTTGTGGTAAGGGTAAATTAAGTGTTTTGTAATAAAGACTTTATTCTTCTTTGAATACAAGAGAAATGTGACATGCAAACACAGCTTTGTATTTTCAATGCATTGTTGCCTAGACCATCTTTGAAAGAGACAAACTAAGTATCCTCCAATCAGTGATATTGAAATAAGTCAGGTAATTTTAACTCTATACTAGGTATACAGCATTAAAATAATACAAAATTAACATAAAATATTTTTTCTACCTATGGGGAGGTGTACCATCTTTAATTTTCCCTAACGTTTCTACTTAAGGTGCGGTTTTCAGGAACCAATTGTGTCGTAAGTCCGAGGACTGCCTGTAGCTCCTTCCGTAGTAATTTCTAGCCAACTGTGTGTTGTTTGAAGCAGTCAATTTAAATAATTGATTTAATCATTTCAGTCATTTGTCTTGGTATCTATCTTTTAAATCAAAATAAGTCTCTGCAAGATTCATGTCTACACTGTCTTGCGTAACTTGCTAGCAGAAATGGGGTTTTAAAAGTAAAACTGACAGAGTCCACACAGCACCCCCATGGTGGAAGAAGCTTTCCAGACTGCTAGCAAAGCAGAGCCAGCTCTGAATGACAGAAGGCTCCTGCCACCACAGAGGAAGCTGCCAGAAATCACATGTGGAATGGGCTGCCAGGAGAAAGCATGGGTGCAATCATTTTAACAGCTCCTAGGATGCACCACACATTTTGTTAGCTCAGCTGTTGTAGTGGCCTGTAGAGCTCTGGCAGAGGCTGCTCAGGTGGGAAACATTGGGAGCTTCCCTTCAGTGGCTGCTGTCTGCCAGCAGTACTTAGTGGCAGAGAGCTTATAATATAGACAAGCTGTAATTTGAAACATTGTGCTTTTTCTATTTTAGACTGAACTAAATTTAAAATGGTTTTTAAGTGCTGTTCTTGTTAGGAACAGGATGACAGGATTTTTTTTTTTTGTTTTTAAACAAAGCAGCAACCAACAGAAAGTCCCTGATTCTGCACACGGTTAAGCATGTATGTAATTTTATTCATATGAATAGTCCCATGAAGTAAAAAGCAACTACGTAGCACTTAAAAGTTAAGCTTGTGCATCAATTTGGAGCAGCCAGGAGCTCAAATTGCATTTTCTTTTCTAATTAAACCTGCCTTTAAATAGCATAATCTTTAGCACTTGAAAATTGCTGTGGTGCTAATTGCAAAAAGCTATTAGGTTTTTAATGTATTTTTAAAAATTCAGATATTTGGCCAGAACTTTAAAAAACTGGAAGCCTGAACTTGGGTGTTAAATTCATATTTAGGTGCCTCTTAGTATCATATAAGGAATATAACCTGAAATTTAATGCGACTTGTAAGGCTGCTGGAAAAAACATAGTACAGGTACTCCTCACTTAACGTTGTCCTGGTTAATGTTGTTTTGTTGTTATGTCACTGATCTATTAGAGAACATACTCGTTTTAAAGTCGCACAATGTTCGGTTATAACCAGCAGGCAGCAGCCAAACGTAGGTAACTACTGTGACATAATTGCATTCTCTTAACATAATTTTACTTAAAAATCACATTTTTCAAGAACGTAACTACAACATTAGGCGAGGAGTAGCTGTATGGTCAAAACATTTGTTCTTGGGGGAGGGGAGGTTATTAATTTCTTTATTTGAAGCTCAACATGTTGGAAGAGTAGTGTTGGTTGATATTTATTCATCAATTTGAGTCTATGGTGTTATCACAGTACTGATGTTAATGAGGCCTTGTGTTGCAGCATAGATGAGCAGTAAAAGTAAAACTGCTTAGTTTAAAAAGTAGAATATTGTTCTGTGAACAATTAGGAACTAATTAGAGACAAATACAAAACGTCCACTTCAGCAAGTTAAAGCTATATTTAAAATGGGAAAGACATTACTGTATAAAACTAGGAATGGAAAATAAAAATCCTGCATGGTTTTTGTATTTTTTAATTGTTTATTCACCCTGGGTTTGTTTGTTTGTTTTTTTAATAGCAGCAACTTATAAGTATGCTCTCAATACAGTTTATGAAATCTCGGTATTCTCTTGAAACTCATCCAGTCATTACAAGTCCTGATTGAGGAGTGTAATCTAGTTTGAACTTTGGATTGTTTGATTGTGGATAGTGTTTTGGAATCTAGCATGGACTGTTCTCTGGGTTTTATATTTAAAGTTTATTGTTTAAACGGAAGATGTTGAAGACACTGCCACTCTGTTTTGACATATGTAGATGCTTCAGAGGTGAAATTCCTTGGCAAAAAATCCTTTATGCAAAATCTGAAACGCAACTGGCAAGTAGGAAACGAGTAAAGAACATTCATTTTAGCAGTTTAAGATATAAACAAGAAAAAAGGAAAATATTATGAGCATTCAAAAATCTGTTCTCATCTTGCAAGAATAATTTGTTGTCCACTTAGGGGCCTTGATTAAAGTACAAAGCTAAATTCTCTCCTTTGTAATTAAAATGGGTCTGATAATCCTAGTTTTGAAAGCCACCCAGTTTGTAGATCCTGTTTTATAATTAAACATATATGCCTAAAAGAACTAGAGGTACAGTCTGCTTCTATATTTTAAGTGTGTGTGTGTTCATGTAGATTTCCTTGGTTGAGGTACATTTAAGGACTGTGGTATAATAAGCAGACATCTTCACTTCAGCCAGTGGAAGCTTGTGTCTCAAGTGACCTAGCAGTCTGAAAGCCTATCAGCATATAAAAGTTCAGATTGTCTTGGTCTCTGCCAGTGTACATTGCTATAATTTTATTTGAAAGGTCAATTTAATGAAACTGCCCAGTACCTTAATGAGTTAATTGCATCTGAGACTCCCCTTACTAGCATGCCAAGGCACATACGAAGTGCAGTTTTGATGTTTAAAGTATACTGATATTTTTCTTTTACTTTTGCCTTTCCTGCAAGCTGGGTTTGAATTCAATGATAAAGGCAATATGCTGGGTATAAAGTATACTGAGCATGTCGCTTTCAGCAAGAATTAATTGTATGGCCTTAAACTGGTCATTTTTAAAGTTTAAATTATAGAACATCTTAAATTGGTTTTTATGTCTGGTAGCATACCTAAGAAGTTATTTACAGCTTGTTAAAAATGTCATTTCTGTTATCTGGGATTGGCTAAGAATCTGGTTGATTTTAAACCCAGCAATATGCAAGTAGCTTACATAGTTTATATTATCTGCTCAAAAGGAAGGATGGCTCACATGTTAAAACACAAGGTCAGAGTCTAGTCTAGTCTAGCAAAACAATGTCAGAGCTATTTGATCTCAACTGAATTTAAACTATAACAAAATTTTATTGTAAGTTATATAAATCCCATACTGGGGGAGAGAATTAGTTCTGGCTGAATTGTACAATAACTATTAATTGAGGTGATTTCCTATTTTTAAAAACAAAACCTGTGAGTTGCTTGTCAGGCCAACTGGAAGTACAAAAGAACAATTGGTTCTGCAGTTTGAAAAAAGTTGGTATTATGCAGTCTTATACATAGGGACCTACCGAATTTCAGGAGGCTGCCCCTTGATTTTGTGGACAGAATGTAGGTCCCAGCAGCCATTCTGTGGGTAAATTGCAGTGCTCTGCACCCCCCCCCCCTCCTCCCATGCCTCTGGCCAAAGGGCCCTGGTAGCCCTGCCCCTCACTGCTGATTGGCTGCAAGGGCTGCCTGTCATTCAGCCCTGCCCCTCACCACCTCTTTGTGGAGAGGGGCAGGGCCACATTACAGGCAGCCCTCACGGCGAATCAGTGATGAGAGGCAGGGCAGCAGCCATCTTGCTGGCAGGACCTCCTCCCCCCCGCCCCCCACTTCCTCACCCCAGCGGGCTGCCACAGCACCCTGAAGACTGCTGGCTCCCTCTGGGGAAGCAGCATTTTATTTTCAGTAAGTCATCTTTTTTTTTCCCTCTTCTTTTTTCCTGTGGATGTTGCAGGCAATGCTGGATTTCAAAAAAATCTGCAAAATTGTGATTTTGGTAGGTCCCTATTTATTTGATATGAGGCTTCAAAGTAGTTGAATTTACTCTGCCTGATGCATCTATTACCATAACAACAAAAGCAGGGTCTGCAGAAGGGCTTTAAAAAAAAATTCTACATATTTTAGCTTTCAAATATAAAACTGTAATGCTAGGGCAGTGATTCTTCCACTCTGTCCAAAACTGGCAAGGCTGGAATACTGTGTCCAGTTTTGAGCCCCACATTTCAAGTAAGATGTGGACAGATTTGAGAGTCCAGCAGAATGCAAAAACTGGTTAGAGACCTGGCAAAAGGCTTCCTAGAGTGGAAATTTCCAGAAAATTTTTAAGACCAGGTATGGCAGGCAATCAGTTTGGATGGGTTAGTGGAGAATAATCCCATCTTAAGCAGAGGGCTGGTCTAGGTTACTTCATGAGGTCCTTTCATGTCCTGTTTTCCTATTATACTGCTTTGAAACGCACTGTAACGGCTGAAACAGGTTGTAAAGTTAAAGGTGTTCTATCCATTGTAATGGGATATTATCTCTACAGCCAAATGATCATACCTTAAAGACAAGTTTTTCTAATAATATTGGTTTGCCAAAGATACTCATTTTGCATGTGTGAACCTAAAAGTGTAATACGTAAAAACAACCTTGACAATATTTTTGAGAAATCATGTTGGGAAGTAAAGCTAAATGTTGTAGTAACTTTGCTAATTAAAAACAGTTACTACTGCAAGATTTTTTAAATGAATTTAAATTGACACTAGTATAGGCTCTTCAATAAGAGTATGAAGTCTTTAATTAAAATTCATCCTTTGACTCAGACGATAATGCCCTGCTTTAAACTGTCACTCAGAATGTTCACATTGCTAAAAGCAAGCAGAATGTGAATGAGTTCACTTCTAACTTGTATAAAGCTAACCAAGTGGGAAATGATCTTCAGGTAAGCACCTGTCCAAATATGTTGTTTACTATAATAGTACCCAGATAGTTGAAGTGGAACCATTTTCACTTCAAGTGAACTGTGGCAGGGCCCCTCCATTGCCTACCACTTTAAGAGGCTTAAGCAGGCTGTGGAGCAGCCAGCAGGTGTGGTGCAGCCTAATGAGGTGGTCACATGACTGCAAGAGGGCTCCTGGATTGGAGGATGGGGCTGGGCAGCCTCAGTATAAACCCAGACCCTCAGAGCTGAGCTGGCAGTTGCTACAGGGATGCTGCCGGAGTAACATCACCTAGCCAAAGCCGTTTCTCCCAGAACACCTAGAGGCCAGGGTAGGAACTGTGGGGATGGAGGAGGTTCCTGGTCCTATAATGACCTAAAACGACACCCTACTAGGGTTGGATGCTGTGGTGGGGCTGCCTGTGGCAGGGTAGTACCCACAAAATGCTACACCAATGCTTCACTACTGAAAGGCCAGTATGGGGTGCCATATAGCCTCAGCCCCCATGACCTGGTGGGTTACCCCATAGAGGGGACAGGTGAGGAATCCAAGCATGTCAGAGGCCTAAGGCCCAGGGGGCATAAGGCCTAGTAGCCCCAGTGTGGGGCAGTGTTGTAGCCTCAGTGATGCGGTGTGTGCGAGTAGGCTGTGTAGAGTAGGATCTTCATAGGCAGACCTAAAGTACTACACACAGCTCACTTGATCTCTAAGGCCAGCCTGTGTTTGGAGGGGCCCAAGAAGGCGGACTTATATGAAATGGAGAGGGCTAGCTGCTCAGGAACCTAGCCAGGAAGCCCTTGACTGGTCAGTGTTGGGGCCAGGATCAAAGGCAAGAACACCCACTGCAAGGGACGGCCAGAACCAGGGGCCTGGAGTTCCGACTGGCTTAGAGGCGAGGCCAGTGCCCGTGAGGCCAAAGGTCCCGGGGGGGGGCCACTGCCAAGAAGGAAAGGGGTCTAGGGAGTTTGCAGCCCACATGACAGCAGAGATTAGGCCACCTGACTAGGAGGGATCCAGGTCAGGTTTTGACATAGAATCATAGGAAGAAGGACCAGGAGCGACCTATAAGGTCATCAAGTCCGGGCCCTTGCCATGAGCAGGAGGTAATTGGGCTCAAACGAGCTCAATGAGGTATTTGTCCAGCCTCCTGGCTGCATTACCTCTGCTGGAAGTGTTCCAGATTGTAGTTACCCATACAAAAAATGTTTCTCCTTATGTCCAGCTGAAACTTTTCCTCAACTAGCTTACGTCCATTTGTTTGTGTCTTCCAGGGGTGGCTTTTCTGAAAAGTTGTTCACCTAGGTCCTGGTGTTCTCCTTTGACATATTTGTAGGCAGCTATCAAGTTGCCTCCCAGCCTTCTTTTGCTCAGGCTGAAGAGTCTCAGATCCCAAAGTCTCTCCTTGTAGGACCCATCCCCCAGGCCCTTGATCATGTGGGTGGCCCTTCTCTACACCCTTTCAAGCTTGTCCACATTCTTCTTGAAGTGTGGTGACCAGAACTGGATACAGTACTTCAGTTGTGACCTCACCAATGCTGAATAGGGGCGAGGAACACCTCTCTGGATCTTTGGTGACACATCTGCTGATGCATGCCAGAGTTCTATTTGCTTTGTTGGTGACTTCGTCACACTGGTGGCTCTCATTCGTATTCAGGTTGATTGTCACCCCTGCGTCCCTTTCAGATGCAGTGCCAGCCAGTGGACCACCACCCATTGTATAGATATGGTAAGGGTTCTTCTTACCAAGATGAAGGACCTGGCATTTGTCCCCGTTGAACCTCATCTGGTTTTGTTCATCCCATTAGACCAGCCTGTCAAGGTTGTCCTGAATCCTTGACCTGTCCTGTAATGTGCCCACTTGTCCCCACAGTTTGGTATCGTCCACAAACTTAATCATTGCACTTTTCACTCCCACATCCAAGTCATTAATAAAGATATTAAAAAACAGGGGCCCAAGCACTGATCCCTGGGGTGTACCACTGGAGACAGCCTTCCAGGATGAGGCCACCCCTTCAATCAAGACTCGCTGGGATCAACCGCTGAGCCAGTTCCCAACCCACATCACTGTAGTCTGGTCTAGGCCAGAACTCTCCAACTTAACTGTGGATTTAAAGGGAAACAGTATTTAAAGGCCTTGCTGAAATCTAGGTAGATGATGTCCACCTCCTGTCCCATGTCCAAGTGGTTAGTTACCTGGTCATAAAAAGGGCACCAGGTTTGTTAGGCATGACCACCCCTCTACCAAAGCTATGCTGATTGTTTCTTAGTACCCCACCAAATGCAAGCTTGTGGGTGATATCCTCCTTGACAATTTTCTTCAAAGATCTTCCCCAGTACCAAAGTCAAACTGATCAGTCTGTAGTTGGCAGGGTCATTCCTCTTCCCCTTCTTAAAGATGGGTACCATGTTTGCCTTCTTCCAGCCATAAGGGACCACTGTCATTGCTGTATTCTCTGAGCCCCTGGTCTGGTGACCACTTCTCTCTTGATTTCAGGAATACTGATGCAAAGTATTTATTGAGGTGCTCTGCCTTTTCATGGGGGATCAACTGTGGGCTTTCCCTTCATGTTCCATAGGGGTGCCACAGTGGAGCTTGACTTTTATCTTGCTCCCTGTGTACTTATAGAAGGATTTTTTGTTATCTTTAATTTAGGTTGTCAGCTTGACTTCCATGGATGTCTTGGGTTTCCTTATCTAGTATCTTCAGATCCTGGCCACATGAGCGCACTCTTCTCTGGATCCCAAACAATTTTTTCCATCGGGTGTACACTTCTTTTTTTCCTTTTTGAGAAGCTCCTTAATGTCTCTGAGCCAGGCAGGTCTCTTGGCCCCTCTCCCTCTTTTCGATCACATGGGGATGACCTCTTTAAGTGATAAGAATAGCCTCCTTGAGGAAGCATCATTTTTCTTGAGCTCCCAAGTCACTCAGACCCTGGTTGCAAAGGGCCTTTCCAACTAGACTCCTAAGTTTACCAAAGTCTGCCTAGCTGAAGTTTAGGAGTTCCCAGTGTTTCGATGGATGGTGAATCTGATCAGATTGTGATCACTGTCTCCCAGAGCACCTCCAATCTTCAGGTCGCCTACCACGTCTTCTCCTTTGGCCAGCACCGAGTCCAGAGTGGCTTTATTCCTAGTCAGCCCCTCCACAGCCTTTACCAAGAACAGGTCATCTGTAGTCGCCAGGAAGTTGGTTGATCTGCTGGAGTAGACTGATTGATCTTCCCCAACAGATGTCAGGGTAGTTGAAGTAACTCATGAAAGTCAAGTCTTTAGTACTGGCTGCTTCAGCCAGTTTGCTGTAGAATGCCAGGTCATAATCCTCTTTGGGGGGGGGAGCATCCTGTAAGACTCCCACCATCAGGTTCCCTTCTCCCAAGCCCCCTTGTAACTTGACCCAGAGGGTCTCAAGGGATTTCCCCTTGCCATCAAATGTAACCTGCATGGAGGGGTACTTCTCCTTCACATAGAGAGCCACCCCTCCACCCTTCTTTCCGTTCCTTTCAGACATATCAGACTAGGATGTAATGGGGCCCAGCGTGGGGCCGAAGCCACATAGTGATGGCATAGGCAAGGCAGGGTACACAGCATAGGGGCGGTATGGAACCTTGTATTATGTCCTTGGCATCAGGCAGTAAAATGGGCAGCCTCCCACCTTTTATAAACAACTACTTATCAGTTGCATCAAAGACGTGGTAGGTGAGTCAGGTGGGTGGACTGACCTAGACAGGTGGGCAGGCCAATGATTCAACCAGCCTCAAGACAGCACCCAGTCTCATGGACCTAATTTATAAGAATATAGCTATACCAGGATAACTTTTTCTGTAAGGGAAAGGAAATAATCTATACCCATATAGCACCTGTACATGAATATAGCTACATTCAGACAGAGGAATTATAGTGATCTAACACCTATCTTTTAGAAAATCCAACCTGGCAAAACAATATCAGTACAAAAAAGCATAAACAAACAGTCTAAGCTACTATAAAAGGTATGAATTCTAACTTCTCTTATACCATTGACCAACCTAAATGTCGTATTGGTTGCATATACCAATAGAGACCCAAATGCTAGCAGTTGAAATAACTAGCAAAAACTTGATTTTGAAAATAATTTTTACTGGCCTACTTTTGAACAATGAATGAGTTAAGCCCATCTTGACATAGGCACATTTTGGTACGACTGAGCTGAGGAGAGTTTGAGATTTGTGCTCATCCTTCATTCAGTGCTTTCCCTACTAATTTTTAATCTCTCTTTCGAAGCAAAACTAGGGATGACTTAACTGTAACAGTGTCCACATGTTAACAGTCATAAAGCCTCCCTTCTACTGCATATATAGCAGGTATGCCTAGCTTCTCGCGTGGATGCTTGACAAGCAGGAGAGCATGCCCCAATTTAAAATGTGGGTTCTCTGCTTTCTTCTTGTTATCAGTACAGGATGTCAATTGTTGATTTGCTGACCTTATTTTTTTCCCCTTGCCATTCCTCCTCATATTTTAAAGACAGCAGCTTGATGTAGGCCAGATCAATATCTGAGTGACTTGATGCTTTGCATGGAAAGATGATAGAAGTAACTAATTCATTGTTTGAATTTACATGGTCATGCTCCACAACTTTGAGAAGCCAGTACAAAGCTATTTAAATGTACTGCTATTCAAATGACTCAAGGTCATCCCATTTTTCATTTGTTATTCCAAGCCTTTTTCTGTACACTGACAATACTTTTGAATGTTGTCACCAGTAAAAGTATGTTCTATATTCATTAGTGGAAACGATGAACGTAATTAGGTCAAGACCACAGCTGGAGGAACTCTAGTAGTAATGTCCCTCTAGCCCAATGTTTCCCCTTTCAATAGTACCCATTGTCATCTGTTTCAAGCAGACCCTTACCCATTTTACTGGAATGGGCTATCCAGAAAGGTTGTGGAATCTCTATCCTTACAGGTTTTTAAGATCCAGGTAGACAAAGCCTTGGCTAGGATAATATAGATGGGGATGGTCCTGCTTTGAGCAGGGGGTTGGACTAGATGACCTCCTGACATCCATTCCAACCCTAATTTTCTACAATTCTGTGATTTATTGGTTTGTTTTTGTTTTTTTTACAGTCCTCCTAGTCCTTATGTAATCCAGTTTAAGCAAAAATTTGCCAGGTTGACACAATATCAAAACCTTTTCTAAAGTGCCCAATTCCTCTCCTCCTTCAAATATGTATACTACATCTGCTGTTTTCCAGTTTTAAACTACCACCCCAAACTGAGATTAAATATTCTTCCCATCAGATCCTGCTATTTTACCTGCCACTTCTTTCTGAATTCTGGTATAGAATTGATCCAGTTCAGGGGTTGGCAACTTTTGTAGTGGGGGAGCACTTTAATGGAACCTAGCTGTGAGCACAGGACACTTCCAACCCAGCCTGCACTGCTACTACAGTCCCCAATTCTCACTGTAGTGCCACTGTTACTTCTCCCCTCCACCGTGTCACTGAAAGGCTGAAAAAGCTCCCTGTATTACAGGCTCGATCCAACCTGAAGGGCCAGAGTCTGCTGATCCCTGGCCCTGTTTTCATTCTTCCACTTACCCACTGAACCTGGCCTAACACTTGAGCTCATTAAGCTTCTTGAGTTTTTTTGCATCTACCTCAGATGTGGAAATTTTCTATTTCTATACTGTTGTACTAATAAGTCATCCTATTCTTCCCTACATATTCTAAATCTTTGTCCTTATTTTCAGCTGAAGCAAAAATATTAATGTAAGAGATTGGGCACTTCTAGAATATCCTCAACATTTCTTTATTCTCTTATTTTTATATATGAAGAGGTTTTATTGTTTTGTTTTTAGGCTGACTTGGATCCTACAAAGGATGTTAACTCATGACAAAAGACATAGCTTTTTTTTTGCTTATTCCTAAAGGGCTTGGAGCCCTTGCATACCTCAGTTCCCACCTTCCTGTGATACAGATTCTAAGGTCATATAGTCCAGCCTTCTGCAGAAATGCAAGATGTACTATTTTTATGTTATCCCAGAATATACTTATCCGGCTTCCTTTTGGAAAACCTCCAGTGAAGGAGATTCTACAATTTCCTCAAGCAGCTTTTTCCATTGTCCTATTCTGAAAGTAAGGAAACAGTGTTTGGGTTTGTGTCATTCCCTACATGACTTTATCTAAACCTGCTTTGCTGCAATGTAAACTCATTGCCTTGTGCTCTGCTCTCTGAAACAAGAGAGAACAGTTGTTCTCACTTGCCTTTTATGGCACCCTTTCAAATAGTTGAAAATTTCTGTTATGTCTCCCCACCCTTGCTCCTTACTCTTTTTTTGCCAAACTAAACATACTTGGTTTTATCATCTTTTCCTTATGTGACTTACGTTCCAGCACCTTCATCTTTGTCACTTGCCTTTGCATCTTCTCTAGTTTCTCTACATCTTTCTTAAATTGTGGTGCCTGGAACTGTATATAGTACTCCTAACACAGATCTAACTAGGTCTGATGTGTCTGGGGGGGAAAGCATGTGGGGATATGTGCCTCTCTCCAGATTTCTGGGGGTCCATGGAGCATGTCTAAGGGGTCTGCAAGAGGTGGCTGTGCTGTTGCTGTTCCAGCTCCCCCCTGCAACCAGAGGCCACCTGAGCATCAGCAGAGTGCAACTGGGTAGCAGTGCCTCATCCTTTCCTCACCGTTGCCTCAGGGTGGGATCTGGTACCACAGACAGAGAGAGAGAGAGAAAGATCCAAAGGGGGTCCACACTTCTATTTCCAATTTTAGATTGTGCCTCTTCCACTATCACCAGTTATGAGTTGCCTATTGACCTAACCAGTGTTGCTGAGTGGTAGTATTGCCGCTCATGTCTTACTGTACTTGTGTTAAGATAGCATTTGCTTTCCTGGTGACAGTCTCATTGCTGGTTTGTGTTGAATTTGTGATGCACCAAAACTCATGGCTCCTTTTCAGTAATGCTACTGCCTACCCATTTCTCTCCCATTCTTTATTTGCATTTGGGTTTTCTTCCCGTGGTACAGCATCTTTATTTTGTCTTTATTGACTTTTTAATTCTGTTATATAGTGCACAGTTCTCCAATTTTTCAAGATATTTTGAAATATAAACTTATCTTTGCAAGTATTTGTCTCACCTGCACACTCAAACAGTAATTAGTCTATTCTTATTTCAAAATAATTAATAAAAATGTTAAAACATTAAAGACTGCTGTAGCATCACATTTGAAACCCCCCACTATTCTGATATCAATCCCCTTTATATTTGCTATCCATCTATCCTACACTTCTCTAGTTTGTATGGGTGGAAACAGGTGTTGTCTTTTATTGCCTTTGTGCCACCATAAAAAAAATTTTATGTTGGCACAGAGCAAAAACAAGTAAACATCCATAGCCTTTGTCATGCCACAGTGTTGTCCCAACACAAGATGGTAATAATTTGTGCCACTTTATTGCAGTGGGCATCTGTTTGCTTTATGGCAGGAGAGTACAGACAACCCAGAGCTGCCTGCACTCTTCAGTCCCAGGCAGACATTCTCAGGACTTAAGGGGCTCAATCCTGCATGACCCAGGAATTTCTGTGCTGGATTGCACCCCTCAAGCCTTAGGAACATCTGCATGGCCTTCCTCGCTTCCCACATCACTGAGATCTCCCTGTCTCTGAAAGCAGGGAAAGTCAGAGTTCCTCACTTTGAGATGCACTCCTGTCAGCAGTCTCTGGGGCACATTTCTGGAAGCACCCCTGAAGCAGCCATGAGCGTATCTCTGGAAGTGGGAAACGCATTGAAAGATCAATGGGGCAGGACACCAGGCCACGTGTTTCACCCAGTGAAGCAGCTGATCTGCTTCATTTGTCTCAATGTCTTCCTAGCCTATAACAATGGGATTGTCAGAAGTCCAGGTATATTGTGTCACGACCCAGTGATTTTGGTGCCTCTGCACTATGGAATTTTCTTGTCACATGAGAGCCTCTTGCACAGCGAGGGTTTTTGCTGCATAAAGAACCCGCGTGCAGGAGAGAGTTCCCGCCAATATGCAGCTGTCTTTGCAGGATGCATTTTCCCTTTGCAGCACAGAAATGCACGGTGCAAAGAGTTCCCGCTATTCGAATGCAAATTTGTGTCCCGCTATTGGCTAGCGCTAAATTATTCACACGTGGCGGCCGGTAATTGGCTTGCTGGCCGTTTAAAAATTAGTGCGACTTCCGCCCAAGTTGAAGAGCTTTGAGCACGCTGCAGAGTGCCTCAAAAGAGATCTGACTTGCGGCTAGCTGGTCGATAGACTGATCACCTATCGATCCTTCTTCCCGTCACCGAACGCAATCCCAGATGTACCCTTTTCCCGCCGGCTTGAGTCACGGACGGATTTACTGGCTTTGGCCTCGCCAGCTGGAGCAACTCACGTTGTTGTCCAGACGACCGAACCGTTTCCGTCGCAGCCACCCGCGACGTAAGTAAAGTTTTTTACAACCATTAAGCCTTGTCAGCCTCTCCATTCACCAGCCTGCCCTGGCAAACAAGCAGTTTCTAAATCACCTCGAGTCGGCTCAGCCTGGCCGAGACATATTGTATCTACTGCATTCCACCCGTCAACAAAATTAGTTACCCTGTCAGAAAAGAAAATCAAGTTGGCTTAACATGATTTGTTTTAAACAAGTTCCTCTAAATTCAAATCTTAGAGCTTCGTAGTTCACTTCATCAACTAGTTCCCATAACTTATCCAGATTGGCTCATTTAAAATGGAGAGCTTTAGACCTACTTTTGATATCCTTCCATTTAAATTGAACTGAATCAACTTGTTTCCTTAAGTCCAAAGTTATTTTCTGTGATCAGATCTTCTATAATCACTTTATCTACGTACCAACATAATGTCTAAAACAATGTCCCTCTACTTGGTTCAGTGACTGTTTGATGAAAAAAATCGGGCCGTTTTGTATTCAGGAATAATTCATCCCTACTGTATTGTTATGTTTGTTCTCCTCCCTACAGCTAAGTAGTCTCCTGTAGTGACAACATTCCTGATAGTAGTAATCTCTGTAAAAACATCAGACATCTATATTATTTCCCCAGATCTGCCCTGGTAATCTGTAGTGGACTTCAGCATGTACACCAAAGTGACTTTTGATTCAAAAAAGTTATTTCTTACTGTCTGTCATATCATTCATACACAGCATTAGTGTTCTAGTCATGATTTCCATTTCTCTGTTACGTAGCACTATGCAGAAATCGGGGCCTCTCAAGGATAAAGATACTAAAAATGTACTCGGGAACTAAACTTGTTTTGTTTCCTTTTGAAAATGTCTATAAATATCTATGGATGACCAGGTAGCATAAATTTAAACTCAGTCTAGACTAACTATAAATTTATTTTCTTTCAACTAGCAGCCAACTGTCTCTTCCGGGGGATTTAAAAACAAAACCAAACCAAGTCAAGACATAGAAGGTGGCAGTAAATTCCCAAATCCAGTACCTTTCATAGATTGCTCTGCCAAACACTTCATGGTATCTATATAAAGAAAATTCTATCATGAGTACTCTGAATCTCAACCATGATGTGTCAGAAAGGGAAAATTACTCAGTCGCTTGAGTAATTGCATCCAAACCTACTTAGGCCATGATAGGTTCAAGTGCTGGTTTTAATCCATCCAGAAATGTGTCTGGAGCTATGAGATCCAGAGCATTGTCAAAATAGATCTCTACTATGGAGCAGACTGAAATACTTCTGATTTAGAAATGTATGCTTAATGGAGATTTGAAAATATTAGCAGAATTCTCTAAATTTTGCTTTGTATAATCTGCTGAACTCATGAGCCACCCTGAAAATAAGACTTGTATAGCTACCTGAGGCAGAGTCTGAAATGATCAGTCTTAAGGGGCAAATGTATAGGAAATATAATTACTTCCATATGGATTGAATAATTTTAGTTTTGATTTCTTATATTTAATACATTTACTACTAATGCCTTCATCCACCTTGGTTTTCAGTGTTTTTATTTAATCCTTGTTTTTACAAAGAAACTATAAACTGTAGAAAACTGTTGTCTATGGCTTCCTGGAGCATGGACATTGCCTTTGTCTATTCTTTTTCATAAATTCTTAAATTGAGATAGTGTAAGGTATTAACTGCATAATGGCTATTGGGACAGGTTTGACTTAATTCAGTACATTTTGTTGGATAGTAGAACTTCCTGACTGCTTCTGATCTTTGTCATTGACAAAGAGTGGGGGCATTTTAGAACAAGTGTCCGTTAAAATTTCTATGCTACTTCATGCTAGCATTTATAGCAAACTGACTTTAACAAAGATTATACTATTTTGCTTACTTCTATATAGAGAAGATGCATGTGATGCGATGTGAAGCACAAGACCTGTTGTAAGGACTGGGGCATAGGTGGTCTGGCATAACAGTTAGGCCACTTGAGCAGAGTCAGAGCCAAATCACAGGCCAAGTCAGGGAGCAGAAATCAGAGACCAAGTTACCAGATCCAAAGGGAAATCCAGGCACAGAGTCCAAGTTCCAGGCCAAGTCAAAGTCCAGGAGTCAGAAACCAGTGCTTGGGGTCAAGATGAGCTGGGAGTGGAGCTGAAGTCAGGGTATGCCAGGATTTGGAGCCAAAAGTCAGAGACCAAGTTACTAGATCCAAGGGGACTTTCCAAAAAGCTAAAGTCAAGGAAGAGCTGAGCAGGGTCAGGAACCAGGGAGCTTCAGCTCAAAGAGGCTTTCCAAAGCAAACCTTCAGAAGCGCTGTCATCTGGCCTGGGCCTGCAGCTTGCTGGCATAGGTAGAACTTAAATGAGGTGGCCAGCTGGTTCATTAGCTGCAGTTGGGCTGTTAGAGTCCACAGGCAGGTTGGCCAATTAGGCAATTAGCCCAGGCTGAGCTCTCTTAAAGACCCTGACACCTGTCAAACTTGAAGGGTTCGCTAACAATGAGCAGTATGTTACATCTTCAGTGATTCAGTGAATAGCTTCTGTGATTCAGAAGTTGATAAGACTATTTGTCCTCAAGTCTGTGTGAACTCTTTAAAACAATATTGCTTTTGATATAAACTCTTACATGTTTTTTTTCCTCTCAAACACCATAACATTGTCATCTAAAATCCTACTTTGGTATAGAAAAGAATGTACAACCTAAATGAACTGCAGCTCAATTTAGTACATTTTGCTTTGGGTACTTGAGCTTCTTGATAGCAGACTTTGACTCTTGTTAAAATCAGGAAACTAAATGTGTAATGTTATAATGAAACAAAAGCAAGAGAGTACCATTGGAAAAAAACCCTGGTCATACTGAAAGGGAGAGGGAACTGGGTATCTACCTGGGGCTGGGGTGGCATAAGTGCTAAAGTGCACAGTTGACAGCCCAGAGGTCATAAGTTTGAGGTGTAATGGCGTGGGGTCCTGGAGAACGGCTGTCATCTCCCCAAGGCCCCCTTACTGTGCCAGGTTGGCCCAGTGGGCACCCTTGATCATCGCCCGCCACGTCTTTGATGACAAAATATATAATTGGGATGCTGCCTTTCATGCCCTCTTGGTCACGGTTAGCCGTATACTCCGACCCTGTGCCTTCCCGGACCCCTGGTAGGTCCTGCTCCAAGTTAGATGGTACCACAGTTGTTTCGGGGCACCCTAGCCTTATGGGCTATGCATGGCTCCAACCACCCCTTTACCATGCCCCAAGCCTCGCAGGTGGAACTGACATAGTTCGGTCTGGGCCTTGCTATAATTTGGCCCCCTTGTCCTCTCTGGGCCCTGTCTTTTCCGATCTGCCCCTCTCTCTGGGGCTTCTCACCATAATGCTGCCCCTCTCTCTCTGGGGCTCACCATACCTGCACTGGGGCTTCTCACCAATGCTCCCTCTCTGGGGCTGGGGTCAGTGCACCCCAAATGCTGTGCCCTCACTGGCGCTGGGGTCCCCACACTGCTGTGAGTCCCCTATGAGGCCTCCTCCATCCCCTAATAGCCTCACCCAAACCACTGGTCGTAAACAGTCAACAAAACACAAGCCCCTCGGCTATAACATAAACTGAAGCCGCCTGGCTATAACAACCTTATTCAAGCCACCTCAGGGATGCTCCATCCTTTCCCACACTCAGGGCTGTACCTGTGGTCAGGCCTCTCCTCTCTGCTTGCTTAGGGAGTGCTCCTTTCCCCTTGACTGCTGGCAGGGAATTCTCTCCTGGCCTCAGCCCCTAGGATTTATAAGGGAGCCAGGCCCTGCCCCTTTCAGTCAGCTGACCGCTGGCAGGTGTGGGTCCCTTGCTACCTCCAGTTGCCCTGGTAACTAACAGCTGGGCTCCTTACTCACTGCTAGGGCTCTTTTCCTAGCAGTTTCCCTGCTTTAGGAGCAGGGCACCTCAGTGCTGTGCGACATGAAGCCATAGCAGAAGTGCTTCTGACACAGCCTGTCAAATTCCAGTGAATCTATGAATTCTGCTAAATACCTTTTCACAAAGACACAAGAAAGGAAAGACGTGTACTCTCTGCCACTGTGACACTCAGGATACTGGGTGTGATGGGCCTATGGTCTGACCCAGTAAATTGCAATTATGTTCAAAAACTATTTTTATAAAGCTGAATTTTCCTTTGTGTGCTCAAATTCTATTTACACAAGCACTTCATAGGCTACCCAACACACACACACCATCCTTTCGAGTTGGATTATTTTAGTTTATCTTTAACTGTTCATACAGCTTAATTGTAGATATGCCTGGGCAGGCCATCGTCTATGCTAGCAGTCAGCAGCCTATGACCTGTGGGCTGGATATGGCTCTGAATCCATCCTGCAGCAGCACTGAGGGGATTGGTATACAGACAGTCCTTGTGTTTCCCCTCCCACTGTCTTCTCTGGTCCTCCCACCCTTCCAACCCCTATAGCACACACCACTCATGGTCAGCACAAAATTTACCCCTCCCCACTGCTCCTGGGGATGGGGAGTGGTGGTTCATATTGTGGAGGCAGTGAAGGCAACTTGGGAACTGCAGAGATGGTTTTTGTATATGGAGGGGATTGGTGACCCATGGTCATAAAGGTGTCAGAAGTGACGTCCCACCACTCTACAAAGGTTGCCAATGCTTTGCTATCACTTGATAACATTTGAAAAGCTTCTTTTTGAAAAAGTAGCTTGCTAGAATAGCCAGTTAAGGGTTTTCCAAGTAAGATGCATCTGTGATTTTGTGATGATTATTTTGTTTTTATGTGGGTCCTATTTAGGAGAACTTTTAACTGACATTCACAATGTTGAAATTGAAAAGCAAGCGACTTCCAGTTTGGGTGCATGGGTGGGAAAATTGAAATAATTGTACTCAAGACTCTCACTTGAACTTATTGCAGATGACATTCATGCTCAGTGATGAACTCTTTAGTTATTAGAAAAGAGATAAAACTGTATATGGCAATTTTGTATTTATATTTTTATCTGTCAGTTGGGACTCTGAATTTACAGTACTGTCTTTAAAAATGAACTTTAATGTTTCTAAATATAAGACTTTCCATTCTGGGCCGCATCTGCATGAGGACGCTGTGTCGCTGTAGTAGCACGCTACAACAATGTAGCATTGTCAAGCACAAACTGTCACATCACAGCTATGTTGCTGTAGCAATGAGCTCCCTCGTAGTGCATTGCTACGGTGACGTAGCAGCTAAAAATAACTGTGTGCTGCCAGAACAGTGCAGTCATGGGTGTTACTGCATCGTCTTTTAGTAAAGGAAGTACTAAAGGATGGCGCAGTAAAAACGGCACTGTAGGGCCACGTGTAGATGTGCCCACTGTGTCACAGTGTAATCTCCGAGTCTTTCTAGTTCAGGTCTTGTCTAGGACTGTGCTCATTACCAGGTGGTTCTGAAAGTCACTAAGAACCTAACTGGTCGCTGAACATGAGGCAAGATCTTAAATCATTTTCTGTTTGCAGGTTTCCTCCTGAAATAAGAAATCTAGTGTCCTTCAAAAAATTGTTTAAACAAAACAAAACAAAAAATCTGGTTTGGCATAATATTTAATTCTTTTAACCTATAGTTAACTAAGTTAAGTATCTTAACCAAAGATGATGCGGCTAGTTTCAACATAAGTGCTAACATAAATATTTTATTGTAACAAGAGTTCTTCTAACAAGCTAAAGAGTTTAGATCAGGATGTCATCTGTGATGACCTTTTTTTGTTTGTTTGTCTTATACACATGCTAACATAGAAAAGTGTGGCAGTGATTTTGTTAACAAAAAAAAATGGTGTCAGTTTGAGTTAGTATGGAGAGCTGTCCCCTTCCAGGTGATCTGCAAAGGGAAGACCTGTGGGTTTTGTACACTTTTGTGGAACCATATTTGTGTGAAAAAGAAAGCCAGAAAGGTTTCTTGTTCAGTTGCTTGAGTTGGGCTGGAATTTGGTTGTCTTTGTCTTTTATTGGGTGTTTGTTGTTTTTTGGTTTTTTTGGAGAACTAGGTAAATGGAATTAGCTTTTTAACATCTTCGTTGAAAGACCAGGGAGTTTAATTTTGAACAGAGATTTTTTTTCCCCTTTTCTTGTCAGGCATTCATATTTTAAAACAATTTTAATCCAAATTTAAATAAGAATGAATGTACTCTGTATTGTATAGGAAAAGGTCCACAAAAATTATGTCCTTCAGGTTTGTCCTTAAAGCACCTTTTGTTGGTGCCTTCAGGGAATTTCCAGCTAAAATGAGTTGGAGGCTTCTGTTTAACATATAACACTGTTGCTAGCTCTACAGCTGCTTTTCCTCTTTTTGCAATGTAGGACACTGACAGATGTGGGGGAAAAAGCAAAACACACTTTACTGGAAGCAACAGCGTGTTACTTCAACTCAGCTCCACAACATCTGTATAGATTGGGTACTTTGGCAGGGCTTTTTGGTGCTTTTATCTAATAGCTGATTCAATCAGCTATTAGATAAAAGCAACAAAAAAGCCCCACTAAAGTGCCCAATCTATACAGGTGTTGGGAAAGCCAGGTGCAACTAACACTCTGCCTCTTCTGGGCATTTGCTGGGCTTGGTGCAGAAACACACTGAGTTTAACGTAAAGTGCTGTTTTTGTGTTTGTTTGTTTTTTGGTTTGGTTTGTTTTTCTACATCTGCAAGCAGCCATAGTAGTTTTTAAAGTCTGTTTCTTTACTGTGTAGTTGTACAGCATCCATTCTTATGAGGGGTACCAATCGAAAGGTGAGAGATGAAGCACTATACCGTTGCATCCTGGCTCTGTGGGCTGGATTCAGCCTGTGAACTGTAGACCTTCTGAGCCATGATCTAAGCCACTGTGTTTTCCAGTTTCCTGGATTTGGGGAGGGGAAGGTAGGAAAAAATCTAAAAGGATACTATCATTTATAGTAAGGCACACGTGATGTGAAGTATGTTCTCTATGCAGCCATAGAAACGGACCAGATTTGTTAGATAGTGACAGGTGCTCTGGCTCCACCTCTAAGAAGGTGCAAATTTGACATCTGTGGGGAAGAAGTGGTCTCATTGCTTATAGCAGAGGAAACTTAAATATGGGGGGAAATATTTAGTTTAAATATGCAAGCACAATGGATTGTAGTCTGTTGGACTTTGTCTTCCTGCTCATTGATGTGGAATGAAGCATGGTACAGAGGCTCAGAGGAGAACCCAAATAATGCCTCCTGCACCTCCTGTGCTGGACAGCCCAGATGCATAGTGTGTGGGAGAACCAAAATGCTTCACGTGCTCAAGGTATGGAGCAGGATGTCTTGCAGCCTCCTACCCATAGTAAGCAGATATTTCCAAAACTACTAATATTAATTCACCTGCAAAATAGCTTCCCAGCCCTTGCACAGGCAATGGCCCTTGACTTGCACAAATCTCAATTCCCTGATCCTTCCTACTCACAACTGCCCTCCCTTCCCACCTTCTCCTCCTGCATGGAAGAATGGATGAAGATGAATGCAAGATGAAGCAGAATGCCAGAGCATAAGAAAGCTTCCTGCCCAGCCACTGGAACCCACATTTGCAGCCCATTTGACCCTTCAGCAGTTCCTCATTTTCCTCCTGTGCAGTAACAGAGATTGGGGTAGACAGAATAAGGAAAAGTTAGCAATGTCTCCTTGGGCCCAACTACGTAGTAATTGTTTGTCCATGAGAACATCTGCTTTGGCACCTTACTTACACCATAACCACAGAGCACTTTAAACTTTGGGTCCCTAAGTAGGGAAAAACAAAAAACAGAACAAAACAAAAAAACAACAACCAACTTGCAGCCTTACTACATGGAGAAAGCAGGAGGTACAAGAGGGCCACCAATCCAATACTGCAGTCATAGAGAATTAGGTAAAATACGCCTAGGCAATCCTATCGTAGAAAGAGAGTAAAGTCCCATGCTACAAGGAAGCCTTGCCAGTCTGTTCCTTTTCACGCTAGTTTATCCGCCATGCCCACCCAAAAAAAACAAAGTCTTGCTAGGCTTTGCTAGTCTATTCTTTCTGACTCTAAATTTGGCAGTTGGTTTAACTCTGTGTTGTAATGAGAACCTCCTGAGGGGTTTTTCATTACCATAAGGAGCACCAGTTTACCCCAGGCAATATTCAGTGCATCAGAGAGGAAAAAATGCAGCTAAGCACTGCATTCAGAGATGAAGAGTTCTTTGGCCCTTTCCTTCCCCAATTAAGCAGCAGAAACATTGAAACATGATGGTAAGATAATGCAGTGCTGAACTATTGTAGGTATATTAAAAATTCAAGAGACAGAAGAGCAAGCAAAGGAAGTGTAGTTCAGAAAAAGTTACCGAGCCTGACCTCCCATGTGCAAAACCACAGACAACTGTGTAATCTAAACAGAAGCACATTCTCAAAACAAAAACTTCTCTCAAACCATTGCACCTTGCAAGCCAGCCACCCAGATGCACTGTTGCCATAAACAAGCTGTAACTATCCTTTCTTGGACATCTTGGGGAAGTGTAACAATGGGATAGGGATTTCCTACCACAGCTAAAAGTTGGGTTATCAACTAGGTTATTGGTAAATCACAGTAGGACCTCGAGGCATGTCCGAGGTGTATTGAGCCGTCATCTGCAGCTGTATCTGTGGGTCTTCATGCCCTAATGTCCAGGGTGTTTCTCCTAGTTCTGTGTAGGTGACTGCGTACCCTAGCCTCCCTCTCCTGTCTTTGCCCTTAACAGGGATCCTGGTTTTCTCTGATTTAAAAAAAAAAAACAAAACCCCAAAATTTATCTGATAAAACCAGTCTATGTTTTTCTGTGATTTAAAATGAAATGCCACTATATAGGTATCAGCTGAACACAAAATTTAATTGATATATTTACCATTTTAAAGCAATTTAGAAGCCTACCAGTGCCTCAGTTGAAATAAAATAAATTCTAAATATATATTTTGGTGTTTGATTTTGGTATTTTTATCATGAAAAATCAGATTTCCCTCTGCCCCCCCTTGCTCACCAGGACATGGGTCCTGCTGTGGCCAGTTCCCCCCCCCCCCCCCTTTGCTTTGTTTGAGCAGCCCTAATATGCCAGTGCCCTTCCCAGGCCCATGTCATTGCCCCTCACTCCCAAGCCACAAACCCCTCCCCTCCCCAGCCCTGCTGGTACTCCCCCTACACCCTCCCTAGCCCTGCTGATGCCCTTGCCTTCTGACCCACAGTCCCCCAGCCCTGCTGGTGCCTCTCTCCTGACCCATGACTCCCTACCCCCCCAGCCCTGCTGGAGTGGATCCCCAGCTGCCAAGGCTATGGGACCAGGTGGCTACATCCTGCCCACTTGCCTGGCAGGCACCAGCTACAGCCAGAGTGGAAGGAAGATTGCAGAGTCCAGGCCCCCTCCCACACTGCCCACAGGTGGCACAGCCAGAGTGGAGTTGAGCAGAGCCTGTAGGGGGCAGGAGAAGAGGATGTGGGCTGCCCATGGCAGGGCTTGGGGCTCCCTGCCCTCCACCTGCAGGCCTTCACAGACCAGCAGGCAGGATCTGGCATGGGAGGGTGGAGTGGGGTGGGGAGACTTGGCGCTGTTGCCATTGCTGGGAGCCCTGCGCTGTCGCCACCACCTCTGCCCCCACTGCTGCTGAGCAGGCGTAGGGGGTGCCTTGCAATGGTGATACAGAGCTCCTGGTGGCAGCAGCACTGAGTCTCCCCACCCCACTCTACCCTACCACACTGGGTCCCAGCCACTGGACTGTGGAGGCGGCTCCTGCCAGGCGCCAGTCCAGCCAGGCTGCAGCCCCACACCCATCTGTTTATGCAGAAGTCTGAGGAGGTGGGCATGTGCCCCCCCGTCCCCCCTCGATGCATTGCTAATGGGCGTGCCTGGATGGTCCCCAAGCCATAGACCTCCAGCCCCCTGAGTCCCATGGACTTACCTTTATCCAGCTGCCAGGACTACTCCCACCACCTTGCCTGGCTGTATTGCTAGCCGTGTGTGTCCGTGTGCACATGCACATGGGGCCTCCTGCCTCCCATTGCCTTCCCCAGCTCCAAGGGGCCTCTTGCAGGCTGGAACTCCGCCAGCCTGCAAGGGGAAACGTACAGTTTCCTGCTTCAAAGGGGGAAATCTGTGTTTTTCCACAGGAATTGGGGATCTGGTTTTTCTGAGAGGCTTATAAGAGCAGTACCCCAGGTGTAAAAGATCTGGTGGGCAGGAAAAAGCCTCTTGTCCCACTGCTTTCTTGGTACTTAATACCTTCATTTTCAAAGGTAAAAAAGAACATTATGATAGCCTGGCTCAGCAAGGGAAAACTAGACAATTCAGAACTGAGGTTATACCCAGAGGTGTCCTATAGAATAGTTAAAGGAATTTGCTCTTCCTACAATAACTTAATTTCCCACTGAATTACAGGATTTCCCTGTACTCATTAGGGTCACCACAACAAGGCAAAAGATGGCCACAGGGTCTCTACATACCTTGTTCATGTTTCCTCTCGTTACCATATTGGTTCAGGAGAGAAGCCGTTCTAGTAGTTGTTCTAAGAGCTCCTGTTCTGAACCAAGTAAGCCTTGATTCTTTGATCTCCTGAACATAACACAAATCTCCCATCTCTGTACACAACAGATCTGATACTGCAAAGACTAGTCAGGATAGGTAGTCTAGTTTCTAAACATGGGAAATTACAAATGTTATAATTTAATTATTGTGGGTGGGAGGGTCCCCTGAAATTCAAAGTAATCAGTAAGCTCAGCAGTAAGCGAGAGCAGTTGCTCTGGGATAAGCAGCTCAGGTGTGGAGCTGCTTTGAAGAAGCTTTTCTCTGTGCTAGTGACCTTAAAGTGTTTGACTGGTGCTAGAGAGTTTGCCTAGTGCCTAGTATATACATTTTTTTTTCTCTTTCTTCACTCTTCTGAAGTGACTGAGTGACAGGGCTTGCTCAAGGTGGGGTTGGTTTAGATAACAGGGGTGGAGCTAGAATAAATGAAAAAAAGATAATCCTCAGCAAACCATGTGAGCAGTGAACAGAGAGAATTTGCTTAGGGAGGGAGAGGGAGTGGGAGCAGGAGAATTTGTGTGTGTCGGTTTGGGGGGGTTATTTTTTTTTCTGCTCCCCCCCCGCCCCTTTTTCTTCCTTTAGAGCATAGGTGTTCTCCAGAGAACAAAGGAGGCACAAATGGAATCTGGGCCAGCATTTGTGACCTACATGGGATGTGCCATGTTTGTATTCCTCCAAGAGGGTCAGGAGTACTTCATCTGCACTGAGTGTAACCTGGTGTCTGCCCTGGAGGAGACAATTGAAAAACTGGAAGCATGGGTATCCATGCCACATTGAACCAGGAAGATTTCTCGGACAAGAGTTTTTAGAAGCTGCTATGTACTGGAGAGGCCAAAGGGCAATGAGAAGTGGCAACCTGTGACTACTTGAAGAAAGAGGGCCTCCAGAATTGAAGAGGAACGTATTGAAGTCAGCAACTGCTTTCAAGTACTCTGCAGTGGACCTGCTGAGGAAAAGGCAGAAGAGAGGATATGAGCAGGCATGAGGCAGAGGAGGCAGCAGCATAGAGATCAGGCCTCAATGACATGGGCTCCAGGACCACTGCACCAAGAAGGAAGAGAAGAGTTTTGATGATTGGTGACTCCCTTCTGCAGGGGACAGAAGAATCAATTTGTCATCCAGGTTTGGGGGCCTGGGAGGTGTGCTGCCTGAATTCAGGATGTCACAGGCAGACTGCCAAAGCTCTTCCATCCTTCATATCACTACCTCTTTCTGCTTGCCTGTGTAAGCACCAACAATACTGCCAGGAATGACACCAAACAGATCAGAAATAACTATGAGGCTCTTGGCAGGAGGAATAAGGGCCTGGGAGCAAAAGTGGTGGTCTCATATATTCTACCCATGGAAGGCAAGGGTCCAGGCAGAGACCATGGTATCCTGGAAGTAAAGTGAGACCAGTGGTGTCAATGTGAAGGCTTTGGCTTCTTTCACAATGGGCAGATGTTTCATAGAACTCATAGATTTTGGGGGGTCAGAAGGAACCAAAGTAGGTTGAGTCTGACCCCCTATCCTAGGCAGGAAAGAGCGCTGGGGTCAGATGACCCCAGCCAGATGTTTGTCCAGTCTTCTCTTAAAGACCTCTAAAATAGGGGAGAGTACTACCTCACTTGAAAGTCCATTCCAGATTCTGGTAACCCTTACTGTAAAGTTCTTCCTAATGTCTAGTCTAAATCTGCTCTCTGTCAGTTTATGGCTGTTGTTTCTAGTTACTCCAAGGGGCACCCTGGTAAACAGGGTGTTTCCTATCCCTTGCTGCCCTCCCTTCCCCCCACCCCCAAATGAATTAGTAAACAGCCACTAGATCATCTCTCATCCTTCTCTTATGGAGGCTGAAAAGATCCAGGTCCCTCAATCTCTCCTTGTAGGACCTTACCTGCAGGCCCTTAATCATGAGTGGCTCTCCTCTGGACCCTCTCAAAGTTAATGCATGATAGAGTGCGGTTAGCTCTATTGATCACTTCATCACATTGTCGACTCATGTTCATCTTTGAGTCCACTATGACTCTGAGATCCCTTTCCTCTGCTATACTGCTTAGGTCATCTCCCAATCTGTAAGTGTGTTGGTGATTCCTTCTCCCTAGGTGTAGTACTTTGCACTTACCTGTGTTAAACTGCATCCAGTTTTGTTCTGACCACTTCTCCAGCCTGTCCAAATCATTCCAAATCCATTCCCTGCCCTCCAGTATATTTACTTTGCCCCATAATTTGGTGTCATCTGTGAATTTGGACAGTGTGCTCTCCGTGTCCTCGTCCAAGTCACTGATGAATATATTGAACAGCACTGGTCCAAGGACCGAGCCTGGGGGGGACAGGGACCCCACTGCCCACATCTTTCCAGGTCAATACCGACCCATCCACCACCACTCTCTGGGTGCATCCCATTAGGCAATTTCCACCCACCTGACTGTGAAATCATCTAAGTAACAACTGCTTAGTTTTTTTATGAGAATGGGATGTGACACCGTATCGAAGGCTTTTTAAAAATCTGAGCATATGACATCCATCTCAACTCCTACATCTAAGCAGTTTGTGACCTGGTCATAAAAAGAAACAAGGCTTGTTAGGCAGGATCTACCTGCTATGAATCCATGCTGGTTGCCCTTCAGCATTATTTTTCCTGCTGGACTCCCACAAATATCATCCTTAATAATTTTTTCAAAGGTTTTCCTAAGGATAGAGGTGAGACTAACCGGTCTATAGTTACCCAGATCCTCCTTTCTCCCCTTTTTTGAAGAACTGTGGAAAAAGGAAGCAAGCAGATTAAAATGCAAACTACATCCAATACATTTATACAAGAAGTATGGGAAATAATCAAGATTAGCTGGAAGTTACAGCCCATGAAAAGAAATGTGATCCGATTGGCATCACAGAGGCCTGGTGGAACAGCTCTTATGACTGGAATATGAACATCAAGAATTATACTCTGTTTCAAAAGGACAGGGTTGGGAGAAAAGTTAGTAACAGTATGTGTGTGCCACCATCCTGAGTAAGTATATCAGTGAAAATTCTGATATTCATCT
This sequence comes from Alligator mississippiensis, assembly GCF_030867095.1. Lineage (NCBI taxonomy): Eukaryota > Metazoa > Chordata > Crocodylia > Alligatoridae > Alligator > Alligator mississippiensis. Next base: position 222,230,971 of record NC_081827.1, on the reverse strand, counting down.
GTGGAGCTCTATAAATAGATACAAGAGAATTTACATTGCTTTCCCTTCCTTGAAGTAATGAAGTCCATATACCCAACTTGTTCTGAATTGGCTGTTAACTAGAGTAATATATAGGTAAAAGTAACTGACATTCAAAGTGGCAGTTGCTGTTTGTTGAATTAATTGCTCTGCTGAATATTATTGTTTAATGTTCAATTGTGTTGCTTATGAAGTCCCAATATAATTGATATTCTAAAACCAGGGATCAGCAGCCTATGGCCTGTGAACTAGATCTGGCCTGCCAAGCAAGAAAATATATAAATATTCTTCTTGCCCCCTCCACTCCCTCCCAGGTTGCAAAGCAGAGACATTAGTGACAGAGGGAATTGGCAACAAGAAAGGCAGTGGCAGCAGATGCATTGCAAACAGCATCCCACCTTCAGACCAAGCTGCATTAATGTGGCCTGTCATTTCTAAAGGTTGCTGACCCCGGTCCTAAGACTTGGAGGCAGGGCAAGCCTGTTACAAAGCAGAGACCTTGGTGGCCTGGTGAGCAGGCAAAGATCTAATGGTCACAAGCTGCTGGAAGACTGCTTTAGACTGAACAGAAGGAAAAACTTTACCATCCAAATCTCCAGAGTCTAGAATAGACTTCCCCTAGAAGTGGTGCGAACACCTACTCTGGATACCTTTTAAGAAACACTTGGATGCTTATCTGCCTAGGGTGATCTGACACCAGCTGACTTCCTGCCCCTTGGGCAGGGAGGTGGACCCAGGTCCCTTCCAGTCCTAATGTCTATGAATAAGTCCAAGGTGCACTGAATAAAGATAAGGGGTGTGTGTGTGTGAGAGAGAGAGAGAGAATTTGACAACTGTTGGTACCATAATTTCCTAGGCTTTCCAAGATGATGTTTATTAGCTACTCTAGAACCAGAATTAAGACTGAGGATGAAAGGCAGCCACTTGTATGCAAGTACATGCACACAGAGGAAAGGGATGCTTGAACGTATTTAGTTAGGTTGCTCTCCTGTTTATTTAAACAGGAAAGCTGAAACTTATTTCAAGATACTGAGCTCTAGCCTAATGCTTTGAATTGGCTTATTTCAAAATTTCAAGCTAGCAGTGTCCCTTAATATATTTTAAAAATAAAGAAAAAAGAAGCAGCCAAAAACTCTCTTGAAAAGATTCTAATAAAGAAAAAGGGCAGATGGTAGCTCATTAAATGAATTAAATTAAAAAAAATAATTAGAGACCCTGTATATTAAGGCTACTTATTAATTGGCTTTTAATTGCACTTCTAACTGGCAGAAAAAACAAATGAGCAGTTACTTTCCGAAGATGTTTGAGGTAAGCTTTTTAGCCCCCACTTCCTGCCCAACCCATATTAGGCATGTTGAGACAATATTTGTTCTGTCATTTGGTATCCTTACCTGACTGGTTGTGCAAGAACTGAACTGGTAAAGAACTGTATTAGTCGGGTATAATAAAGTTTAGATCCTTTGCAGACCCTCTTCTTTATCTACAGTAATAGAGCTTTTAAGCGTTTTTTTTTCTGTCCTTCATATTAACTTTAATATTTCTAATATAGTAGGTGAGGCAGCAGACGCCTTACAGACTGACTGACTGAATTAGAGATGCATAAGGATTTGTGAGCCACAGCTCACTTCATCAGATGCTATGCTATGCATCTCTGGTTCTGTTAGTCTGTAAGGTGCCCTCTGCCTCGCCTTCATATCTAATACAGGTTAAAAGAGTATGTAAATGTATTGCTGTCAGTGGGAAGGTTATCTGTTTCAACCAAACATGTTTTTACTGAAATAAAAAGAATACTTTGAGACTAAGTTTAGGAAGTAGATCACTGAGAAACCTTTTGTATGGTCATCCTCTTTACCTTATCTACCTGGCTATATTAAATTTCCGTTTTGTTATTTGCAAGTCTTAAACTGCTTTATAAAGAGATTGGTGTTTTGACTCTTTTTACTTCCCTAATTATAGTTCAACAGGATTTTAAATATTCTTCAGTCCGTGTAGGAGGAGATTTTCATAGTAGAAGAAAACTGTACTATGGAAACTCAGCTGTTAGATAGAAAATGTTGTAGCCTGGAAACTGTAGTTGTTTATGTGTTGTAAGAAGAATTTTACTGTTATCTGTCCAATATCTTCAACTTTCATGTTATCTAGGTCATTCTTGTAGGTGAAGAACTTACCAGGAGCACAAATATCTTATGATAAAATACTTTTAATAAGGGGAAAATATAGCATAATAAGTATAAATATCAGGATAAAACAAGAAAAACTGAGCATGGAAGTCACGATTCAAAATGTTTGGGGTTCTTTTGTGTATTGTCTTTTATAGGAGGAGAAAAAAGAGTGGACTTTTACAAATGTAGTTTAACCTTATGGTGTCTTGCAGTTTAGAAAAACATTAAATTCAACATCTTTCAATTATTTGATCTATCTTTATCTAAACCACTGTAAAAAAAAAAAATCAAAAAAAAAAAGAGAGAATTAAGTTGCTTTTCTTCTGGGGTGGGAATAGATGAGGTACTTATTTTTCAGAACCAGGTGGGACCACAAACTCTAACTTTTATCTATTTCATTGGTAATCACCCTGTAGTATTAATAATTAACATACCATGTTATTTTTGCATAGTGACTAAATCTGTCTGATGTGAATATTGGAGTTTTTCCTTGTTTAAAAATATTACCATATCTAATTATTTTCTAAAGTATATCATTGGCAGGTTGTTTTGTATTGATAGTCATTTAGTGTGGTACAAACCCTGTGAGGTTAACGAATGTCTACACTTGTGACTTTGTGGTATGTTGGAAAGTTACTACAAACGCTATCAGTGCTTTTTCTACAGGTCCCTTTCTTATCATGCTACCACGTGAAGTTCAGGAATTTGCATCCTATTTTCTGCTTTTGTTGTTTTTGTGCTTATCCTGTTGGGTGCTTTTGTTTCCTGTCACTTATTTTATGTTTTAATATCCAACCCAATATCAGAACAGTTACGTTGTTAGTTTCTAGAAAGCCATATATATACATATGGCTTAAAAAATTATATATATTTTAAGAGGAGAAAACACCTTATGTTTAGAAAGTGAACATAGTTAAATTATAAAAGATGAGTTCTAGAAAGTTCATTCTTTGCAACTGTTGTCATGCATTTGTGTTTCCTGTGTTGATTATTCTTGGTCTTCCATGACGAAGCAAGGAAAAGTTTCCATGCTATGAAAATGGAACTCCCTGAAAAATAGCACTTAATCTTTTTGGGTTAGGCTCTGCACTTTAATAAAAGTGACTATTTAAATGGATTGTTTTTTTAATAAGCATGGTCTTAAAACCCTTGTCAATCTTAGTTTTGTGGAAGCTTTGACATCAAAGAATAAACATTTGACTAAATTCTGAACCGTTTTGTTGTTCAAGTATAACAGATCTGATCATTAACTATTTACTAGAACTAGTTTCCAGGAATATTCAAATCATGAATGTGACCTTTTAATTACCTTTTTTTTCCATCTGTAAACAATTGTTATAATCCTTAGAAAATGAAGGTTGCTTGAATTTATAAGTTCCTAGACCCAGAGATTGCTACTTGTAACAGCTAGAAAACATAGTCTCATTGAGAAGTTCTTCTTTGAACAAGGTAATATTTTTGTGAAGTTATTTTTGCATAAGATAAGGTATGTAATGGAGAGAGAAGTTCAACTCATAGCAACCATATTTTTCCATGCAAGTCACCATGGCCCCCTCTACATGTGCACGTAAAGATGTGATTGGATCTATTTTGTGATCCACACAATTGCATGTCTTCCCGTGCATGTGTGGCATGTCAGGAAATGCAATATGGGATCACATATTAGATCAAATTGCGCCTTATTGCTGGTATGGGGAGGGGCCTTTGCTGAGGGGGCTCCCAGCCACAGGGACCATGCTGATGGATATCAAACCTAGCTGTACCACATGTGCAGCTGGGACCAAGAGTCCCATCAGCTCAGGGCCTCTTGGCCCCCCCAATCTGTGGGGGCTGCTGCAGTCTCCTAGCTGTGTGGATGTATAGATCGCATTATGCATAGATGCAAAACGTTGTTACACATTTTTGAGCAATAACTTAATAGTTGGTTGGACCTTCTTAGGGTGCAATTAGTTAATTTTCATATGTAGCCAGTCTAAATTTATTGTACAATTAACAAAGCTAATACATGGGACCCATAGTTCATTTCTAATCTTTTTATACAAGTTGAGGATTTGGTAGATTGACATCTTTGTTCTCAACTAAACAGTGAAGCAAGATGTGTTGCAGGAGGAACTTGAGAGAGGGACTTAATTTAAGAGATTTTCTCTGCTTCCCTAATGGGGCACTTGAACAATGGAATTGCTCAGGGCATCTTATCTACACCTGCAAAACTCTGAATTTTTTTTGTCTGCATTTCCAGCACATATCTGTTGGACAGATATCAATCAGAAATCTCTTCTGATATGGGCGCATCCCCATGAGCAGGGAACATGCGTTTCTCCAGGGACAAACAGCAGCAGCACAAGGGTCTAGGAACCTCCAGGGGCTTCAGCTGCGGCAATCTGGCAGCAGGGAGCCTGGCTGGAAGACAGAGCATAGCTCCAGCTGGCCAACTCAAGCTCGGGGTGGCACACACTGCCACCACATAGATTCAAAGATGTTAGGGTCGGAAGGGACCTCAATAGATCATCGAGTCTGACCCCGTGCATAAGCAGGAAAGAGTGCTGGGTCTAGATGACCCCAGCTAGATGCTCATCTAACCTCCTCTTGAAGACCCCCAGGGTAGGGGAGAGCACCACCTCCCTTGGGAGCCCGTTCCAGACCTTGGCCACTCTAACTGTGAAGAAGTTCTTCCTAATGTCCAGTCTAAATCTGCTCTCTGCTAGCTTGTGGCCATTGTTTCTTGTAACCCCCGGGGGCGCCGTGGTGAATAAATACTCACCAATTCCCTTCTGTGCCCCCGTGATGAACTTATAGGCAGCCACAAGGTCGCCTCTCAACCTTCTCTTGCGGAGGCTGAAAAGATCCAGTTTCTCTAGTCTCTCCTTGTAGGTCTTGGTCTGTAGGCCCTTAACCATATGAGTGGCCCTTCTCTGGACCCTCTCCAGGTTATCCGCATCCCTCTTGAATTGCGGCGCCCAGAATTGCACGCAGTACTCCAACTGCGGTCTGACCAGCGCCCGATAGAGGGGAAATATCACCTCCTTGGACCTATTCGTCATGCATCTGCTGATGCACGATAAAGTGCCATTGGCTTTTTTGATGGCTTCGTCACACTGCTGACTCATGTTCATCTTGCAGTCCACTAGGACTCCAAGATCCCTTTCCACTTCCGTGCCACCCAGCAGGTCATTCCCTAGGCTGTAGGTGTGCTGGACATTTTCCCTCCCTAGGTGCAGCACTTTGCATTTCTCCTTGTTGAACTGCATTCTGTTGTTTTCTGCCCACTTGTCCAGGTCTGCCTGCAGCTGTTCCCTGCCCTCCGGCGTGTCCACATCTCCCCATAGCTTTGTGTCATCTGCAAACTTGGACAGAGTACATTTCACTCCTTCGTCCAAGTCACTGATAAAGACATTAAAGAGTATCGGTCCAAGGACCGAGCCCTGCGGGACCCCACTGCTCACACCCTTCCAGGTCGAAACCGACCAATCTACCACAACTCTCTGGGTGTGACCCTCCAGCCAATTCGCCACCCACCGGACTGTGTAGTCATCCAAGTCACACCCTCTTAACTTGCTCACCAGTATGGGGTGGGATACCGTATCGAAGGCCTTCCTGAAGTCTAAGTATACGACATCCACCCCTCCTCCTGTGTCCAGGCGTTTCGTAACCTGGTCATAGAAAGAGACTAGATTGGTCAGGCACGATCTGCCTGCCACGAACCTGTGCTGGTTTCCCCTCAGCATAATTTGTCCTGCCGGGCTCTCACAAATGTGAGCCTTGATAATTTTTCCAAAGACTACGCCAAGGATGGAGGTGAGACTGACTGGCCTATAGTTGCCTGGGTCCTCCTTCCTCCCCTTTTTGAAAATGGGGACCACGTTGGCCCTTTTCCAGTCCTCCGGGACTTGGCCCGTGCGCCACAAGCGTTCAAATATTCCCGCCAGTGGCTCTGCAATGTTGTCGGCCAGTACCTTCAGCACCCTCGGATGGAGCTCATCCAGGCCTGCCGACTTAAAAAGGCATCCAGTTCTTCCAAGTGACTCTGCACCATCTCAGGGTCTACGCATGGAAGTCTGGCGCCCTGCTGCTGCCTCTCTACAACCCCAATGAGAGACTTGTCGTGCCCCTCACTTAGGAACACTGAGGCAAAGAACTCGTTGAGAAGTTCAGCCTTGTCCCCCCGGTCTGTCACCAATTGTTTCTGCCCATTTAGCAGGGGTCCTATTCCTCCCTGGGCCTTCCTTTTACTCCCTATATATCTAAAAAACAATTTCTTGTTGTCTTTTACTTGGGTTGCCATCCTCAGCTCCATGGTAGCTTTGGCCTGTCTAACTGCCTCCCTACAAGCACGAGCAGAGGAGGTATATTCATCTTTGGTGATCTCTCCCTGTTTCCACTTTTTATGTGCTCCCCTTTTGTCCCTTAGGCTGCCCTGGATTTCTCTGGTCAGCCAGGGAAGCCTCCTGGCCCCTTTCCCTCTTTTGCCTCGCTCGGGGATCGTCTTGCTTTGTGCCCGAAGGATTGTTTCCTTAAGGCACAGCCACCCTTCTTGGGCTTCCATTTCTTCAAATCTCCTACTCTGCAGTGCGTCCTTGACTAATCCCCTGAGTTCATTGAAATCAGCTTTCCTAAAGTCTAGCACTTTCACCCTACTAGTTACCTTACCCACTCGACGTCTTATGGTGTATTCTATTATTAGGTGATCGCTGTCCCCCAGATGGCTACCGATCTGGAGTTCCGCTACCATGTCATCTCCCATTGCCAATACCAGATCCAGTATGGCATTCCCCCTAGTGGGACCGTGTACCTCCTGTGTCAGGTGGAGGTCCTGTACACAGGTTAGAAACCTGCATGAGCGGTGGGACTTTGCTGTCTGTGACTCCCAGCAGTTGTCCGGGTAGTTTAGGTCCCCCATGACTACCGCCTCTTTAGCTTTTATGGTCTCCGAGAGTTGCCTCAGGAGCCCCGAATCTCTTTCTTCCCCTTGATGTGGGGGTCTGTAGCAGACCCCTACCACCAAATCCCTTTCTTCTTGCCCCCCATGTAGCCTAACCCACAATCCTTCTACTTCCTCATCCTTGGATTCCGACTTGATGAGGGTTGATGTATATTGCTCACTGACATAGAGCACAACCCCTCCCCCTTTCTTCCCCACCCTGTCCTTTCTGTACAATCTATAGCCCTCAATATGTACCACCCAGTCATGGGATGAATCCCACCAGGTTTCCATTAGCCCCACTAAGTCATAGGTGTTTAGTGCAAGCAGGAGCGCTAGCATGCTGCATGTGCTGCCCTTCTTTTTTTGGGTGTGGGGTTTTTTTGACACCGGGATCTCCCACTGTCAAACCCCCCATGCTGCAAATTAGCAGTGTGGGGAATGCCTGCGTGTGCAGCGCACGCAGTGTGCGGTGCCACAGATGGGTCTGCAGTGCTGCATATGCTGCATGTGTGACCTCATCTGGATCCATCATACAGGTGTAAGCAAACTCACTTTTATACTGCACAAAAATTATATTTGTACATAAACCAGAAAGTGTATATTCATAACCTGGGAGAGATACTGACTAGCCCTTGTATTGACAACTGAGAGTCAGGTCCAGATCCTTCTTTTCTGTCTTTAAAAAAAGTTTAAAAAACATGAGGTGTTTAAAAATAATTATAGGGTTTGAGGCCTTTAAAGTGTGCTTTGGTCAACGAAAAGAAGACCTAAAAAATAACCGTGGCTGCTTACTGACATGGGGGGGGGAACCCTTTACTTTCAGCTCAGCTCACCCCTGCACCAAGCACAGCGCACGTCCAGAAGAGGCACCATGTTGGTTTGATCTGACTTGCCCAATATCTGTATAGACCGCATACTTCAGCGGGGCTTTTTGGTACTTTTGTCTAATGGCTGATGGAATCAGCTTTAGATAAAAGTGACAAAAAGCACCACTTGAAGTGCCTGATCTATACAGATGTTGGGGAGTGGGTCAAACTAATATGCTTCCTCTTCTGGCAAAGCACTGAGGGGTTTTTTTTGTTTGTTTTTGATGTCTGTCAGTGGCCTTTTCTTTTTATTTTATTTTTGAAGTGCTGAAGTCTGAAGTTCTTATTTGTGCATATTGCATCCATTTGATGGGCCTTTGAAAATGCATCAAATAGTACAAGACTGCTGATGATTGTCATGTGCCTATTCTTCCAAATTTATCAAAAGGAAGATCATTATTCAGAAGGTTGTAAATGATTTCACAGGCATTTGGAAACTATTTGGGGCTGTGAATGCTTTTTTTTTTTTTTTTTTTTTTTTAAGTGGAAAGTATTACATGGTATTCCTATAGCTTTCAGTATTCTTATTTAATACTATCTCAAAGAGATGGCAGAAAGAACTTTTTGAAAGTCATCAGCAATTGCCATTGAGAAAAGAGGAAATATTCTAATATTATAAAATCCTAAGTCTCTGTCTGTCAGTTACGCTTTATTTGCACTCTGATTGGCTGATGGAAATAGCCAATAAGAGTACTCCAAGCATGGGGGAGCACCGCCATGATTCCAAAGCCGCGCCAAGGAGTGGACAGAGGGTGGGGGAGCAGCGCTAGCTTCGGCTCTCCCACCCCACTCCTTGCAAGCCATGCCGAGGACCAGACAGGGTGGGAAAGCAGCGCTGGCAAGAGGCAGAACAGTGGCAGCATGGGGCATTAGGTGGTGGCACTCCATCCCAGAACCCTCTTTCCCCCGGTCATTCTTGACAGGCAATTGGCTAATTAAACATAACATCATAGAGCGCAGAACAGGAAATGTGTGATCACGTTGAAGCCACTTTGACTGTCCCTTGCTCTCTTTCTTTGAGGGAGGATGAATTGAAATGTCTACATCACCTGTTCTGTGTCACTTACTCTGTGATTTCATATCCATTCTACTTCACTTGTTCCCCAAGCGCACACAGTTCACAATGTCTGATTATTCTTCTCACTCATCCCTGAATCCTCTACTTCTGCTAGGTCTTTAAAAAAAAGAAAAAGAAAATGGAACTGAAAATAGTACTTCCAGTTCTACTGATGATGGCACTTTTTTATAGTGGTTCTCTTTTTATCTTGATGCTGGATCGTTGCTACATACTGTATTTACCCAAATCTAAGATGACTTCAAATTTACAGTGACCCCCAAGTAATTAGATTCTATATTTGGAAAATTTATAAATTTTGTTATAATTGGAGGGTTTTCTTAAATTTATTCCTCCTGCCTCTGTGGTACGGAAAGTAGCAGGGGAGGCCCTGCAGGCTGCCTCACCACCTCGACTTGTCTCCCCTGGTGCCTGCCCCCTTTTGGTCATGACTGGTGCTAGAACCGGAGCTGCAGCAGTTCCCCTGCAATTGTGCAATTTCTCTTGTACTTCATGGATTTCCCCATGCTCCCACTGCCCCCACATTGCACAGTTTTCCCTTGGTTGGGACCAGATCTATAGCCTCAACCACCTGTTCCATGCTGTACTCAAATCTAAGATGAATGGGAACAGGGGCAGGGACCTTCATCTTGGATTCAAATTAATACAGTATTATGCAGGCATCTTGTTGGCATGTCCAAAATTATGCTTGTGTGTAGGGTTCCTTCCCTTTTTAAAATCTAAACAGATGTATGATACATTCTGGTAAAAAAAACAAACAACCTTGTATTTGCCAAAGTAATTTTTGTCTTAATGTTATCAATTCATTTCATATTTGAGGCATCTCAAAAGTTCTCAAATTGTCCCTGGTTTTATCTAATCTTAATGCCATCTGTGAAATCTATTTTTACAATTTACTGATGTTAAAAACGTTTTCTGATATTCTTTCCCCTATGTCTAGTGGCCTGTCTTTTATAAGGTTTTAAGTTGGTGCATGATAGCTACTACTTAGTAAATCTTTACATTTCTACATCAATTGTGAAATGTGGTATTTCTATGTGTGTTGGCTCTGTTTTACTTGCTCCAGATTCTGTCTGTAGTGTACTCATGTGGTTCTTCTGGATGTTAGGTTCCCTTAATTTCATATGAGGCTTTTCCAAAACAATTTCTGTTTTAGAACAAAATGCACAAACCACAAATTGTGCATTTACTGAAATGGTGTGTGTTGCTTGATTCTTAACGTAGACAAATTATTTTTGTTTATCATTGGATGATGCAGTTACATTTCAATCTAATAATTTGATTAAAGTTGTCATAAAAAGTCATCTGAGCAAAAACAGTCTGCTAGTCTGCTAACAAAAACTGTCAAATCAGCTGGCCCTGACAGTTTACACCCCAGGGTACTCAAGGAGCTGGCAAGTATCATGGCTTAGCCCCTGGCATGGATCTTCAAGAACTCCTGGCACTCTGGTGAAGTGCCCAAAGAGTGAAAGAAGGCCAATGTGGTACCTATCTTTAAAAAAGGGAGGAAAGTGGATCTGGCAAACTATAGGCCCATCAGCCTGACCTCTATCCCGGGGAAGGTCTTAGAAAAGATTATCAAAGAGACCATTCTTAACAGACTGGCCAATGGCAACATCGTGAGGGATAGCCAGCACAGGTTTGTTGTGGGTAGGTCTTGCTTGACCAATCTTATTTCCTTTTACAACCAGGTAACCTATCACCTGGACAAGGGAGAAGAGATTGATGTCATATATCTTGACTTTAAAAAAAGCCTTCGATCTGGTATCCCATGATCACCTCTTAGTAAAACAGGCCAACTGCAGCCTCGGCCTCACCACGATCCGCTGTCTGGGGAATTGGCTCCGTGGTCGGACACAGATGGTGGTCAATTGTTGTGGTGCGCTGTAACCAGTGGGGTCCCTCTTTGGGCCTATACTATTCAACATCTTCATTAATGATGTGGACATCAGTATCAGAAGTGGACTGGCCAAGTTTGCCGACGACACCAAACTTTGGGATAAAGCGTCCACACCTGAGGACAGGAGGGCGATCCAGGCTGACCTTGACAGGCTCAGGAAATGGGCAGACAAGAACCCGATGGTGTTTAACACCAAAAAATGCAAGGTTCTCCACCTTGGGAAGAAAAACCCGCAGCATGCTTATAGGCTTGGCAGTGCTACGCTGGCTAGCACAACGAACGAAAGGGACTTGGGGGTCATGATTGACCACAAGATGAAGATGAGCCATCAATGTGAGGCTGCAGCTAGTAAAGTGAGCAAAACGCTGGCTTGCATCCATAGATGCCTCTCATGCAAATCCCGGGACGTCATTCTCCCGTTGTACTTGGTCCTGGTGAGGCCGCAGCTGGAGTACTGCGTCCAGTTTTGGGCTCCACAATTCAAAAAGGATGCGGAGAAGCTTGAGAGAGTCCAGAGGAGAGCCATGTGCATGATCAGAGGTCAGGAAAACAGACCTTATGATGAGAGGCTGAGAGCTATGGGACTCTTTAGCTTGGAAAAGCGCAGGCTCAGGGGTGATCTGGTGGCCACCTATAAGTTTATAAGGGGTGCTCACCGGGATCTGGGGGAACCTCTGTTCACCAGAGCACCCCAAGGGATGACAAGGTCGAACGGTCACAAGCTCCTCCATGACAGTTGCAGGCTGGACATAAGGAAGAACTTTTTTACTGTCCGAGACCCCAAGGTCTGGAATAGACTGCCGCTGGAGGTGGTTCAAGCACTTACTTTGAAAGCCTTCAAGAGACATTTGGATGTTTATCTTGCTGGGATCCTATGACCCCTGCTGACTTCCCGGCCCTGGGGCAGGGGGCTGGACTCAATTTCCCAAGGTCCCTTCCAGCCTTAATGTATATGACATCCTATGAAATCTATATGCCATGATTATAAACTGCAGTTTATAATTGTTACACTTCTTGGGTTCTGATGGATGTTTGTACAATAAATTCTAAGGATTTTTCAAAGCTTGCAGGCATATTCTTGCTCTGCACTCAGAGCAGTTTAGGATGTTTCCAAAGCTTGCTTGTTCAGTCTTTATAATACATTGGAATAATTGAAAGGTTTATACAAACTGAGTAGATTTCCCTCCCCCCACCTCATCTACTCCCTTTTTTTCTAGTGGTTCCAGCTCTAGCATAGCAAGTGTCATATTTTTTTCCTAATGTAGTCTTTATCTGACACACACACGTGTGTATTTTCAGATCGTTGTTGCAGAAAAGTTCCTACATAAGTTAAAGGATTGAAAAGAAATTGACACACAAATTTTTTTTTACATGACTGAAAAGTGGGAGTGTTTACTATCCCTACATCAAATTACTCTAGGTTTGTTTCTCATTGTTTTTCTTAGATGATTTCGATGGACAGTAGATTCTGTCTGTCTTTAACCCCGGTTAGAATTTATTTTCATCAAAATCTTGCATGTAAGTAAGTAATATATTTATAGTATACATGCTACAGTTTTCCTAGAATAGGAAACAGCTCATTAAATACATTACCAGGCAACATGAATCCTGGAAGATGTCAAGATCAGACTGAAGGTTTATAATTATGAAAGAATTAAATAAGTGATTAAAGCATCAAGCCAGAGAAAAATGTCTTTTTGGGAAAACAGAGAAGAAACAGTAATGTATCTCTTTCTAAAATAATGCATATTTTTTCAGTCTGTAATGGGTAACAACTAATTTGTTTTTAAATGTTATTTATTGCAGCTAAATCTGTTTTGCATGCTTGCTGGTTTATGAGACCTGCTTTTTTGTGTACTGTGTTTTCATGCAGTTTTTTTTTTAATCAAAGTGAGTTAAAACATGGACTTAGAACAGTGATAGATGGATCCAAGTATAAAGAATGGGGAAGAAAATCAGAATTTGGATCTGCTAACTCCATGTTCTTTTTACTTGGGGCCTGGCCCTTCCTCTCCCTCCACCCTCCACCTCTTCGTTTTAACTTGAGGTACTAAACATATGTGTAGGCTAGTGTAAATCCTTCCAATGCATTAGTTCCAGGCAATAAAAGCTCTGATCTTTTTCAGGCAACCCTTCAAAACTATGCCCAAGGTAATGTTGTTAGCTCTGCTCATAAGTATGTGTTCATTTTACAATAAATTTCCTGCTATATCTGTGTGAATCGGAGAGCAGTTTAATCCTCTGAGCATGTTAGAGCAGGATGTCTTGTAGAAGTTAGTACTGTCTTGCCTGCTTACTAGAGTGGAGTACAAAAGCATGTTTCTGAGCATGATGCATTTACCTTACTTTTATTGTGATCTACAATAGCAGGGGTACTGGGTGGTGACTTGCTGAAAAAAATTGATTAGAAAACAATCTAAAAAGAACCCTTTGGACCAGAATGCTTTCCAGAAAAATAAAAATAACTGAATTATGGGAGAAAAGGAGCTGAATCATCTATAAGAAACCAAATAAAAGCCTAGTTCTGTAACAACATATCTACCGTCTCTCATATATAGTAAACTTTACCTGATCATCATTAGTCAGAACATCATTTATTCTCAGTAAACTATTTTCCCCTGAAACTGAAATTAATCTTGTAATACTGATGATTCTGTTGAATCCCTCTGTATGAAGATGCAATATTGGTAAAAAGTTTTTCTTCTGTGTTAACTTCCATCAAATCATGCAACATAATAAATTTCTAGACCCAATTATTACAATCATCAGAAAAAGCAGGGGTCAAAGTGATTGGTTCTGAACTGTCCTGTATAGCCAGGCAAAATCCCAGCATATAGCTAGTACCAGAACTGTTTGCTTGAAACTTCCACACCAGTCATCCCTAAAGTGTCATCTGAATAACCTGCTTGAAATCATATGTGCTATTGGACGTGGGTTACATTTGACCAGTGTTTACATGTTCCATTTTTAATTTTTCCTATTGGTGATCCAATAAAGTACAATATATTTGTTGTTTCTTTCTCCAGTCAAATAGTTGTAACTGGACACTGAGGGCAATAGATATCTTCTAAAGGAGATGCATACACAGTTTTTTCTACTCGTAAGTAAAATAACATGTCTTCATTTGATTTTGTACAGTGAAGACTGAAAAATAGGTGTCATCATTATTAAATGAACACTGCTGAAGGAAGGAAAAAGAGTAACTAGAATCTTTGATTAAATCCTAAAGTATGCATCTTAAAATATGTGGACAGATTCTTATGTATTATTTTATTGTGTGTAATATTTACCATGAAATGTTTTTGTAAGTTGCCCTTAATTAGCACTCTCTTCTCTGCTGTTCTAACAAACTCCACTTTTTTGGAGAATGTACTTCCTCTGCTTGATCTAATTTGGTGGTTAGATAAGAATGTAGATTTTAGTGATACTCACTGGAATTTTTAATACTCTGTCTGAATGGGATAAATACACCTCTTATTACCATGACTGCTAAAGGGATAAATTTCATCTGCTGAAAATAATTCTGTTTGCTTCAACTGGAGAAATCTGTTTCAAAATGGAAGTTCAGCAAAGCAGGAAGGCCCTTGAAAAATGCTTCCTCTGGGGAACAGAGGGGGAATAGCATCACCCATGCTGTTTGGGAGGAAAGCCTTCTGGAGACATGCGGGAAGGAGTAAGAGATGAAAGAAAACCAGTGTTGACTTGACTGAAATCCAGAGGAGTATGTAGATTTGGGCTCTCTAATCAGCCCCTATCAGTGAGGACAACTGTTTTGAACACCTCTCCTCAAAGGGGAGGGAGCCAGCTGCAAAGCTGGAATTCATAACTAAACCCTACCAGATGAGTCACAGTTGCTACATACAGTTCAAATCTCCCCTTGACTTCTGTAAATAAAGTTGACTCTAAAGAAACTAGAAGAGTTTTCCAGAGGTGGTATGTGAGAATTAGCAATCTACAATACTGCAGCAACTCGTAGCAGTTAAACAATGGGTTCACTTGTCAAGCAAGAATAGTAGAAGTATGCTTTATTACATACGAGTTATTCTCATATTACAGCTGCTTGCATACTTTAATGTAGCACAAGACCATATACAAGTTACATTTTGCATGATTATTTGCATAACTGCTTTTAGCATATTTTGCTTTCCTGTAGAAGTAGAAACCAAGAAAAGAAAGCCAAAAAGATTGGTTAATCTGGTGTTTAAATATTACCTGTCAATACAAGTTGGTGTGGAGAGGAATTGGTTGTAAACACAGTTTTGAAAATGTCCCAATGTTCTAGTTTCACTGATCCTCAAGTAGATGTCTTTTTCCAGGCAAATTATTAACGCAGAAGTTGTTACTCCCCTTTCAAGGTTTCTCTTGGTGATAGATCTACTAAGTTCTTCTTTCTAAGGTCCACAGATCTGTTACAGTGGGTACAAAAACCTGCTTGTAGTTTAGGGGCAGCACTAGAGCTGGCTGCATGGGAATATCTTGCTCTTCAAACTTCCTTCCAATTTTGTTGTTTTCAGAGTGGCAGGCTCATCTTCAGAGTTTTTCTAAGGAAAAACATCCAGTCTTCATTTCAAATACCATAACACATTTAGTCTGTTAGAATAAACTGCCAGTTGCAGCCCAAGGCTGCATCTGTTTGTTTGGGTTGTTGGATTTTTTTGGATGGGGGAAGGGGAGGAGAAGGTCCCAGAGCTCTAGGGATGCAAAGAGATTTCATTTTTGACGTATTTGTAGTGGTTGGTGCCAGTACAGGTTTCAGGAAGAAAGCTAATGCAAGAAAAGCCATAGGTGTTTAAAAAAAAAAAAAAATTCTCTGTCTCTTCAGCTCCCCCACCCCACCTCTTATTGAGGCTCTGATTTTGATGAGCCCAGCCCTGATGAGCCCTGTATTGGGCAAAATACAGGTTTCCTTTTAGTCTGGTCCAGGTAGTCTGTGCCGCCCCTCCCCCCCACCCCCACCCCCCCCAGCATACCCCATGTCCACTTCTTTCCCCAGTTCCTTTTCTTTCCCTGGAAAGGAGGTAGGCAGGGGTAAAACTTGTTCAAGATTTATGCAACCCCTACTCTTTCATCTCCGTGCTGGGAGTTGACGGTAAATATAACCAGAAGCACTAGTTGAACTATTGTGGCTCTGTTGTTTACAAGTATCTACTTCTCTATCTGTGAACTGCTGCCACCTCTTCCTAATTCCTCATAGATCACAAGTGAAGGTGTGTGAACACAGTATGAATGTTGTTCTTTACAATGCACTAAATGTTTTTTGAATACAACTGCATTTCTACTTCCACTTCCGTCCCTGGATCTTACCTTATACGTAGCTGAAGACTCCAGTAGAAATAGATCCATATTGATTCCAAGAATAAAAACGGAGAAAAAATGTTCTTCCCTGGAAGCTTACCTGCCTGAGTCTCATACTTCATTGAATGACCAAGACTGTGAAGATTAACAACCACCTAACATTTTTTTGGAAGAAATCTAATCCAGTTTTGCTCTCTTGCCAAAGCAGGATTAGGAGGGACATATTCCTAAAAGGTGAATACATTTAATAATCAGCACTGTTTTTTACTATTCACCTTCAAATTCAAAGTACTGCAAGTCAGATGATCATCAGTATGGGGTTCCTTTGTTCATCTCAGAGTTCAGAATTGCAGAAAATATGACCATAGATGTGTGTGTTAATCCACCTGGTCCCCTGACAGAGGAAATTCTCTCTCCTCAAAGGAAGAAGGTGGACACTCTAAATCAGAACTGAAGTATAAAACAGTAAAATACACCAGTTAACAACACATGCTGGTTTTACCCTGTGCACTGGGCCATGTCATCCAGACAGTGCAGCTCCTTACAGGTCTGGAAGTTTGGCAGCGGGGCAATGGCAACAGTGTTAATTGCTGCATCTCTGGGCTCCACAGACAGTGGATTGAACATCACTGATCTGTAACATGCTTATACTAAGAGAACATAAATTTCACAGAAGTCAAGTATTCAGAAATTATAAAATTAATATTGTTCTAGTAGCAGTAAACATTCTTATGTAAATTATTAGATTAAATGTTTCCCTTCTGGATTAGAAGGCATAGTTGTGTACCGCCAATTCATATCTCCTTTCCCTCTCTCTGTCTCGGTAAACTTTTGGGTTATTACTTTTGTTTGAATCTAGAATCCTGCTTTTGCCCACAAGTACTGTTATTACCCTCTTTTTTGATGATTAAATCCTGCAGGGAACCAGGGGCAAAAAAAAATACAAAATTACAGGCCTTCTTTATTAACAGGTTCCTTAACAAATGACATTCTTAGAGGATTTTAAATATCTTGCATGAAATTCAGGAATAAATCTTTTCGTTGCTTATGCTTGCTTTTCAAATAACATTTTAGTTCAAGCCAAAAATCTGTTCTCCCTTTTTTTATGTTGTTAACACGTTCCATATTGTTTCATTCATCCATCAAAAAGGCAAAACTGGCCTGTTTTTGTAACAGAGGCAAGAAGGCATTCAGTATCCCAATATGTTTGCAGAAAATATAGAAATAAGATTTAACTGTTTCTCCCCCTCCCCCCCCCCCCCCGGTGACTTATTCACGTATATTCCACTTCAGGTGTTCTATAACTGCATTTTCATAACTGTATCAACTGGGATATACACTTCCAAAAAAATTATCATAGGTTTTGAAAGTAGACAGTTAGGATTGTGGAAAGTACATGGTATAAATCTGACAATGGGAATACTGTAAATTCTTTTATTTTTTCCTTGCTATAGAGGAAGAAATTTTCCATGGTACAAAGGCATAGTCAAAAGTGTGTCTGTAGTTGTCAGCTTTAAAACTTCTCACCTGTAAATCAGCGAAGCTGCTACATGATGAACATATTAGACATCCTTCCCTCCAGGAAGTGGAACATTCTTGTTTAGCATTTCTGCCAAGTTCCTAGTCACTCAGGCTGCTTACAGACATAAGGAAACAAAAAACAGCATTTTAAACTCAGTGCACCCCCATGCCGAGCCCAGCACATTCCCAGAAGAGGCATCATGTTAGTTGGACCCAGCTCACCCAATGTCTGTATAGATTGGGTGCTTTATCAGGGGTTTTTTTGGCACTTTTATCTAATAGCTGATTGAATCAGCTATTAGATAAAAGTGCCAAAAAGCCCTACCCAAGTGTTCAGTCTTTAAAGATGCTCCGGAGCCAGGTTGAACTAAAGCACTACTTCTTCCAGTAAAGCACAGGGTTTTGTTTTTGTTTTTTTTCACATCTGTCAGCAGCCCTAGTTCAGAAAGTCAGAGGCCTTCTGTGCACTTGATAAAGGAATAGCTCCTACTCCCTACTGTCTGTTCCTCCCTGGTGTCCAGCTCTTTCATGTATTATATGAACTTGGAGCATTACAGGGCGCCCTAGGGCCTACAATATCCTAGATAACCTTTTATCTGCATTCCCTTTCTGTGCAAGGAATACCCTTATTTCACACTGCTTGAAAACATTGAGGAATCTCAGGTTGCAGTCCATCTTGCTAAATAAAAGACCACATCAACTGCTGTCACCTCTGTGTCCAGATAAAGCAGTGGTGCCTACAGTAACCCTTAAAACAGTTGATAAGTTAATAAAACAAATCTTGAAGATTTTGTAATGTAGTAGATTCACCTGAGATTCTGGAAGTTATATAGGAGAGTTCTCTTAAGCCCCTTAACATACTCCATATCTTGTTTCCAGGCAATGCTAGGTAACAGAGCTTTATTGAAACTAGCAAAAAAATGCTGGTGTCTGCCATATCATTGGTTGTGCCTATCTCAGGTAAGGCAGATCAGTGATATTATTACTTAGACTTATATTCCAACCTACTCAGAAAAGTACAGGACAGTTCACTGCCTTTGAGTACCTTTACACTTTGGTATCTGTCTCATTAATGGTTGTGGTATCCCATGAGAGAAATCCCATAGTTACAACTGAAAATGATACCAGTGACAGCTTGAGTATCTTGGGTATTTTTTCTAACAAATAAATCATCAAATAGTTTACAATTAAGAATTCTTCATAGATATGATGTCTCATAGTGACATAAACCCGTTTATAAAATGAGACCATAAGAGAAGAAAACAGAACTCAAATACTGACCTCATTGACACAGCTGGTAACAAGAACTTCACTTCAGACAGTGCTGGACACATCATTAGGATAACGAAATCCATAGCAAATTACAGTATACTGATGGGTCATGATTTATAGTACTAAGACCAAGAGTTGGACTTACCAAGGTGGGGTTGTGGAAAACTATTGAAGACTTTCCCTCTGAGAGCTGTGACTCTTTCCATAGCAACCTGAGGGTATATTGCATTCATTGAAAGAGTGCCCAGCCCTCCTTCAGTCACCAGAAGTAGATGTAAGTTTCTAGAGAGAACTGGGGACACCTGAAAGACAATTGCCTAATGCCTTATCAGTATTGTTCACGTGCTGAGGAAAAAGTTAGCTTTTCTGGAAAAGGAGACCACTTGTCTCAATTTTCAGCTTCCCATTTTGCAGCCGTATCAAAACAAACCTTTTGAACATCTTTGTTTACAGCAGGGGTTTTCAACCATCTTAGATTCCAGGCATCCCTTCATAACTTTTCTGAATTTGGTGGTACCCTAATTGAGAAACATTGCTCTAGTGTCTCAGCTAAAGACACTAGCTAGTGACACCGTGCGAGCACCACCAGGTAAAGCTTCCCTGTGTGCTTCTGTTTCCAGGAGGATCCTGCAGAGCTGGATCAGGAAGCAGCTGCAGGTAAGACTGCTCATTAGATTTATAATTTAATGCAGGTAAGAGCAGCCACTTCCCAATCTGGCTCTGCAGATGTCTCCTGGAAACAGGTGCACAAGGCAGTTCTACCTGGTGGCATCCTTGAAGGAGTCTTGTGGCATCCTAGTTATGAAACACTGGTCTAACGGGCAATTACTCTCTTCTTCCTCAGTGTGGGGGACCTCTCTATTTTTGGGAAAGGTGAAACCCACTGTTACACCACTGGGTCCTAGAAATTCTGTGAAACTCTCTGCAGGTACATTCCCTATTCCTTTATCTTTTTTGCCCTCGTGTCTAGTCAGGGAACCCTTTCAGGACAGGCTGGTTATATCAAGGGGTAGATTCACTTCCTGTCTCTCAATGGTGGAAGAAGTACCTGTGAAGTGTAGAGGCAAGAGATTTTACTGTAATTCCCTAATCTAAGATCCTTGATTCCTGATTCCATAGACATTAAGGGCTGGAAGGGACCTCGTAAGATCATCAGGTCCAGACCCCTGCCCAGGGGCAGGAAGTCAGCTGAGGTCAGATCACCCCAGCAAGATAAGCATCCAAGCATTTCTTAAAGGCATTCAGAGTAGGTTCTTGCACCACTTCTGGGGGGAGCCTTTCCAAACTCCGGGGACTCGGACCATAAAGAAATTTTTCCTTCTGACCAGTCTAAAACAGTCTTCCAGCAGTTTGTGACCATTAGACCTTGTCTTCCCTTGGGTGCTCTGGTGAACAGGCGTTCTCCCAGTTCCTGATGCACACCCCTTATGTACTTATAGGCTGCCACCAAGTCACCCCTGAGCCTTCACTTCTCCAGGCTGAAGAGTCCCATGACTCTCAGCATGCGGGTGCCTCTTCTCTGGACTCTCACGCTTCTTTGAGAAGTTTCAAGGTGTTTCAGAATGGTAACTTCTAATTCCATCACTAATACTGGTTTATAGCTCTCAAGTAGTCAAAAGCTTAGGCAAAACTTTCCTGAATTTAGTTAAAGCATCTAGGCTTGTTCTGCTAGATCTCTTCCTTCATATCTGCCAATCTACTGCCAGCAATTAGTTCTGCCCTGCCTGCTTCAATCCTGTCACCCAGATGACCTCACTTCTGCTCCTCTTGTATTTTCTGCAGTTCTTAATTTGCTTCTCCAAGGACTGAAGGTGGAAGAGAAGAGTCAGCTGCAGCAGCTGCCTGTTACCTTTTCCAGGTTACTGTGTGTTTGCTTGGAGGAAGATGAGAGAACTCTATTCACTTCCTTAATCAGCTCTAGTTGGCTTCTCTGCCACTAAAGTGGGCAGAAGGGGTAGGTATCCAGTTCAAGGATACCTGATTTGACTTGGAAGTGCTGTATAATCTGTAATATTGCCTAAGAGAGTAAGCTAGTTGGGAGTTAGCTGTGAAAGGCTGTGAACTGTGGAACTTTTAAGGAAACTTTTGGACTTTTAATGCAGTGTACCCTTAAACAGATGCACCTTACAAGCTCATTTGGGTTTTAATGCTGATTTGATTTGTATCTATCCCAGTTAAATGCAGTCTTGTGTTCTGTTGCAGGTTTAGTTTTAGCTATCTCTGTTTATGATGGGGAGGGGGAAGACATCTAGAGTCTTGGATATGCCCACTTGGGAGCATCTGGAGCTTCTGATGTCACCTCTTAAATGTTGAAGACATCTGAATAGAAACATATACTTAAATATATCAGTACTGCAATGCCCACTATTAATTTGTAGCACCCAAAACATTTTACTGAACTAATACACACTATTCAGTGCAGTGGTTCTTAATATTTTTAGACTCAAGGTACCCTCCATAACTTTTCTGAGTTTCACAGCACCAATTTTAAAAACAAGTTTATTTTTACAGTGCTTACTTCCTTCTACCCTGAATTGCAGGGCACCCCTGAGACCACAGCAGAAGGGTGGTGCACGGTGCTCAGAACTGGCTGAGGCTGCCCAGCGGAGCACATAGGGGAGCTTGGGGGTGGGTCATTAGATTCCTGAAAGAGACAGCTGCCCCCACAATAGGGAGAAGGGAGCGATTGGGTGCTGGAAGCAGAGAGGCTGGTGCCAGGTGGGGCATAACCCTGCTGTGCCCTCCTCTTTCCTCTGTCCATCCTTCCCCCTCCTCCAGCCTATACTTGAGGGGGCAAGTGCAGCGCCTGCTCCTTCAGAGATTTGCACACTTGCAACCCAACTCACCAACCCCTGTGACTCCCCCAACCAGCTCTAGAAGCAGGGGAGCAGGGGAACGAGACAAGTGGAAAATCACTGCTTAGAGTTCTGGACAAAACGGGCTGTTTGGGGGAGGGGAGCAGATGCCCCCAGAGGAGCTGGCAGAAGTGTCACTTGTCCATAGGATGCTGGAGCAGGCGTAGTGTGGAAGAGCAGCTGGTTACCTGATCATACACGGGGCAGGTGCCACAACATCCTTGCAAGGATCTTGCAGCACCCCAAGGTGAACATTCCCTGTTGGGAGTCACTGAACTACTGTACACTGAAGTAACATACTTACTGGTAGGTGAAATGGACTTAGTGATGAGGAGAGAGAAATTGTGCAGTGACTTCAGGAGAAAAACTCAGTTGCTTTACTACTTTAAAAAATATGCAAATTGTAGAGTCAAGTTTGCACTTATTGAGAACTGTCATTTCTTTAAATAAGAGGTCCTTCCAGTCCAGAAGGTGGGCGAGCATAAATAGAAACTTGCCTTATTGAAGTTTTACCTGGACTTTTTTAATTTAATGTACTGTCTAACCCAAGCTCTTAATTAAATTTTGTAGCCTTGATTGCAATCATTTCAAATCATCAAGAATACTCACTTCCTTTAAGTTAAGTATGGGCATAAGTGCTTGTAGAATTAAAGCCAATATTTATCTAATTTGATTAGAAAATCAAAGATTTAGAAAATTGGTATCTTTGCCAAGAAATGTGTGTTAATTGAAAGATCAGCAGTTGAAAGCTACTTGTCTGGAAAGTTATGATTATTTAATTTTATCTCTGAATAATGTTGGAATAAATGGACATTTAACCTTGACATTCACATTAACAAATTTGATAACTTATTCTGAATAAGTTGTTACAAGGGATCAATCCAACATTCAGCATATTACATATTTAGAAAAAAATACACTGATTTCTTTCAGTTATTTTAGACAGAGGAAACTTAATCTTGACAGAATTATAAATAGAAGCTTAAACAAAAGGTTACAAGAAATGGCTTGTGGGTTTCATCTCAAGTTCAGGCCTTTGGGTTGAAAAGGAAAGTGAGAGAGGGATTAATGAAATCATGAATTGGCAAATGTGTCATCCTGCTAACATAGGGCTGATCACTGAATATAACAGAATAAAAAATATATTACAATCTAGTTAGAAGTGTTCAAGTATTTAAATGTTTTATTCATGATCAGGATTGGCCAGATGATGTATCAAGACATATAATTTTAGATTTATTTTACTCAGACATGGAATAACTGTAGATCTATACCGGAGCTGTCCAACCTCTAAGTGGCTAGGGGCCTCAAGGCCTCATGATCCTTGGGCTTCCTGTTACACGGGCAACATGCCACACTGTTGCACATGCCCGACTCCCCTCTCCCTTTTCCCCTTTGACCTGCCGCACACCCACACACTGCGGGCATGCCCCTGCTGTATTGTCCTAGTGCTACTGTGCCTTACATGCTAGGCCACATGAGTCACTCCTGCCACACAGCAGGCAACCTGCTATACTGTGCCTGTGCTCTGCACTGTGCTGCTTAGGGTCCCTGGCTCCCTTAGCTCAGCTTCCAGGCAGCTGAAGCCAGGGATTCGGGGAGCCCAGGAGACTGGCAGCAACAGCTGCCAGGTGGAGGGGAGCAGCATCCAAACTAGGAGTCCTGGGGCCACATTTTAAACCCCTGAGGTCACATATGGTCTGCAGGCTACCAATTGGACATCTCTGGTCTACACAATGAAGTTAACTACAGTATACCAAGAAATATTATATAGAAAGA
This sequence comes from Alligator mississippiensis, assembly GCF_030867095.1. Taxonomy (NCBI): domain Eukaryota; kingdom Metazoa; phylum Chordata; order Crocodylia; family Alligatoridae; genus Alligator; species Alligator mississippiensis. The sequence goes on along the minus strand of NC_081827.1, from coordinate 222,207,307 downwards.
AATATTCCATATTATAAAGAAATATTCCTCTAACCTTGACACAGATAAATATTCACAAGGTATCTCCTTCACACATGTTCGCAACCACAGATTTTGTACCAACTGGGAATTCAATCTTAAAGGTCAAGAATAGTAGCCATAAGTTTAGAAGCGGCTGCATGCTTGCAAAATAAAAGGACAGTCTCTTTAACCTAAAAGGCATTGTAAGAATTATTCTAAACATACAACTAAATATGCTGTCCAGGCTACAAGGGTTTCATTAGGGGCAGGTCATGTCAGACCAACCTGATTGCCTTTTACGATCAGGTCACAAAAGCATTGGATGCAGGTGTCACCATGGATGTAGTCTTTCTGGACTTCAGCAAGTCCTTTGACACTGTCTCCCACCCCATCCTCATTAAAAAACTAAGCGACTGTGGCATCGATGCCTACACGGTCAGATGGACTGCTAATTGCCTGAAGGGTCGTACTCAGAGGGTGATGGTGGATGGGTCATATTTGACCTGGGGGGAAGCGGGCAGCGGAGTCCCCCAGGGCTCGGTCCTTGGGCCCGCACTGTTCAATTTCTTTATCAGCTATTTGGACGATGGGGTGAAAAGCAACCTGTTTAAATTTGCTGATGATACCAAAATTTGGGGCAAGGTGGGCATGCTGGTAGGGAGGGAAAGACTGCAGCAAGATGTGGATAGGTTGCAGGGGTGGGCTAACAAAAACAGGATGCATTTCAATATGGACAAGTGCAGGGTGCTGTACTTGGGCAGTAGTAACCAGCAGCACACTTATAAGATGGGAAACTCCCTTCTTGAGAGCACGGAGGCAGAAAGGGATCTTGGAGTCATCATTGACTCCAAGATGAACATGGGCCGACAATGCGAGGTCACGGTCGGCAGGGCTAACCGGACCCTATCGTGCAACCACAGGTGCATCTCAAGTAGGGCCAAGGAGGTGATCCTCCCCCTCTACGCGACACTGGTCAGGCCACAGCTGGAGTGCTGTGTCCAGTTCTGGGCGCCCCACTTCAAGAGGGATGTGGACAACATTGAGAGGGTCTAGAGGAGGGCCACCCGCATGATTTGGGGACAGCAGGGCAGACCCTACAATGAGAGGCTACGGGACCTGAACCTGTTCAGCCTTCACAAGAGAAGGCTGAGGGGGGACCTGGTGACAGTCTATAAACTCACTAGGGGGGACCAGAAGGGTTTGGGGGAGACTTTGTTTCCCCCAGCGCCCCCCAGGATAACAAGGAATAACGGCCACAAATTGTTGGAGAGTAGGTTTAGATTAGACATCCGTAAAAACTACTTCACAGTCAGGGCGGCTAGGATCTGGAACCAACTTCCAAGGGAAGTGGTGCTGGCTCCTACCCTGGGGGTCTTTAAGAAGCGGCTCTATGCCTACCTGGCTGGGGTCATTTGAGCCCGGTTTTCTTTCTGCCCAGGCAGGGGAACAGACTTGAAGTTCTACAAGGTCCCTTCCGACCCTACTTCTATGATTCTGTGGTTCTATGATACATTTAGATGCTTTTAATTCTATAGAACAGTAACTCAGCTGTGGGAAATGTTTGAAACCACTTAACAGTAGCCTGTGATGGCATCTTGGTAGCTATTTAAATGGTAGTAGTAGTCAAGCTGAGCAAGATTCTTACAGAAAAATTAACCCAATCATTTTGGTTGGGTGCCGGGGGGGAGGGGAATTAACTTTCTGGCAAATCATAAGAAAATAGTGATGGGAAAGTTACTTCATGAAGTCATTGAACCCTGCCCCATTTGAACATGCCTGACTAAACCATCCCAGCCAAGCATTTGTCTTAAAGCTGTTCTTGAAAATTTCCAGGGATAGAGATTCCACAACTTCTTCTCTAGGTTCCAGTGCTTAACCACCCTCATAGAACATTCTTCCTCATTTCCAGCCTATATTTCTTCTGCTGCAGCTTGAATCCATTGCTCCTTGCCCTGGTCCCTACAGCCACAGAGAGAAATCAGTTGTTATCCTCTTTATAATCTCTCTTCAGATGTTTGAAAATTGTTATCTGATCTTCTTGCTGTCTTCTCTTCTCCAGACTAAATAACCCCAGTTACTTCACCCTTTCCTCAGGTATGCTTCCCAGGCCTCTAATCATGTTGTCACTCTCCACTGGACTCTTTCCAATCTGTCCACACCTTTCTTGAAGTGTGGGGATCAAAACTCTATGCAGTGTCAAAACTGTATGCACCGCAGATCAGGCCTGGAGCAAAAGAATCATTTCCTTTGATATGCAAGAGCCATTCCTGTTAATACAACCCAGTATGCTCTTGACTTCTTTTTCAACAAGAGCACTGTTGGCTCATTCAGCTTATGGTACACTGTAAACCCCAGGACCTTCTGTGCAGCACCAAAGGCTAGCCAGTCCTTACCGCAGTCTGTACTTGTGCATGCAGTTATTCTATCCCAAGTGAAGGACTTTGCACTTTGTCCTTATTGAATCTTATCTGACTGATTGTGGACTGTTTATCCAGGTCATTCTGGATCCAAGCTCTACCCTCCAGAGTGTCTGCAACTCGACCCAACCTGGTGTCACCAGCAAATGTACTAAGCATTCACTCCCATCAATCAAATTATTAATAATGTTAGACCCCAGGACAGACCTCTGGGGAACCCCACTTGATACCTCTATCCAACTAAATGTTGAGCCATTGATGACTACTCTCTGAGCACAACGATCCATACAGTTATGTATCCACTGTGTAATACTTTAGTCTGTTTTTCTGTAGGTTTTTAATGAGAATGTCATAGGAGGCACTGTCAATGGTTTTGCAGCATTTTAAAGTATATTACATGCACTGCTTTCTCCCCATCCACAGTCTATCACCTTATCATAGAAAGATAACAAATTGGTCAGGCTTCCTCCTGGTAAATCCATGCTGGCTGTTCCTGGTTACCTTGTTCTCCTCTTGGTGCTTTGTAATAGATTCCGTGAAGAACTGCCCCGTAATCTTTCCAGGTATCAAGATGAGGCTGACTGGTCTCTAGTGCCTTGGATCCTTCTTCTTCCTTTTCTTAAAGATGGGCGTTATGTTTGCCCTTTTCCAATAATCTGGAACCTCACCCAACCTCCACAGTTTCTCAAAAAAGGGTAGGCAATGGCTTTGAAATTATGTCCACCAAATCCTTCAGTATCCTAGGTTGTCTCTCATTTTGCCCAGTCAATTTGAAAGCATGTAGCTGATTTAAGTCAGGGGCCGGCAATTATTTTGGGCAGAGGGCCCCTTACCCACTTTTAGCAAGCTGTCAAGGGCCACATGGGTAGCCCAACCCCTTGACAGGTGCCCCACCCCTGGTCACCATCTTGGGACCAATATCCCAGGGCCAGCACTAGTGCAGCCCAGAGTAGGCTGCAGGGTGCAGGCTGGCAGGGGTCTGTGGAGCTGGGCTAGGCTGCACCAGCAGGGGGGAGGGGGAGCTGGCCCAGCTCCATAGAGCCCCTGCTGGCCAGGACCCTGTGCACCTATCGCCCTGCTCTGGGCCCTGCTGGCGCTGGCCTTGGGACACCAGTGCAGGTCCCATGCTCCCGCACCCACTCACTCTCAGTGCCCCCCAGCCCTGCGCTATAGGCGGGGCGGGCAGTACACAGCCCTGACCCCCTGCTCGCCGGCAGGGTGCGGAACACGGAAATGCAGCCCCTTGACCGCCCTGTGGCCTGCACTCCCTTCTGCAGCCACTCACAGCCCTTGCAAGACTGTTCTGAGCAGGCATAGGCAGCCCAGGCGAGCTGCGAGTGGCTGCAGTGTGGGGTGCCAGCCATGGTGTGTGGGGGGAGGGGAGGGGCTGCTTTTACCCGGACTCTGCACCAGCTCCTTCCCTGCCTTTCCCCCCTTAACCGAGGTGGCTGGGGCAGTTGCATGGTCCCAGGCCAGAAGCCTCTGCTGGGGCTTCCGGCTGGGGAGGCAGGGCTGGGCGGGCCCTGCTGTTGCAGGAGCCTGCCAAGGATTCCCCTCAGTCCTACTGCCCTTGGTTTCTGTCACTTTTGACAGGAACCAAGGGCAGAGAAATTCCAATTTTCAAAATTTTTTTAGGGCCCCACGGACTGGATAGAATGGCCTCTCAAGCTGGATCAGGCCCACAGGCCGTATTTTGCCCACCCCTGCTCTAAGTAATTCTTAACCAGTTCTTCCATTGCTCTAAACTGTTTGTTTCTTTCCCTGTTATGGCTGGCAACTGCACTGATCATCTGGTAGCTGCCCATTTGTGAGAATACTGAAGTGAAAAAGGCATCTTCTTTGTAATGTCTGTAACTAGATTGCCCTCTGCATTTTGTAAGGGACCTGTTGTTTTTTTCCTCTTCCACATACTTTTGACATGCTTGGAGAATTCTCTTATTGCCTGTGATGTAATTGTCAATTGCATCTCGAATCATGCCTTACCCTTACTAATTTTCCAAAACTCATTATTTTTGCCATTAATGATTCTAGGCCAAAATTTCTAAAATATGACAGGCTTTTCTTGACTACTTAAAGCCCAAATTAAGTACAGATTCTTACACAATTGTAGGCTAGCACCCATTTTTTTTATTGCTGTCTATCAAGTTCTTCAGAATAGAGATTTGGAAGAGAGCAGTTATTTGAGTTGCTTGTTTCATTTTTTTTCCTTAAACCAAAGTCTGTTGTATACAGCTTTTAGTTGATGAAATACATGCAGTCCTCAGACTTATGTCACAATTGGTTCCTGAAAACTGCATCTTTAGTCAAAAACGTTGTAAGTCGGAATCAGTTTTCCCATAGGAACTGTTATAAATGGGGGATTGCTTCCTTTATGATGCTCGATTATGGCTGAGTCCAGCTGGTAAATCTGTTGTGGTGGAAGGGGAGGGTGGAGGGAGATCAAAGGCCCTGCAGTGAGGGAGGGACTGGGGCTGTGGCAAGCACTGCCCAGCTGGTGCTGGGAGGGCATGGGACTGAGCTGCAGCTCATTGGGGGGGCAGTGCGGGGAGGGAGAGAGTGGTGGCTCCTGCCACTGCACACTGCTCGTTGGGTGGCTCATCCAGCGGTTCCTGCCGCTGCTTCCGCCGCTTGTCCAGGAGGACATGGAGCAGCATGTGCCCCAGCATCTGCACAGGGTGGGGCCAGGTCTGCACTGGGCTGCACTGCATGCTGGAGGCGGTGGTGCTGGGAGCAGGGTTTATGCCCTCCCACTCAGCTAGCTGGGGTGGGATGGTCACGGGATGGAGCTGCTTCACTGCCTTCAGATAAGCAGTGCACAGCAGTGGGAGCTGCCCTCCGCGTGCCCCCTGGACGAGCTATGGCTTCATGCCACACCCACCCTGCCCTGGCTGGGTGAGCGGTGGGAGGGCTATGGGGGAGCTGCAGCCACCCAGAAATTTGCCTTAGCTTTCACTGCCCACCTGGAGCCAAGCCCACTGTAGCCCCACCCCCAGGGGCACCTCCCCCATTCCCTCCTGGATAAGTGGCAGGAGCAGCAGCAGGAACTGCTGGACAAGCCACCAGATGAGTAGCACACAGCGGTGAAAGCCACTGCCTGCCCCTTCCCCCCCCCGCAACGAGCCACAGCTCGGTCTCATGCCCACCCGGCCCCGGCTGGGCAGCATTTGCCCTGGCCCGAGTCCCAGTCCCTCCCTCACTGCAGGGACCTTGATCTACCCCCCCCCTTCCCTTCCCTCTCCCTTCCACTACAAGACTTACCAGCTGAACACAGCTGTATTGACTGTCATAAAATTGAAACCCACATTGCAGTGTTGAAATAGGGTGTCAATTTATAAACGTTGTAAGTGACATTTGTTGTAGCTCAAAGTCATAAGTCAAGGACTGCCTGTATTTGGTTATTGTAACAGGGAGCCAGAGGGTTCCTTTTACTTTAAGAGGAAGCTGCAGAAGGCTGGGCTGGTTGCATGAGGGCTGGAAGCTAGGAAACAGACTAACTGCTCGTGAGCCAGCACTCTAGTAGCCCTACAGATTAGAAGCCACCTCTCAGGACACGATTATGCCAGGAAGTAGTAGCAGGGCAGTAAGCTACACTAAGACAGGTGTCTAGACAGCCTAGAATCCACGGGCTGAAAGCAGGTAAACTAAGCTGCTGCAAGGTAAGGCAGATTGGTCATCAGTCCCAAAGTGGAAACCCCTGAGGATGGCTGGGGAGCCACCTGACCAGAAGGGGTAGGGCTTCAGAGGTACATAAGACCAGACAGCCAGTCTGACCCTGCAGATGGCAAGGAGAGGAGCTCCTGAGCAAGGGTACTGCAGGAGGGAGACTGATTGATACATGAGCTGCTCTGAGAGTTGCAAGTAAACAGCTTATAGCTTGCAGAGAGGTATGGACCTAGTATGGGTATATTTTGGTTACATCCAGTGGCCATGTAGTTTTGGTTAAGCTTTTAAAATAATGGACTGGGTGTGGCTAGAAGGGGTGATGAGGAGACCACTTTGGTGCCCAAGGGGCATGTGTGGCTCCGAGTCTTGAGTCTCACCAAGAGAGGTGAGACAGGGACTGAGTCCCCACAGCTGAAGTTCAGAACAGTGGGCCTTGGGCTATGGACTCAGCTAGAGGAAAGGGGTGGAAGCTGAGAAGGCCAAGGCCCCAACAAGGGTATGGAGGCCTGGAGAGGCCTGACATTAAAGTGATTAAACAGTAACATCTGCAAAGCATGGGTGTGCCTGCGGGAGGAGAAGGAGACCATGAATAGCCCTTAAGACAACAGATACACTGGAGCATAGACAGATCAGGAAGGCCCACTTAGAACCTGAGAGTAGGATTGGAACCAGCAAGGTCCGGGAGGGACCTGTTGACTGAAAGACAGACACTCTAGGACCCATAAACAGCCTCCTGTTTCATAATCAAATTATTACAACAAAGCCATGGCAGGCGAGATGGAAAACCGAAGGTATACTAGAAGCTGGAGTAGGGCAGAAATCATGTGGCCACTGGGGGTGTCACGGCCACCCCTGGGGCCTGATCTTGTTGTAGTCATTTAACAATAATCTCATTAGAAACATGAAAAACAGAACTGTAGGAGTTCAGGAACACAAGGCAATTGTAAACCAGGAAGTCGTTTATCCAGTAGTTTTCTTGTTCCTACAGGATGATGGCTGAGCTGATTATATTATATGCGTATGGGGAGGAGCAGCAAAAAAACCCCTACAGTTTCTTCCTTTTATGAAAATATGTGAACCTTGGAATAAAAAGAAGTTACTGAAAATTTACCAAGAGAATCCATTTTATGGATGTGAAGTGAGTTCCAAAGAGTAACCATCTGTTTCATAATGGGAAAAACTATGATATTGCATGCTAGCTCTCCTGAAATAATACTTCATAACCTAAAAGATATTAATAAATTTAACATTAGCTTTTTACTAGCAAGCAAAAAGAGAATAAATGGTTTTCTTAAGGGATCATATGAAGCATAAAAACAAAGCCTAAATGAAGAAAAAAAGATTTTTAGTGAGTTGAGTTCAAGGAACAAATCAAAGTCCTTCAAAAAATGTGAATAAGGGGCTATTGTAAGAAATGAAAGATAACATCTAGATGGTTAAATTATTATCGTTGGCATTTCTTATTCTTTTTTTGCCAGGCTTCAGATGCAATTTAATGAGACCCCCTTTTTTTCTAGCCTCTAGTAAAACATTTCCTTACTTGGACATAGCATACAGAAGGTGGTTATAACATTGGTGTAGTCCCACATTTCTAACCAACTTATCCATCAGAAGTAGTGCACAAATGAGTTTATTTGAAGATAATGTAAGAAAGCCAGTATTCCTAAGAGAATCCCTTTTAAATAATATTGCACATGTGCATTTTTTTCTGGAATGCAAAGAACATGGCCAGTACACCTTTTTTATCAAAGGCTGCATCTTGAAAAATAAAAATGAATATGTAGCTGATGAAATCAGCAGTCTCTTTACAAGCTGACAAAATTTAGACTTGGGGGACTATCAATTCACTTGATTCCAGCTAGTTGGGTGATCTGCTGGTACTTGCAGGCGGGAACTATGGAAGAAGACTGTGCTATTGCTGAGGAAAACTAGTTAGATATGGGGTAAAATGGCACATACAAACAAGTCCCAAAATATGTAGATTCAGGATTCAGCACTCTTGTGATGCTATAACAATACAGGTAAAAAAAAAAAAAAAAATCAGTTACCTGAAAATTCATTTTGGAGTGCGTCAGGAACATGACATTTGTCTCTACCTCATCTTTATACCAACCAGAGGCTGGGAAGCTGCTCTGAAGGTATATGTATGCTATAATTGGGAGTTCAAATTGCAGCACCGGGGGGGGGGGGGCGGTTGCAGGAGATGCCAGGGTTGGTGAGCTTCTATATTGTGCTGGCAGTGGACTTTACAGTCAAGCGTTCCCTCATCCTGGTAACTTAGCACTTGAGACAAGGTTGTCTGGGACAGGTTCATCTGCCACTGCTCTCTGTCCCAGGTGGCCATGGCTATCTGTTCCCAACAGTCACTTCTAGTCTCCCTGGCCCACAGTAGCCTGGACACATTATATTGCTTGTGGCCAACACCTTTTCAGGGCAGGAAATACTGGCAGAGAGGGAGAGATGGACATATACACAGTCATGCTTTTCTGTGCATGGAATCAGGCAAATGCCTGGTATTTCTCCCATGAAATGCCCATCCTTGCTCATCTTGCAGATAACCAAAGACAAATTAGCATGTATGAGCTGCCACTGGGTCCATTGCCATAGTTTCATAGTTGGTAGGGTCAGAAGGGACCTGAGCAGATCATCAAGTGTGACCCCCTGCCATGGGCAGGAAAAAATGCTGGGGTCAAACGACCCCAACTAGGTGATTATCTAGCTTCCTTTTGAAGACTCCCAGGGTAGGAACGAGCACCATTTCCCTTGGAAGTTGGTTAGCCACCCTGACTGTGAAGTAGTGTCTCCTGATATCTAGCCTGAATCTACTCTCAGTCAACTTATGGCCGTTATTCCTCATTACTCCCGGTAGTGCTCGGGGGAACAGGGACTCTCCCATAGCATGCTGGTCCCCCTTGGTAAGTTTTTATAGGTGGCCACCAGATCCCCTCTCAGCCTTCTCTTGTGGAGGCTGAACAGGTTTAGGTCCCATAGCCTCTCCTCGTAGGGCCTGCCCTGCTGCCCCCTGATCATGCGAGTGGCCCTACTTGGACCCTCTTAATGGTGTCCACATCCCTCCTGAAGTGTGGCACCCAGAACTGGACTCAGTACTCCAACTGCGGCCTGACCAATATCGCATAGAGGGGGAGGATCACCTCCTTGGACCTGCTTGTGATGCATCTGTGGATGCATGACAAGGTATGGTTAGCCTTACTGACCGTGTCCTCACATTGGCGGCCCATGTTCATCTTGGAATTAGTAATGACTCCAAGATCTTTTTCTGCCTCTGTGCTGACAAGAAGGGAGTTCTCCAGCCTGTAGGTTCCCCAGCCTGCTGGTTCTTCCTCCCCAGGTGCAGTACCTTGCACTTGTCAGTATTGAAACCCATCCTATTCTCATCTGACCACCCCTGTAACCTGTCCAGATCTAGTTGTAGCCTGTCCCTCTCTTCTAGCATGCCCACATCTTAGTGTCATCCACAATTTTGAACAAGGTGCTTTTCACCCCCTCGTCGAAGTCGCTGATGAAGATGTTGAACAGTGTGGGACTGAGGACCGAGCCCTGGGGAACCCCACTGCCCACATCCCTCCAGGTCGAAAATGACCTGTCCACCACCACTCTCTGGGTGCGGCCCTCCAGCCAATTTGCGACCCATCTGACTGTGTAGGCATCGACACCAAAGTCGCCTAATTTTTAATGAGAATGGGGTGAGAGACAGTGTTAAAGGCCTTCCTAAAGTCCAGAAAGACTACGTCCACCATGACACCTGCGTCCAAGGATTTTGTGTCCTAGTCATAGAAGGCAACCAGGCTGGTCTGACAGGACCTGCCTCTTATGAACCCATGTTGGTTGCCCCTGCTGGTCCCTCACAGATGTGCTCCTGGATAATTTTCTCACAGAGCTTCCCCAGGACTGAGGTAAGACTAACGGACCTATAGTTTCCTGGGTCCTCCTTCCTCCCTTTGAAAATGGGGACCACATTGGTCCTTTTCCAGTCCTCTGGCACCTCACCAGAGCACCACGAGTGCTCGTAAAGCTGTGAGGAGGTGGGGAGATCAAAGTCCCCATGGTGAAGGAGGGAATGGGGTTGGGGCAGGGGCAGGAGCAAGCTCTGCCCAGCTTGGGCGGGGCGTGGGGTGGAGTGTCGGGTAACTCGTCTGGGGGGGTTGGGAGGGGAGGCAGTTTCTACCCCTGCATGTGCCCCTGGGGGAGACATAGGGTGCATGTGCCCCCCCCAGATTTGTACATGGTGTGAGGATGGGCTGCCCACTGCAGGCCCAGGGCCAGGGGCTGCAGTGGCTTCTTCCTGGTCAGGGGGCTGGGCTGGGGCTGTGCTCAGGGCAGGCGGCGGCAGTGCTTGGAGGGGGGGCAACATGCTGGGCTACAGTCGCCCCCAAATTCTTCCTAGTCTCCCACCCACACTGCTGCCGTTGCCCGCCCTAAGCACAGCCCTGGCCCAGCCCCTTCCTCCCCCTCCCCCCCACCCCAGCCAGGAAGAGCCCAGCACAGCCCCTAGCCCTGAGCCCGCAGCGAGCAGCCCATCCTCACCCCAGACAAAAATCCAGGGGGGCCCATGCCCCCCATACCTCCCCCAGGGGTGCATACAGCAGTGGGAGCTGCCTTCCCTTCCTGTGGCCCCCTGGATGAACTGCCTGTGGCTCTGCCCTGTTCTGCCCTGGCTAGGCAGCACTTGTCCCAACCCCTCTCACTCCCTCACCGTGCGGGGCCTCGATCTGTCCCGTCCCCTCTCCACACCCTTTCCCCACTCCCCTTTCATGTCACAGATTTACTAGCCAGATGCTGCCCTCCAAGCTGCTGGGCAGCATAATGGCTGTCGGATTGGTATTGGCCAATATGGCTGGTTAATAATCGGCCCTCAGTATTGGCCAAAAAAAGTCTTGATCTGTGCATCCTTAATTTTGACACTTTCTTTCTCTGAAGTTTGACCCTGTATCATTTGACCCTTGTATTATTCTGTTATCTTGTTACTCTAATTGGTTATTTTTATCATATTTTATAAGCTAAACTATTTTTTTTCTTTTAAAAAAAGTTAACTTTTTCTTTTAGGTTGTAAACTTAAATGCTTGAAAGTTAGGATGCAAGGTTGGCTTTTGCAAACTTAATTCTGTTCTATTGTGTATCCAGTGTACACTGGAAAGATGCAGGGATTCTTTTAAGTGTGATCATATAACTGCATATATAAAACATTTACCATAGGGTACCACACTGAAGTTCAGTGGACAAAATTTGGACCTCTTTAACTCAATTCCTTGACTTTATAATCGAAACAATATTTGAATCTAGCTCTTTTGTATTAAAAAAACATTCTAAGCTGTTAAGGCAAAAAAAATGCTGTTATAGGTACCCTCATCTTTTTATCTTTTAAACCTTCAGCATTGCAGCAAGTTTAAATAAGATCACATGAGCTCAGGAAGAAGTCTGTTAATCCAGAAATGGATTAGAACTATCTTTAATTTGTGTGGTAGGAAAAATTTCAGCTCCAGAAAGCTGAGATATTCCTGCTCTCTTTGTTGTCTGAAGGGTACTAGGGATGTGTGTCAAGAGGTGCATCAGGGGAGCATACTTTGGCTCTTTCTGGTGTTTCTTCATTCACATCAGGGACTTGGAAAGCTCCTGACCTAATGGGTGGGGGTGGGGATGACTCAGCTGAAAAGGAGCTCAGTACGCTCCCTTGTCTTCATGTTCTGATGATCCAACTTGTCTATCAAGTAAAGTTCTAGTGTGGTGTATCCTGTTCTTTGGATACTGGCATAGGCTCAGCTGTTCAGGCTGCTCATTTTTAGTATGGCAGAGGTAGAGGTATACCTTAGACCAGGGGTTGTCAACCGGGGGGTACAAGAAAAGGTCCTAGGGAGTATGCATGGGTGGGAGGGGATGGAGCACCGCCACTTACCACCTTGCGCCACCGCCTCTTAGGAGCAGGGCCGAGTGGGGGCAAGGGCAGCGGTGTCCCTCTGTGGGCTGCACAGGTGTCGCCTGGCTGGCCAGACATGGGGCGGCGGGAGCTCTCACGCTGCTGCTGCCATCCATCACTGCGTGCCACCGCCCCATGCTGCCACCGCACACTGCTTTCCCACAACAGGTTCCACAGGCTGCTGACAGGCGGCACCCTGAGCCCAAGCTCATTTAATCAAATGCAGCACCTGATGAAGTGAGTTTGGGCTCACAAAGTTTATGCATCTCTGATGTAGCTATTTTATAAGGTGCGTCTCAGCATTGCCTTCTGACTGATTTAAGACTAATGTGGCTAACTACCTCTCTGCTTATTTTTAGCAAGCCACAGAAGGTTAATAGTGAGATTTTTCTAAGAGCTTATCTCAGCTGTGCATGTGGAACTTGGAGGAAAGAGCACAGAGAATAATCTGTATGCATATAGCTTGTATGTCTGTATCTCTGTAAATAATTGTCTTAATAAAGAGAGTCCTCTCCTGTACTGCATGCTGATTAGTAATGTGAAACAAATGAAGTTGAACATAATTTTATAGGGCAAACAAAGGACATATCACTAACCTCAATTCATTCCAACTTTCAAAGGACTGTTGCAAACAGCTGAGTATATGGAGTACATAGAAATTCTCAAAAAAACCTATATTTATACAAACTTTAGCTTACATTTTTTCCCAAGTTTAATATATAAATGCCCCTCCAAAGAGCACAGGAGACAGCAATTTAGAGAAGAGGTGTTAGTGAAGATCTGCATGGGTAACTGAAGCAATGAGCCAGATTGGTTTGGTTTTTTTTACCTACTAAACTACTTCAGCCAATTGGTAGACTCATAGTACTGCATCCAGATTGCTTAAGAGTAGCAAAAACAGCTGGTGATAGAAAAGAAATAATATGAAGAGCTCTTATCAGTATCTTAAATTTACAAACCTCGTGCTAACAGTTCTGCAAGTAGACAGCAGTTGCCATTGGGGGGACGTGCCCCCCCCTCCCCCCCAAGATTGGCCCTTGCCAGCTGGGGAATGGGGGGGCGACAGCCAGTGCTCCTCTGAGATTGTGGGAGTGCTGAGAGAAGCACTTCCGGGTTTGCCGCCAGCACTTCTGCTACTGGCAGGGATCAGCTGCTGCCCGCCCCCCAGTTGGCGATCAGGAGGCACCAGTTGCCCAAGGAAGCCTTTTAGAACAGGGTTCGGCAACTGCCAGCACATGTGCCAGAGCATGGCATGTGAGGCCATTTTGCTTGGCACACCACAGGTAGGAGGTTGGGGAGGGACCCATTCCCCCCTCCATTCTTCCCCCACCCCAATCCCTGCTCTCCTCTCCATCTGTCCTGGCTCCTGCTGCAGGCGCTGCTCTGCACTGAGCTCCAGGTGCCCTTCCCTTCCCTGCCTCCTCACCACCCCATGGCACGTATTTGCACATGGCAGTAGTGGAGAGGCAGGAGCCCTGCCACAGCCATGTGGGTCGGTGCAGCAGTGGTGCTGGTGTAGCAGGTGCCCCTGCAGAGGCCATGTGCTGGGGGTGGTGCAGGGGGAGCAGCAGCAGTGGCAGCAGCAGTGCTCAGGCACCAGAGGCTTTGCCCTTGCCCCTGCACTGTGCTACCCTGATAGCTATCCACTCCCTGCTGCCTGCTGTCATCACCTACCACCCCCTAAGGAGCCTCCTGTCCCCACTCCTACCCTTCTGTACTGTCACCCAGTGCCCACCCTGCTTTCATTGAGTGGGGAGAAAGGAGGAGAAGAAGAAATGTTGCTGCTTCCTGCAGCAATGGGGAGGGAGGAAGGAGCAGGGGTGGGTGTGTGTGTGTGTGCGCGCGCGCACGTGCATACATGGGGAGGGGGGCAGACAGGAGGTGGGGTCCTCTCAGGCTCTGGCACCATACAGCCCCCACCCCCGGGGGTAAAGAATGGGGGTGTGTGCCCCACTCCCAGCTGCCCCAGTCAGACGCGCACATTCACACGCACAAAGTGCTGGATGTCACATGCACACGCATGTACACAGCCCAGTGGGGCTGAGAAGCATGGGCTCTGCCGCACCTGGGGCTGAGGGGCAGCAGGAGCCTTCTCCTGCTCTGTTTGGTGGCCCCACCCTATCCGCCCGGCCCCTGAGTGGTGAGGTAGCTGCTTCCCCACCATGCCCTACTCCAGGTTTTGGTCCCACTCCGTTCTCCCTTCCCAGCTCCCCTGCAATTTCCTCCGCCCCGGACTCAAGCTTCAGTACAAAGGAATGGAAGAAGCCTGAAGGTTTTTTTGGCAAGACAGACCTGGGAGCAATAGCATTGTGGAGCAAAGGGCAAGAAGAAACTATCTGGATCTCTCTGGAACAGGAGTGGGTGAGTGAATCCTCGCCCCAGCTCATTGCTGGCAGTGGCTGCATGTGTGCCTCTGGGCAAACAGTAGGGAAAGGGCAAGGGCTGCGGCTGTTGTGCCACAAAGATCAGGCCCCTTGTGGCTCTGCCACTATCTGCCCCTGGCATACCAAAATCTTCCGAGTCAGGATTGCAGGGTTTTTTGGTACTTGGCCCCAAAATATTACTGACCCCTGCTCTAAAACACATCAGAGCTTCTGTGGCTTCCGATGGCTTCACTACAGCAGCTCTGTTGGCAGAGCACATAATGCATGCCAAGGAAGCACCAGCTGTTAAAGGAGTGCAGCAGCATAGCAGAAACACTAGGTAGGCATGTGGTCTTTCAGGTGCCTGTCAAGAGGTCTTCTGATGCTTATAGAGCTGATGTTACTCTGCCAAGAGAGTTGCATACACAGTTTTACCAACAGCACTCATGTAGCATAGGCCAGGCCCGGATTCCCTTTTGAGTAGATTTTCTGCTACGGTATAACCTCATAAATCAGGATATCAAAAATCTGGAATTGGCAAAAATCCGTCACTTCCCCTTACTGTTCAGGGACAGGGCGCCACTTCTCAAGATGTGGAGGGGGAAGTTTGCGTGCGGTGGCTGCCACCGCCGTTCACCACCCCGTGCTGCTGCTCCACATGCAGCAGCTGCTCCGGGACTGGCTGCCGCTACCCCCCTCCCCCACTCCGTGACCAGCTGCCGCACCAGTTTAAAAATTCAGCATTTTCAAATTTCCAAGCATGCTGGATTTATGAGGTTGTACTGTATCAGAGACAGTAAAATAATACTTTTTACGTAAATTAAGAAGCTTGCTTTGGAGAACTGACACAAGCTCTACAAATAACAGAGGACAATGAGCAAGTAGTTTGTTTGTGACATGACTTGGGACAGCAGATCTCCAACAGCATCCAAGGTGTTTCCCTGTTTTAGTAAGGCCTGTCTTCTTTATTGGTGTCTAGTTGGCTTCTGCTTAGCCATTTTTATGAGCTGTGGAGGTTAAACTTTTCAATTGATACTTAAGCAATTGTTGGGTTCACTTCACTAGAAATGAAGATTTGGAGCTTAGCAGGTTGAATTGCGCTAATACTTTATGTGCAACATAGTTTGGAAAGGATGATCTGTGATACTGTATGCTTGTTGCAGAAGCCCATGTCTTGATTTTTTTCCCCCTGATTATACTGAGTCAGCTTGCACTTGTTTCCTTGCTAAAGTTTGCAGATTCTGATATGAAACATCTTTGACATTACTGAAGTATTACATGCACTTGTTGAAGGGGAAGGAATTGCTTACCGATCTTTTCTTGTGGGTTTTGTCTGATGCTCAAGACTTGCCTTAGCTACAGTAGAAGTAGTACTAAACTAGGATTTGGTTTTATTGGTAAATGTAATCTGGAAATCCTGATTTCAAAGGTGGAATGGAGAGCAGTGGCAGAAATGTAGTAAGTCCGCTCACTTGACTCTTCAGCTCTGGAACTCCATTGTAATTTATGTATTTTATTTTTTATTTTGCTATTTCAGTCCTGTTGCCCTTTCTGGGGGAGAGGGGGGTGGATGCACATGTGTGTGTGTGTGTGTGTACACATTTATATGAATTTTTTTAAGCATTTGACTTGCATAAGTAAAAAAATAAAAGAAGAGAGAAAATTTTGCAATTTCATTTATTCCTTTCTGTTCCTGCCCCTGATCTATACAACTACTGCTGTTAAGAATTATGTAACCAGCCCCATTTTCTGACTCTGCCACATTCCTTTTGCAGTCTTGAATTCTCTTAAGTTTCTCTTAAATTTCAGCTCTGTGTCTCTTTGCAAAATGCCCTGGACTGCATAATGCCTGTGTCTGTTTTATCTCTTCTCTTTGCTGTATCCCTTGCCCATTTACACAGTTTTTTTCTTATGTTTTTGGTACTCTGGCAAAGCAAAAATGGTGTATCATGGTAGTTGTTAACTGTTGTATGGGTGCATGGGGTACTATTTCTTTAAAGGTTGGGTTGTGACATTTTTGTGTGCCTCCCTAGCACCAGGCTTACTTCAGTTTTGGACCCTGCTCAGAATAATCACCAACTCTGGTTGTGATGTACTTGTCTAACCCACACTTCTTTCTTAAGATTTAACATGGCAGACCTCCTGTTCTTCTCTTCAAACCCCAAACCTTTTTGCTGAACCCTCCCCTTAGTCCTTTAACAGTAACACCATGTTGATGAATGAATGATGCAGTAAATAGGGAATTCTCTGAGCTCACTGGCATGTCTGCACTGGCTCTGGCTAGTGCCACCACTTTCACTTTCCAGAGCCCTGGGACTGAATGTCAAACGTTGATATAGACCACTTAATAAAGTACTTTGACCTAAAAGGATGCATTAGGAAAGGGAAATATTTTGTCTCAGTTTTTCACTCCTGCCCCACTGTGCATAGATGATTACTGACAAATATTTGATGGTGTTAACTCTCCACTTCTAACATGCATCTTGTTGAAACAAGTGATTACATGAGATTGTCGGGCTTTGTATTTTTGTTTTTTTTTAATGTTTTTATTCTCATAGTCATAGACCTAGGGATTTTTGTAAAAAAGATTAAAAAACCAGAAGATAAATAGAAAAGCCTAACTTTTGTTTTGTAAATCACGATTCTTTATTTAAAAACTTAAGTACTGGGGGGTTAGCTCTTCTTTTATATATATATATATGATGGTGATAATACTGTTGAAAAGGTATCTCCGTTGCTTCCTCATGTTTAAAGATGTGGATGTTGAATTCCACTGATAGTATTCTAGTGGAATGGATTCTGGAGGACTGTGTTGTATTCTGAGAGAAGCCACAGAGTGTCCACACATTCACTCTCCTGGGAGTGGTTTAACCACAGTAGTTCCCCAGCTATTTTTCTCTTGGACTGGACATTTTTACTCTGGGAAGAAAAGCCTGAACATTTGTACACTTTTGGTTTCCTGGGAGAGCAGCGACTCTCCCAGGAAAAACTGAAGGTCTGTTAAAGGCCTTTGAGATCTTTAGTAACCCAGTTAAAATTACCATCTCACAAGAGCAGACAAGGTTCTTTGGATACATGTAATATCTTTTATTAGACCAACTAAATAGCTGGAAAATTGTTCTTTGCAGTTGTTCTCACAAGAGATCATTTCAACTAAATTACTTTTCTAAACAAAATACATTTCTGGGACTTCTACAATACACACTTCTTATGAACCTCTTCTATTGCTTATGCCTGCCTTAAACATTCCTATATAGAGACACTTTTGTTTTGAAATGTTAAATATAGAATCAGCATATAATTGAGATGCGAGCAAGAGAGTGGATGGGTGGAATGAAAACAAACTGGAAATTCAGTCCTCTTCTGTTCCTGGCACTGCTACTTATTTGTTCTGGAATCTAAGTTTTGCCCTAGATAAAAGGTTTTCAACACTTTTTTTTTTTTCTACTTGAGAGCCCCCGGCTAGCATGCTATAAAAACTCCATGGCCCACCTATGCCATCTGTGCCTTCCATCCTCTCCACCTGCCCAGCACATGAGCAGCCCCCGCGGACAGGCAGAGTGGGTGGAAGTTGGCCAAGAGCTGGAGCCGGATCTCCATGCGCTGGGCAGAAGCTGCCAGGCTGAAGCTATACCTCCACCCTCTCCCTGCCGCCTAGAGCAGCACAGCAGGGGCAGGAGTGGGAGGAGGAGGAGGAGCTGCTGGAGGTGAGGTGAAGCTGCTTGCTGGCTAGGCCCAGCAGGGCTGTTCTGCTCCCCTCACCTCCAGCTGCAGCTCCTGCTCTTGCCACGCTGCGCAGCACTGCTCCAGGCAGGTGGAAACTTCAGCCCTGCGGCCTCTTCCCAGCGCATGGATTCTCTGGCTTCATCTCCTGGATGCCTTCCACCTACTCTGCCCCCCTGCTGCCTGGCCAGCCAACAGCCCATGTCGCCGAGCTGGGCTGTCACGGAGTTGCAGCTGGCTGGGAAGGGCCCTGCCAGCTTGGGTGCAGGGAGCTGGGAGCAATCTGGCTGCGCAGCTCCCACGGCCCCAGCCTCAGCCGCAGCCCATTGGGCAGGGCCTGGCCCCTGCCTGGCCCCTCTGTGTCTGCTCTCAGCAGTGCCTGCAGGCCAGCTCGTCTCAGCCCCCCAGCCCAGGCCAGATGGCAAGGCCATGTGGGCCAGCTCTAGCCAGGCTCCCCACCACATGAGCAGGGAGGAAAGCCAAGCAGACCTCAGCTGGGGTCCCAGTGCCCATGAGGGGAGACAGGGGAGTTTAATCCCCCACTTAGCTCCCCTTCGCCTGAGGCGCTGCCCAGGCAGGTGTCTGGCCTTGGGGACAAGCCTGGCAAGGGCTGCTTCTCCCCTCCCCTTCCAGGCACACCCCTGCTGGGGTCCCTACAGGCCAGGATGGAGGTTTAAACCCCTCCCCAATCATACTTAGCCCCTGTGGGAGCCTGGCCACACCCCCAGGTCAGCTTCCATTCAGCCTTGCAGCTGCTATGAGAAGAAATGGAGGGCTACTCTAGCACCCCCTGGCTTCTAGCCAGAGTCACTGCAGGCATGTGCCTGCATTTCTGGAATCAAAAGTGAATGTCCATTCACTTGCAAATTGGTTCAGTCTGTGCAGGTTAAACTAACTTGCAAAGATTGAATCAATTCAGGCTTGGGCTTTCTGAATGTCTGTCCCTAGACTTTAAGTCTAATAAGTTTGGGAAACACCGATTTAGACTCTCCAGCCTTAGACGTCACAAGCCTTAGAATTTTTGAATGCTAATCTGAGGTCTGTCAGCCTCTCTTCCTGTGTACAAACCTAGAGCAGTTCAACTAACCTTGCTAAGTTTCCTTATTCTGCAAAAATTGTGATAGTGCTGACAGAGCGAATTATTTATCAATAATACTTAGAGTACTTCATAGTATTTTGTAGCTGTAAAACATGCTCATTTCATGATACTTTATTGTTATTCCTTATCGAAAATTGCAAGTGTGATAAATTTCTAATGTGCCTCCTCCACTTGTTTGATGTTGACTTCTGATGTTCAGCATTTATGTAATTAAAAAAGTGCTTGCATTTTGCTCCCTGGTATCATAAAGTGTCATTTTCTAAGCATTTATTTTTAAGATGACTTTTAAACTTGTATCTTCTAATTGGTTTCTTCCTGACCTTAAGGCCTTAAACATCATTCTAGTTAAAAATAGGCAAAGAAGCAAAATCTTTATAGCAGCATGTACAGATATCAGGATATAAACTCCGCAAGGCTTGTTTTGTTTTGTTTTAATATTAAACTTCTGATAAGTTTTGTGCTTATTTAAACTCATCTCCTGAAAATACTAACTGGTATATTGTTTTTTGGTTGCAGGCAACATGCCAGCTCCTGAGCAGACCCCTTCGGTGGAGGAGGGGCTCCAGCAGACCACCCAGGAAACTTCATCAGGCCCAGGAATGGAATCAGAGACCACTGCCACAACCATTCTGGCTTCTGTAAAAGAACAGGTATTAATTTTCTTATGTAACAGGTCAGAAGTAATGATATTTTTTCAGAATTATATAGACATCACTCATCTGAAGTCAAAATGGTCAAGGAAACAGACTTTCTAAAAGGTAATTCCTTCCCTTAATGTTGGTCCTTGAAATGACTGAAGTGTAAGCATCAACAAGACATGTAAGACTCTGGATGTGCAGCCTATATGCACATTTATATGCAAGAAAGAGAAACACTGTTAAAGCAGTCTTTCTATGGTATGAATGCTCTGAAATCTAGTTGTAAAACAGACTTGAAATGTGGGTTTTATGCAAAAAAAAAAAAAAAATGTGGTTTTACTCATATATAGTTTGTGTATCAGATGTGCAGGAGTGTTTCAGAAATCCTTTGTGTATCAGATGTGCAGATAAAACTTTTTGTGGATGTTTCTTGTGAATGTCACAACGTGTTAAATTGATTTTGTAAGAAAATGGCTTGAATCTCCCTGAGCCAGATTTACTTTGAAATTCATAGTTCAGATAGATATGCAAAATATGAATATCTATTCATTTCTATGCTGTCTCATATTTATCATCACATGTTGCTCTAATTAGGCTGGTGCTTTATAAAAAAATCAAGATTTCCCACATACTGAAAATCAAGTTCAGCATAAATTTATATTAGCATTTTGAAGAAAGATTTTTTTTTTAGTTCTGCTTATCTGTTTGATTTAACAAAATAATAGAAAGAACTGGTTATAGTAACTGATGCCTGGAAGACACATAATTCTATCATGGATTTATACATACAAAATATAATGCAGAAGTTTCCATTTCAAGAGAAGTAGACATTTAATAACTCCTTAAATTTAATAGCACTCCTTAAACAATAGCACTTGGTTGGTTCAAGATTACAAACCTTGGAACCCAAATAATTGTATTTGTTGTCATAGATCACTCTGTGTTAATATTCAGTACTTTACCCCTGGAAAGGCAGGGCAAGATGGAAAATCAATAAGGCCACTTATTGTAACACAGCCTTGTGGCTTACACAAACCATTTAGGAATCGTAGTGTCTACCTAATTTTATCTAATTTTTTTCTTATGTCATATTTAATTAGTAATCTGGACAATTATTTTATTTCTCCAGTTGTTTTGAATCTTCTCCTTGATACACCTTCCATTTGTATATTTTTAATTGGGAGACAGACATGAGGCGCATATTCCCACCAATGATTACTTTAGGACTTTTTAACTAGTGTGACTGATTTTATATTATGTTATGGCCAGTTTTAAGTGGGAAAGGAAGCAAAGACAAATTATAAAAGTTTGTGAAGTAATGTAAACTGATTATGAGGACTCTTTAAAGCCCACTGGCATTTTTTTATGAAACTGGGTCCTTTAAATCAAAATTTGTTTTTTTCTTTCACCCTGACACAGAAAGAAGACCTCAGACCCTGTGTGTTCAAAATACATATGTTTCTAATCTGAATAAAAGAAAATTTCATGAATTGCAAATATATTACAATGAAATCAATGTAAATTATACATTTTTGTTGAGCACTATGAATAATTAGACCTGAGGGCTCTTTGCATAGGAGGCAGCGTTACTCCCATTTTGGTATACATCATTGGTGATCATGTATCTTCTACCTCTACTGTTTCAGATCCAGTCCCTATTTGTAAAGTTCTTGAGCAGTCTGTGCGCCAACTAAAAGTAATCTCTGTCTAGTTCTTAGTTTTGGCTTTGGTGAATCAGGACTTGAAAATAAATTAGCATCCTTGTCTGTAGCTCTCTTGTTTTAGCCGTTGTCATAATGATAATATTAATGTAATAAATATTTTGCTGCAAGAACGGCAGAAAATGAAGTGTTTACTGAAAATGAATGATAATTTTATCCTTACAGGTATTCCCTGTTGGGAAAGCTTCCACTGTTGTAGTCTATGCTTGCTCTGTAAATAAATCTTCGGTTTCTGGGACTGTTAGTCCCGTACTTTTCAAGAGGACTAAGGGCAGGGGAAAAAAGGCGGACGCAAGGCTGCTACAGCATTATTTAATTTACTCCATTAATTATAGTGGAACAAGCAAGGATAAATTCTGCTCTTATAGCCTTGCACGTACTAGCATTAGAAACATGGTAGAAATGTGGAATTCTTAGGCGTGTCTTCCACTTGTCTTTAAAATCTGGATCTTTTATGAAAATTGCCTTTTTTGGAGAGATTTGCTTATATTAGATGTGCATTCAGTTATCCAACAAATTTAGTTTTAAAATATCTTTTTATCAAATACTATGGGGATTGTTTGGCTTTTGGCTCTTTAATTGTTCTTGTTACCAGTGTCACAGAGAGTCGCAATATATTGAATGGAAAACCTGTCAGTGTTAGAGGACTCAGTAATGCCTTTAGAGACCTTCCGTCATGGTAATTTTGAAGGAGGTACTCTATATTTGAAGGGGAGGAAAAACACTTTTTGGACTGGTTTTTTTTTTTGGTTTTGTTTTTTTTGGGGGTGGGGGTGGGGTTTGTTTTCTGTGTTTTTTTACTGATAGCTAATTGGAAGCTGTTTCAGGCTGTGGAAAGCTAATAGTCCTGTCAGGGTTGGATTAGTGGAAGTAGTGTAGGTGAGGCATATTAAACTTGGTATTACACAGTTTCATCTTCTGTTTGATGGAGATGACTACTGCATTTGCTCAATAAGGTTATCTGTTCTAGTGGCAGCCTTACCTGTGTTCTGAATTAAATTGTTTTCTTTCCTGCCCCCCAACCCCGTGTTGTATCATGCAGACATTTTTACTTGCTCCGAAATAAGTTGTCAAGGATTGCAAACACTTTTTTCAATTAAGTGGAACCACGTGTGCCTCTTAAGACTCTGTGGACACATCCACACAAATGCGCATGAGCCTCTTGCAGCATCTCAAAGCCCTTTGAGATGCTGCAAGAGGCACGTGCAGGAACAAAAAAACCTTCCCTGTGCTGCAGATTTGCAGCACGGGGACCAGATTAGACCCCTGGATATCCAGGGGTCAAAAAAAATGCAGGGGGGAAAAGAGAGGCAGGGAACAGTCACGGACCATGCCCTGAGGCAAATGGAGACTCAGTCCTCCACAGAAACACTCTGGTAGCCAGCCAGAGCATCTCTATGGCTGGCCCTCGCCCTGGTGCTGAAGCACGCTGCCTGCGCATGCAAGGCAGGCAGCATGCCAGCCGCTGGGAGCTGGACCCGGGCTCCTGCAGGTAAGTATGCATGGTTGGAGGAGGGGGGAGGGGACAATGGGGGGGGACCCCCACTGGCCCTGCCCACTCCCCCAGCCCCCCCATTGCTGCCATGCCCATTCCCCCATCCCCTATCTGCCCTCTGAGCTCCCCTGATAGCTGCCCTGCCCAACCCCAGCATCCCAGCAATTAAAAAAATCCTGCACTGGTAGTAGCAGTTGTCATCAGGGTCACTGGGGCCATGTGGCAGAGCACCGCGCGCTCTCCTCTTCTCCCCCCCCCCCCACCCACAGCATGGGGCCTGGGTGACAGCTGCAGCAACCCCAGTGCCCCGACAGCACGTGGAGCCGTGCAGGGCCCTGCCAACCCTTGCCACACATGCATGATGGGGAAGTGGTAGTGCGGGTGCCAGGTGGTCAGGGCACTGCCCCGTGCTGTGTGGGGTGCACTGTCACAAGGCCCCAGTGACCCTCACAGCAACTGCTACTGCCAGTGAGTGTGGGGCTTTTTTGAGTCCCGATCTGCTGGGGCTGGGCGGGGGTACATCAGGGACAGGACTGGGTGGGGGGGCGATTGGGGAGCCCCGCTGTGACCCACTGGCCCATGCTGCGTGGGAGGGCTCTGCCACAAGGCCCCAGAGCCCCTGCTACTGCCGTTGAGTGTGTGAGGCTTTTTTTTTTTTAAGTGCCAGGGGGCTGGAGCTGGGTGGGGAAGCCATTGGGGGGCTGCAGGACCCAATGGGGGATGGGGCAGGCAGGGCAGCAATCTGGGGGGGGGGGCTGGGGGAGCAAGCGGGGGTGGGGCATGTGGGCCCTGCAAGGGGGGGACCCTGTGGGGGCCATGTGGGCTCTGCTGGGGGGGGCGGTGGCCCCTGTTGGGGGTCAGTCCATGAGCTATGCAGGGGGGCTATGCCCTGTGGGGGCCAGGGGACCCATCCCTCCTGAGCAGCCCCCCACCCCCGCACAGTCCCTCCACAATCCACCCACACCTACCCACACACCCCATGTCTCCTCACATCCTTCCCACATCCACCCGCATTCCCCCAGCACACACCCTGCATGCCCAGCTGCCAGACAGGATGAGACCTGCTGGCAGAAGCTGAGACTGCAGGGGCAGCTGTCCCCATATCCTGGTTAGTAAAGGGGTCAGGGGGAGCTCTAACTGCTCTATGGTAAGAAAACCAAAGGCAAACAGCAAAACATAGGTATTTAGAATTCATTTTATTATGATGATAATGACACTGGTAGGCTTCCAAATAGCTTTAACACTGTAGATATATCTATAAAACATTGCCCAAATGATTGCTGTCTCTCTGTCTCTGACTCTCTCTCTTTCTCGCTCTATATACTGGTCTTTTGTTTTAGTTGTGGGGGAACATGGATTTCAGGGTATTTTACAGTGACCTTGGGATTTTTTTATCAGGGATTTTTCAGTTTTCAAATAGGGAACACCAGAACTCTTTCTACGGAGGCAAGTGGCAGGACCCAGGCAGAGGAGCCTGCTCAGAGCTGGCACCTTGGACCCAGCTGGAGGTGGCTGACCTCCTGGCCAGTTGGGGCCAGGACCACATGCTGTGACAGTTCAAAGCAGGCCACCACACTGGGAACATCTTTTGGGCGATATCTGCCCAGATGGCCGGACTTGGGGCACACATGGCAGTAATGTCGCACAAAGGCCAACTCTGCAGCCACAGCCCGCTGGCCCCTGACCCAGAGGGGTAGATGCCTCTACTGGCTGTGCAGTCCCCATCCGGGTCTGGCAGGTTCACAGCAGCTCACAGCCAGGCGGCAGCCCCCACTGCCAGACTGCTGCAGTGGGTAGAGGGTGCAGGGAACTCTCAGGGCTGCTTCAGCAGTCCAGCTGGCACAAGCAGCAGTGTCCCCAGATACCAATTGGCTGCACCCCACAAGCTCCTGAGAGCGAGTAGCCCTGAGCTACTTGATAGGTTGCATTTGGCTTTTTTGTAATAAGAGCACACTGTTGACTCGCCATCAGTTTATGGTCCACTGTAACCCCCACTGTAACCAGCTTCTCTGCAGTACTGCAGCCTATCCAGTCCTTCCCTAGTCTGTATTTGTTCATGTTATTATTCTGCCCAAGTACAGGACTTTTGCACTTGTTCTAGTTGAATTTCATCTGATTGATTGCAGACCAGATGCAGACTTCCTGCAGTTTATCCAGGTTCTTCCAGGTCCTAACCTTACCCTCCAGAGTATCTGCAACCACCTAACTTGGTGGTGTCGTCTGCAAATTTGATAAGGTATCAATATTTATTGTTTAAAAAAATAGTACTCTGACAAATGTTATCCATGTGTTCCTTGGCAATGGTTAATACTAATGATTCTTAATTCTTTAAATTATTCTGTGTACAATTTTTACTGTTATCTATCCCTTAAGCTTTGACAAGTTAAAATACTTTTAAGAACACCTACTTAAATCCTTTGAACACCAACGTTTTTAAACTACTAAACAAGTGACTTGTAACTACAGAAACTTGAAGTGGGAGGAATTAAAATATGACTCGTAGATATTAGTTTTCATGCCTTAAAGAAATTTAAACTTTGTGTTAAATGAAAAACTGATTTTTAACAGTGTAGTCATCAGGAAACTTCCATAATTAAATGCTCATAATTAAAATGCATATTAATTTTTATTTTATTTTTTATATGCATATTCCAAAAATCATGCTTGGTTGGTAGTACACAGCACCAATGATAGACACTCTGTTTTTTCCTGTTAATTGTGGGCCAGTTAAGTTTCAGTGTGAGTGGGCACTCCATTAAGAATTTTTCCTTCAACCTTGAAAGATGCAACAGTGTTTCTGTGATATACTTAATATCACTTGACACTTTCCTTGTTGAAGGGTGATTTCTTTCTAGTTGTGTAGTTTATGCATGTTTGCAGCATACTTGGAGTTATTAGTTGGAGT
This sequence comes from Alligator mississippiensis, assembly GCF_030867095.1. Taxonomy (NCBI): domain Eukaryota; kingdom Metazoa; phylum Chordata; order Crocodylia; family Alligatoridae; genus Alligator; species Alligator mississippiensis. The sequence continues at coordinate 222,181,351 of NC_081827.1, read as the reverse complement.
AAACAGGTAGATTTTAGAGCAGTTCAAAAGCAGCTATAGCAGAGTTAACTCTGTGTTACAGTCCACATTTATCTGTACTTTTAAAAAAGTTAAAGCAAAGCTGTTGATTGGGTGTGATTATTTTATTTTCAAGTCTAACAAAGTGATTAATCCCACTTTCAGAATGCATTCACAGTTTTGAGTTATGGCTATAGTAACAAAGTATTTATGCACGTTGAAGATGTTGGTGTTTAAACTTACTGCTCCAAGTATAAAAATATTGTAATCTATTTGTAATAAAATAATTATTTTATTCATTTTACATTTAAGTTCTCTGTGGATTAATACCCTGTACTCATTATTTTGTAGGGCTGTTTATTTGACTGGTCAAAAATTACTTGATATATTTGAATGGTCAATTGACCAAGCATTAATTTATCAGGACAGTAAAAAGAAAGAATTTAATCTTGAGTAGGTGGAATACCTATGTTAATTACAAAAAAAAAAGTTAACATATTATGAAACAAATTATAGTCTAAAAGAATGTTATGAGGTTTTTATAACTATCAGTGTTAGATGAGTGTAAAAGTGGATGATAGTCAAGACTACAGTTCTTTTCCTGGGCTTTTATTCCAAGATCCCAGGGTCAGCAGTTATTTTTGTTACAAAATTTAAAAAATGAAACTAAGACATAGTGACTGTAAAAGACAAAAGTCAGTTTCTGAAAAGTAGTTAAGCTCAGCAGGCAAACTCTTCAAGCATTTTGCTATTACCATTTTTCAAGTTGCAACACCTGCAACTAGGAAAAGTTATTCTGTGCTCCTGGCTTTGGTTCTTCTCTCACCACAGTAGTTCCTACAGCCCCATGTGGTTTAATGTTTGGAGGGGGGGAGGAAGGCTGGAAGAGCTCTGGGAAAGGAACAGGGCAAGGGGTGCATGTTCTTAAATGGAGTGTTTCTGCATGTGTGCATCCTGACTCCTTGGGGCCCTTCCATGGTACCTTAGTTGTTAACTGAAACAGAGAGCCAGGGGCTCCTCTTACTTTAAGGAAGAAACTGCAGCAGGTGTGTCCCCAGACAGGTGAAGAGAGCTGATTCTGGGCTAGCTGCAAGGGAGTAGGCAGCCAGGGATCCATAAGGGCATGTCCAGATGAGCACACACGTGCATTTCCCCAAGGTCAGATAGCAACGGCATATAGTTGTATCACTGCTACTTGTGCACAGGCGTTCCCCAGGGACATGTGTTTTGGTGCATGGCAAGCTGTTGGGGGTGACTAGGGGAAGCTGGGGCCAGGGTGAATTTGATTTAAATCAAATGGATTGAAATCATGATTTAAATCGTGATTTAAATCACTGGTCAGGAAGCCTCAATTAAATCACTATTTTCTACAAAAGGTGCATTCTTGTTGTTTGATGTCATTTAACTTCTTGAAACTTTGCCTTTTAGAGAGAGGTAAGGGCTTGACTGTGTGTACACAAACATGCAGAGAGACAAGAGGGCTGATGGGTAGGTAATCAGGTCTGTTATCTCTCATCTCCATATACTGCTGTTAACAAGAATGTTATCTCTAGAGACAACAAATTCTCCCTATGCCTAAAGAAGGGTATTTGTGCCCAAAAGCTTTCAAAGAATAATTTTCCAACTGTTTAGTTAATGTAATAAAAGATATCAAATCTACCCAACAAACCTTGTCTGCATATGATCTCTGGAGACACAAATCCACAGTTTGAGAACTGAAACTAAGCATTGCATAGATACTTAAAAGGAGCTTCTAGACTGAACACTGAGTCCCATTGGGTAGAGTGGTTTTCTTTAATCTTTACTAATCTATAGAAGAGCCTCTGGGAACCCCAGCATTGGGCCCCTAATATAGTCCATGACCTGTTGTGACCTATCTATAAAACTCCCAAAAAGGTCACATGAATATATTGTCTCAAATAGTAGATAATAGCGCTTTATTCACGCTCTGATTGGCTGTCTTGGAGTGTTCCAGACAGACAGGACAGACGGTGGACTGCTGCCATGACATTGGGGACTGAGGGGCCAGAGGCGGGGGGGGGCCTGTCCCCCCCCCCCCGTTCCTTGGAGGCACAGGGGGATGGCGGGGGGTGAGGCCAGCAGTGCTGGCCTTGTCCCCTTGATCTGCTTCTTGGAGCCAGGGGCCAGAGCACCCTCCTCTCACCCTCCAACAAGAGCCAGGGGAGGGGGAGTGGTTACCAGTAGCTGTAGCTGCCACAGCCGCCACGCTGGGCCCACGCCCACAGCTGCCCCAAAGCGCAGGGCTATGGTGGCAAGGGGGAGGGCAATGTGGTCAGGCCTGCAGCAAAGGTGGGTGGAGCAGCCCCAGCCCCAAACTGAAACTGCCAGGGGGGGACAGGGTCAGGTGTGAAGGGGGCAGGGCTGGACTAGCATAGTGGGGGGGGGAACAGGGCTACAGGGCTGAACACTGGGCTCTGTCCCCATCACTTTCCCCCCCCCCCCCGGTCACTTTTGACAGGCAGTTGCTAGTTAGAAGTTATAATCCCTATTCCATGATGGTAAATTTGAGCTTTAATATATCTTAGACAAAACGCAAAGTGTTTGTCATGGGAGACTCCATTCTGAGGGGGACATCTGCCGCTCTGACCCCTCAGCCCGGGAAGTCTGCTCCTTCCCAGGAGCCCGCATCTGAGACATTGCGGAGAAGATCCCTAAACTCCTCCAGCCCACTGACCACTGTCCCATGCTCCTTATCCTTGTGGGCACCAATGACATGGCTCGGAGGGCTCCCAGCCGGGTCATCAGGCGCTACAGGGATTTGGAAGCGGGGCTAAAGCGTCTCAGGGCACAGGTGGTGTTTTCTTCGATCCTCCCAGTCTTGGGCTACGGGCTGAGGAGGGAGAGGAGGATCCAGGTAGTGAACCAAAGACTGCGGCGCTCATGTCATCAGGAAGGCTTTGGCTTCCATGACCACAGTCCACTCTTTGGTGAGAGAGGCAGTGAGCTGCTGGGAAGGGATGGCCTCCACCTCTCTCCGCTGGGGAGGAGGCTCTTAGCCAGACTGGCTGACCTGCTCCACCGGGCTTTAAACTAAGCCTGCTGGGGAATGGGGGGACTACTGCCACTGATGGCCTGCTGAGCAACCCTTGCAAAGCCAGCAGGCCAAGATGCTTAAGGGAGCCCACCCATGCCCCAGCCCTGGAACAACCGATAGACAAGGCAAGGGCCCCCAAGGGGACACTTGCTTGCCTGTACACATATGCCAGGAGCTTGGGGAATAAACAGGAGGAACTTGTCCTCCTGCTTAATGCAAAAAAATACGATGTCATAGGGATAACGGAGACCTGGTGGGACTCCACCCATGACTGGAGCACGGGTATAGAAGGATATATCCTGTACAGGAGAGATCGAGTAGACAAAAGGGGCTGGGGCATAGCTCTCTATTTCGAGAAGAACTATGCATCCCTGCAAGCGAACATTGGCGACCAGGGTGGATGGCTGGAGACCCTCTGGGTTAAAATCCATGGGGAACATGGCACAGGGAGCCACAACAGTGGGAGCCTACTACAGATCTCCCACCCAGAGTCAAGAGCTTGACCAGAAGTTCGCCAGGGAATTGGCTGAGGCCACATGCTCCAGGTCCATGGTTGTCATGGGAGACTTCAACTACCCAGACATCTCGTGGGAAGAGCGCTCGGCTAAATCCAAGCAGTCGCAAAGCTTCCTCTCGTGCATGGATGACCTCTGTCTGACACAAGAGGTCTATGGCCCAACAAGAGGTAAAGCGCTGCTCAAGCTGGTACTGGCAACTGGGGACGACCTAATCAGTGACCTAATGATCAAAGGGAAGCTGGGTGACAGCAACCACGAGGTGATCACCTTCACCATCTGCCGTAAAGCTGGCAAGTCAGTCAGCAATACAGAAGTCCTTGACTTCAGAAAAGCTGACTTTGACAAGCTCAGGAGGTTTGTCGGTGATCCCCTGAGGGACCACAACCCCAAGGGGAGGGGAGCTCAGGAAGAGTGGTTACTCCTCAAGGGAGTGATCCTCGATGCACAAGCTAATGCTGTTCCGTCTCAGAGGAAAGGCAGCAAAAGGGCACAGCAGCCCCCTTGGCTCTCCAGGGAGCTAGCGGACCTCCTGCAGCTAAAAAGAAAGGCCTACAAAGGATGGAAGATGGGATCCACCTCCAAGGAGGAATATGCCTCACTGGTCCAGTCCTGCAGGGAGTGAACCAGGAAAACCAAGGCTGTGACAGAACTCCAACTAGTTACAAGTATCAAGGACAATAAAAAGTCCTTTTTTAGACATGTGGGGAGCCGGAGGAAGAGCAAGGGCAACATTGGACCCCTGCTAAATCAGATGGGACAACTGACAACCAAAGCCTAGGAAAAAGCCAACCTATTAAATGGGTACTTTGCGTCGGTCTTTCATCAGTCCCATGGGACGCCCCTGCCCATTACGGGACAGGGGAGCCTGGGTGAGGGAGTTTCCCTGCCCTCCATCAATGCTGACCTCGTGAAGGAACATCTTGAGAGACCAGATACCTTCAAGTCAGCTGGCCCTGACCATCTACACCCCAGGGTACTCAAGGAGCTGGCTAGCCTCATAGCCCAGCCCCTGGCACGGATCTTCGAGAACTCCTGGTGCTCTGGTGAAGTGCCCGAAGATTGGAATAAGGCCAGTGTGGTACCTATCTTCAAGAAAGGGAGGAAAGTGGATCTGGCAAACTACAGGCCCATCAGCCTGACCTCTATCCTGGGCAAGGTCTTAGAAAAGAATATTAAAGCGGCCATTCTCAACTGACTGGCCGACGGCAACATCCTGAGGGATAACCAACACGAGTTTGTTGCAGGTAGGTCTTGCTTGACCAATTTTATTTCCTTTTACGACCAGGTGACCTATCACCCGGACAAGGGAGAGGAGATTGACATATATCTTAACTTCAGAAAAGCCTTCGATCTGGTATCACATGATCACCTCTTGGCAAAACTGGCCAACTGCGGCCTTGGGTCCACCACGATCCATTGGCTGGGGAATTGGCTCTGTGGTCGGACCCAGAGGGTGGTGGTTGCCGGAAGTCAATCATCATGGTGCGCTGTGACCAGTGGGGCCCCCAAGGCTCTGTCCTTGGACCTGTATTGTTCAACATCTTCATTAATGATGTGGACATTGGAGTCAGAAGTGGACTGGCCAAGTTTGCCAATGACACCAAACTCTGGGGTAAAGCATCCACACTTGAGGACAGGAGGGCGATCCAGGCTGACCTTGACAGGCTCAGGAAATGGGCGGATGAGAACCTGATGGTGTGTAACACCAAAAAATGCAATGCTTTCCACCTTGGGAGGAAAAACCCACAGCATGCTTATAGGCTCAGCAGTGCTGCGCTGGCTAGCACTACGGACAAAAGGGACTTGGGGGTCATGATTGACTGCAAGGTGAACATGAGCCTTCAATGTAATGCTGCAGCCAATAAAGCAAGCAAAACGCTGGCTTGCATCCATAGATGCTTCTCAAGCAAATCCCAGGACATCATTCTCCTGTTGTACTCGTCCTTGCTGAGGGTGCACCTGGAGTGCTGCATCCAGTTTTGGGCTCCACAATTCAAAAAGGATGCGGAGAAGCTTGAGAGAGTCCAGAGGAGAGCCACGCACATGATCAGAGGTCAGGAAAACAGACCTTATGATGAGAGGCTGAGAGCTATGAGACTCTTTAGCCTGGAAAAGTGCAGGCTCAGGAGCGATCTGATGGCCACCTATAATTTTATCAGGGGTGCTCACCAGAATCTGGGAGAACAGTTGTTCACCAGAGCACCCCAAGGAATGACGAGGTCAAACGGTTATAAACTCCAGCAACATTGCTGGATGTTCCTTATAACTGCCTGGACATAAGGAAGAATTTCTTCACTGTCCGAGCCCCCAAGGTCTGGAATAGCCTGCCACCGGAGGTGGTTCATGCACCTACATTGAACGCCTTCAAGATAAATTTGGATGCTTATCTTGCTGGGATCCTGTGACCCCAGCTGACTTCCTGCCCCTCAGGCAGGGGGCTGGACTCAATGATCTTCCAAGGTCCCTTCCAGCCCTAATATCTATGAAAGCTATGAAATCTTAAATTAAAACTACCTTTACATAAGTTTTTTTTTTTAAAGCATCTTAACAACAAAAATGTGATTTAAATAAGAAAAAAAGTTGATTTAAATGTTAAATCGGATTTTTTTTTAATTGTTGATTTTTATCCACCCTAGCTGGGGCCAGCAACTGGGCTGGACCCAGAGGCCTTACCTGGGGTACCAGGGGACTCCCGGGGCTTCATCAGCAGCAATCCGTTGTGCAGAGCCTGCCTGGCAGTCAGAGCATGGCTTTGGCCAACCAGGCTCCAGTTTCAGGCAGTGCACACTGCCAGCATGTATGCCACTACGCTCTTTTCAGGCTCTGGGTTTTTTGACACCAGGACCCTCTGTTGTCAAAAAAAAACAAAAAAACCTGCTGTGCTGCAAATTAACAGCACGGCAAACACCTGCATGTGTGGTCCATATTGTTTGCAGTACCACAGAAAAGTCTGTGGTGCTGCATACAGCACGTGCATGGCCATCTGGATGTGCCCATGGGCTGCAAGTGCCTAGTGCGTAGCTAACTGCTTAGCAATAGGACAGTATGGCAGAGCCCTGGGTGGGCAGCAAGGGAACTATGGCAGCCTGGCCAGGGGAGCAACTAGAGCCTGAGGACATACCTGTGGCTGGTCAGGAGAACAGCTGACCAGAAGGGGAGGTGCCCAGGGATATATGCCCTCATTCCTGATGTAAAGGGGCCAGTGCAGCCCTGAACTCTGTAAGATAAAGAGCTCTTGCTAGCTCAGACCAGCAAGGAGCTTAAGCTGCAGGCCTGGTCAGGTACTCCGAGGGGCTAGGACAGCCAGTGACTGAGAAGAGCGCTTCAACAGCTCTGTGAAACCAGGAAAGGCTTTGAGTCTTAGTTTGAAGCAGTTGCTTGCATTTCTGTTTTAGTTTATAGAGGAGGACTAGATGGTGGTGGTTAGGGGTGATAAGGAGGCCACACGGGTGCTTGATGGGCATGTCAGATCTTGAGCCCTACCAGGAACAGGGTTCAAGACAGGAGACAGAGGCTGAGGCCAAGAGGGCCAGAGCCTGAGCTCAGAAGGAGTGACCGAAGCAGGCGGAGGCCAAGGAGGCCAGAACCCAAGCCCAGAGGGGGCAACTGAGGTGCCCCTGCTCCCTCCTCTCAATATAGGCCTGCTTGCCCCCTGCCCCAGGTCATTTCCAGTGGGCTCCTGCATGGCTTCTGGTAGCAGCACACGCTGCTCCTGGTGGTGGCAAATTCCTGTACATGCCTGCTCCAGGTCTAAGTTTTAGTGGCTTAAAACTGCCTACACCTAGACTGGATGTGATGAACATTTGTTCACACCCTGAGGAGAGCTTGTTGTTCCTGGTGGATGTAGGCCCCCTGTCATTGTATAATAAATAGGTCTGACTCCTGTAGGACTAAGGAGCAAGGGAACCTAACTTTTGCCCTTGCTAACAAATGATAGTATGATGCAATAAAAAAAGATGGGCCATCTCCTACCAAAGGGCATTCTTTGCTTCATACATTATTTAACCAGTTATTGTGTGGTCAGATAGTAGGCGATCAGTTGACATTGTTTTTAAAACCCACACCAGGGTCTGGGGGGGGGGGGGGGGGGGGGGGGGTTAAATAAGAGAGAGAACTGAGAATAGGATATTTCTACATTTTTCAACGGTGTTAAAACTGATCTAATTTGTATTAAAGGAAAAATATTACACGTATAATTTCTGATCAGGAAAGAAATCAACTTTTTAAATTATGGTTGCATGTATATTAACACAGCTTCAAAATGGTAGCCAAGGTTTCCAGACTCTTTAACATTTGATAAAACGGAGCAAGTTGAGAATAAATGAGCATCCTGCCTCTTTCTTAAAACTGATATATGCAAAGCATTAAGAATTAAATGTTGCTTTTTTTGGTGTTCAGTTTTATGTTGATATGGATGTGTCAGCGTCAGTAATTAAACACCCTTCCTGTATGGCAGAAAGCCCAGAACTGAATGTTTTCCAGTGCAAGTATTTACTTTATTCCACTCAAACTGAGGCTGCTACACTGTTTGCTAATGCCTAGCTTTCTTTTATTCAATAACCAGTTTTATTTGCAATAGGCTTTTATTTTTGAAATAATTGAAGCAAACAAACCTTCGCTACATATTAAGATGCTGCAGCAAAAAAAGTTCAAGTATGTGTATGTAGTATGAATCGGAACTCGTGGTAGAGGTGATATCGTTTATTAGACCAACTAGATTTTTGCAAAAAATAAAAATAAAATATTCTTTAACTGCAAGCTTTTCAAGCATGAGCACCTTCTTCAGGCATAGGAGAAAAGATTGTAAAAATTCTCCTAAATAGAAATGAAAGTTCATATTTCATAGGAGAGTTGAAGATGTGGTAAAATCTCCTGCTTGGAACAGTTCATTTTATACGCAGATTAGGCTCAGAGAAAAGTTGGAATAGTCTGTTTACCTCTAAGTTGTTTGGTAAGCAGAGTCGAGGTAGGGTGCTAGTGCCCGAAAGCTTGCAGTTAAAGCATTTATTTTTTCAAAAATCTAGTTGGTCTAATAACAGATATCACCTCTACCACAAATTCTGATCCCTTTTGCTTGTAGACCAATATGGCTACAACCTGGATACCTGACTGTATAGAGTGTGAGCATTCAAAGAAGTCTGCCATATGACTATAAAAAAGAAAAAAAAAAAAAGTGAGGGTTAACTTTTTTTATTTTACGTTTGGATTTGGAAATCTGAAAAGAAAAACACATCTATTTAGTTAATCTGCTGAAAGATTTTAGAATTTATCATTTTGATAGGGACTAGATAACTTCAGGAAAGTGCTGAAACTGTTCTTACATCAAACCTATATGCTAAAGTATATGTTTCTTTATCTTTTCTTAGATCCTATTTCAAGAGACTTGGATAGAGGTTTTTCAGTTGTAGGTCCAAATCAACTGTCCCTTTCTTTCATATGTGAGAGAAAATTCAGTATTTTCATGTTGTCAATAGCAAGTTATTACTTAAAGCCAGTGCTATAATGTAGCTTTTCAAAATTGTAATTTCTTTTGAAATTGAAAAGTAGCTACTCAGAATGGAATTATAGACCTATGGAATTGCTGCTGCTTTGCACATGCAAACATTTCAGGATAGGATATGAAATGAATTGCTGCTGAGTTGGCGAGATTAAACGGATGACTGGATCATTCAGCATAGAATTTCCTGCATAGCATGTTAGCTTTCCTTTTCAGTGATTGGTTTTGGAGAGGAAAGTCTTACAGGAAAAAGCTGTCTGTAACATATGATGATTTTGTTGAAATAACACAGAAAACAAAATATATAGATATATAATGTTTGACTAAAAGATTTTCAGTTTTTTTGTCACATTCTATTAAAATTATTTTCCTATAAAAACAGATAAACAATGTTTTATCTCCGTTTTTATAGAAAATTGGCTATGACAGACTAAGAATTATTATATATTATTTCTGTTCATGGAGAAGCATTATAATAAATATATTGGCTAATAGCATTTCCTTAAGGTAATAATTCTTATTTGAATAACAGTCATATCAAAACATTTTTCTATTAATAATTATATTGGAAACTATATAGTTTAACTCTACATTTTTATTGTATACAGAGGTACAAAATTCTTACATAAGAAATAATTCTTAAATTGCTTTTCATCTACAATTCGCCTCACACAAAACTAAGCATAACTATTAACGTCAGATGTTTTGATGGTATTATGATGAGAGTGGGATCGATGTTGGCTTTGATAGTAATAGGATGCTGCCTGAACATAACCAAGAGTACATTTTTTATTGTTGGGGGGCAGGGGGCAATGAAAAATCCTAATTTGAAAAGTACCCATGTGATGTTACTAAGTTTTTTTGTTTACTAGTTCAGAAATAAGTATTGTAGTCTAGAACTGTGTTAACCACCTAAGATCATCATGCTCTGGAGCAGTGTTGAGGGAGGGAAGGAGAGGAAGGGAGGAACGTGCAAGACTTCAGAAAACAGACTTTTAACAAATTCAGGGAACTGGTGGGCAGGATCGCATGGGAGACAAATCTGAGGTTGGGGGGAGGATTCCTGGAGAGCTGGCTGTACATTAAGGAGGCCAGATTAAGGTTGCGAGAGTATGCTCTCCCTGTGCAATGAGAGGATAAGATGGGTGTCAAGAGCCTGGCCTCACTAAACATTGACCACAGAGAGGAATCCTGCATAAAGTGGAAACTTGGCCAGGTTACTAAGGAGTACAAGAGTATTCACAAGAATGCAGGGAGAAAATAAGGTCAAGACATGAACTGCAGTGCAGCTAGCAAGGGCAAGAAAAAGCATTCTGTACAAGTCAGAAGTAGAAGGAAGAACAAGGAAAGCATAGGTCCCTGAGTAACTGGGGAAGATGATGTAATAATGAATGATGCAGAGAAGGCTTAAGTATTTAATGGCTTTTTTATGTCAGTCCTCACAAACAGCATAAGCCATCAGATGAAAAAGGTAGCTAACAGCACAGGTTGAAGAGGAGATCAGCCTAGAATAAGAGAAGGACAAGTTAAAGATTAGTTGCAGAAGCTAGATATATTCACATCTGCAGGGCTGGTTGAGATGCATCCTAGAGTATTCAAGGAATTGGCTGAGGTAATTTCAGAGCCACTGGCTATTGTCTTTGAAAGCTAGAGGAGGTTGGGTGAAGTCCTGGACAACTAGAAAAGGGCAAATATAGTGTCCATCCCTAGGTTCGGACGGGGAAGGAGCTGGGGAATAACGGAATGGGTGGTCTGACCTTGAAACTGGAGGAGAACAAAATGATCAGGAAATGCCAACCTGGATTAATCAAAAACAAGTTATGAGTCATGACTGACTAATTTGATTTCTTTTCTATGACACAGTGGCAAGGGGAGAGCAGTGATTGTGATATACTTTGATTTTTAGTGAGGCTTTTAACACTGTTTTCTCTGACATTTTTATTAGTAAACTAAAGAAATATAGTCCAAATTAAGGCAGTGTAGGGTGGATACGTAATTATTTGGATCAGCATGCTCAAAGAGTAGTCCTCAATGGTTCAATGTCTAACTGGGAGGAGGTATCAGGTGGGGTTGCCAAGCATCTGTCCTGGATCCAATATTGTTTAATATCTTCACTAATGGTTTGGATGATGGGATTGGTAGCACAGTTAACATGTTTGCAGATGACACTAATCTGGTTGGAGCTGCAGAAAGTCTGGAGGATAAGATTACAATAAAAAATGACCTTGATATATATTGGAAAATGATTCAAAGTTAACTGAATGCAATTCAACAATGTCAAGTACAAAGTCCTGCACTTACAATGGAACAGTCACATGTACAAATACAGACTGTGGAACAACTGGCAATATTGCAGAAAAGCACCTGAGGCTTCTCATAGACGGTAAATTTAATATGAATCAACAATATGCTGTTGTTGCCCGCCCCCCAATGCAAAAGGACAATAACAGACTGGGCTATATTAATAGGAGTGTCACTAGCAAGTCAAGAAAAGTGATTCTTCCATTCTGATCTGCAAGGGTCAGACCTCGCTTGAAGTACTGTGGCCAGTGTTGGGCATCATGCTTTTAAGAAGAACTAAACAAATGAAAGAGTCCAGTGGAAAGCAGCAAAAAAGGTCTGGGAAGTGACTTACAAGGAACGTTTAGAAGAACTGGTGTTACTTATTCTGGAGAAGGGAAGACTGGGAGGTGGAGAAAGGTTAATAAGTCATAACAAGAGTTGTTATAAAGAGGATGATCACTCAGCTGGGTTTTTTTTGCAACTGCATAGGACAGGACAAGTAGTAATGGCTTTCAACTAAGCAAGAGAGATGTATGTTGGATGTTAGGAAGAACTTTCTCTGAGGGTACTTAATCACCAGAACAAAATTTCTTACAGAGGTGGTAGAGTTTTCATCCTTGGAAGTTTTTAAGTGCTGGTAAGACAAACACTTGACTGTGCTGGTTTACATAGAGATGGTTCTGCTGTGAACTGGAGGTATGCCTTGATGGACTCCTGAGGGCCCTTCCATCCATATTTTCTACAATTCTTTGACTTATCAGTCTGATGCATGAAAATTACTTAGCTTTGCAAGAAGCCATGGAAACTACACTTCACTTCTCAGATACCTTTAGGAGGCATGCATTTAAGTAAGAGGGGAATAACAGTATTTTGCAAGTTCTGTTCTTTGCTCTTCTGAAAAGTGCTTTTATCCTAAAATATGTTTACTCTCCCTAGCTTCTCTATAATTGGAGAGAGAGTCACTAAGAGTTTCAAATGACTATCAGTATGGAAATATCATCAGATGTTTGTTTGGGTCTTCCTCCAAAATCATTGCCAGTGCTTTCTGAATAACTGGAAAAGGGAATTTACAAGACATCCTTGTGAACTAAAACACACCCCTGCATCATAACTTCATGGAGGCTGCTCACTGCAAAGAAATACCAGAATTGATGCATCAAACCTAAGGAATCCTTTTTTTACAGGCTACTCATGAACAAAACTGTCATTTCTGTATCTATCAGGGGAATTTCCAGGTAATCTCTTAAGAACCCTGGTCAAATTGTGATCTGTCTTGACAACATGAGATACATTTAGAAACTGATTCTTCATCAAGCATCTATCTTGTCCCAGAGAAGGTAGTTCAGATGTATAGAACCAGATGGTAATTCAGCCTTGTAAAATGTACACATGAGAGCGATCACAGACAAAGCTCCGGACACTCTTGATATATTGTATTGTTCTGATTGTAAATCTGTATTTTTCCCCTCAGAAAGAACGATTAAAATTGCACTTGATTTTTTTATGCAGGATAAACTATAATCAGGGACCCCCTGCAGTTTTGACTTTTGTAACTTCAGTGTACTTGTTTATGCAATAAAAATACCAAGTCAGAATTTTTTAAGTGTAGTTTTTATTTTGGTATCTTTTATCTCATTTAACCATTTAGGTCTTTCTCCATTACTTTATTCTCCTGTAGTATTTTGTAAGTACAGTAGCAATTCAAGGTCTTTTATTTGTAGTTATTGAGTTATACTCAGAGAAAAATTATTTTTCCAAAAATTGAACCTGAAAATGCGATGTTGACTTGTGGCCTGGGTCAACCTATAACCAAAACAACACGGTACATCTAAAATGGTATTATGAGTTTTAACACTTAAATCAGCAGCCTGTTTCCTTTACTACTTCTCCCCCTGTCCATCAGCACTTGAATGCCATCAACAGTCAGCAAACCAGTGTGACTTAATTTCCTATTCGTTGAAATATTTTCCATCTTCCTCAGTCTTCAACCAGTGCTTTACCTGACAGACTTTTCAGTATATCTGAAAAATTAGGCTCAATAAACTTGTAATGTCCAATAATGATAGATTGACATGGTTCACTTAAGAATGCTGTCGTAGTTTCAGGCCTTACATTCTCCTCCCCTACTTAATGAGTGCATTCAAGTCAATATACTGACACCCACTTTTCCTCATTCTTGTGTCCCTGTAATGGGGTTCAGGTCCAGGGGTGGCTGTTTATGCTCCTGAAGTTTCCTCAGCCCTTATCCACGCCATTCTTTTTGTACAGTCACACCTTCATTCTTCTGCCATACATTAATGTATCTAACTTTTAGATAAAGGAGGCTTTCCCCCGGGCTTCCCAAACCTGATCATCTTCTCATGACCACAGGTGTCCGTGGTCATTGCCTTAAGGCAGGGGCAGGCAGTCTGGCCGGTGAGCCAGATTGGGCCCACAGCAGCCTATTATCCAGCAGCCCCTGCCTGTGTTGCTGCAGCCAGTTTCTATGGATCCCCAAGGAGTGGTGGTGCCATGACAACGCGGGTCCAGGGTTTTCACAGAGAGCGGCCCCAGCAGCTCTGGCTGGGCAGGGAGCTGCTCTGGGTCTGGAACTGTGATTTTGCAGCGGTGACAGCGTAGTCCAGAGCTGGGACAGAGCTACAATCTGCTAGTGACACTCCGTGCCATGCTGTCACCACTGTAAGATCCCAGCCCCTGCCCCAGAACAGTGTCCAGTCCAGCTGTGTGCCCTGCCCATGCTGCTGGGGCTGGTCTCCATGGAAGTCCCAGCCACACGCTGTCACGGCACCCCTGCTACTGTTCTGTCCATGGAACCTGGCTGCAGCAAGGTGGGCAGGGGCTGCTGGGAAATGAAGTTTGACTGTTGGCCGTATCCACCATTTTGCCCACCCCTACTTTAAGGGCTAATTGTGTGGTTCCATCTGCCCCTACACCATGCTCTATGCCTCACAGGTGTTATCATTCACTGGTATTGATTCAACTTCCAGGGTGGCCTGCTCCTCCCGGGCACTTTGCCTCTCTTGACTACTCCCAAGCACTGCCTTCCTACCTGGAGTTATGTACTCTGCCTCTCGTGGACTCTCAGACCCCCTGGTCCCACACTTGGCCCCTGCTGATCGCACTCTGCCCTTCTGTGGGCTCCTGGACCCTTTGGATCCATTCTCAGCCCCCTCCTCGGGCTCCTGGACCCCTAAATGGGCCCTTAGGAATCTTCTATACCCCTTAGTCCCTTCCCCAAAACCTCCAAATTGCCATAGGCTGTATTCTCCATGCTGGCATTCAGGAGCTGCAGCCATCCTGCTTAGGCAGTGTTCCCTTAGTGGCCTCCAGGCCCTCCTACCTGCTCAGCTTGGCACCTGGGCTTATATCCTTGCTAAGCCCAGCCCTTTCTGGGTCATATGGCTCCTGATTTACCCCAGCCACACCTGCTGCCTGCTTTTCCTACCACCTGCCAGCTCTTAAAGTAGCAGGAGCAGCAAGCCTCCTGCTACAATCACTCAATTGTCAGAGTAACTCTAACCACACCGCTAGACTAGCAAACAATTCAAAATGCAAAATTTATTAAAGGCTTTAATAGTCTTCTTCTGATTAGCGGCAAGTAAGTAGATATGTAAATAGAGTTGTCAGTCATTGCAGCTCTGTTAGGTTTCTACACTATCACATGGTATTCTTGTTGCATGGTTCCTGATTTTTACCTCATATGTGTTGGAGCTATTCTTCGAGACATGGCAAGTACGTACATCTAAGTATGTATAAATCTATTTACCACATGTACATGTAGAAACAGCAATATTTGAATATAACTTTAGAATAGGTGTATCAAGCTTATTTGGCTGCATGGACTAAATCTGGACTATAGGGCTTCTTGCAAACTAGACCAGCAGTATTGAAAGCATTAATACCCATGGTTGTTGGAGTTGCTGCATCAGCACTGCTCCAGAACCCTAGGGGCTTAACACAGCTTCCACTAACCTCCCATCTTTTCCCCATTGTTGTTTTTATTTATCCAAATACAAGACAACCCTGAATTTAAAGCAGCCTCCCAATAATTCAATTCTATATATGGAAAAATTATAAATTTATTATAATTTTCTTTGTATACAACCTAATTATTGGAGGATCATCTTAAATTCATCCCCCCTCACTACTGCAGACAGTGAGGGAAAGGTAATGAGGGTGGCAGTTGGCGGGGCAGATTGGGGAGGAGGCAGTAATGGTTGTGGGGGCCTGTCGGGGGCAGGCAGTGGAGGGAGCACGTGGGTGGTAGGGGACAGTCAGTGTGGAGGTTGTAGAGGAGGCAGGAAGCTTGCCCCCTGCCACCTGTTCTCCCCCCCACGCGTGCGTACACACACTTATCTCCCTCTTATGCATGCCCCCCACAGCCTTGGGTTCCTGGCCCCACCTTCTTCCTGTCTGCCTCCCCCTTGAAGTCTCTACCCCTCTCCACCTACCCCCTTAGCTTTGTTCCATGTCAGCAGGCTTTGTCCACACTGCCATTTAGAGGCACTGAGCATGGGCCCAGCCCAGCCCTGTGCGCAGAGCTGACACCACTGAAAGAGCCATGCCCCAGGCTGTTGAGAGGGCAGAGCCTGCTGCTGGCATGGAGCAAAGGTGAGGGAGAGTATGACAGAGGAGAGAGAAAAAAAGTGGTATCAGGTGGGGAGGGGGCACACAGGGCAGCCAGGAGGGGCATGCACAATGATGCAGTGACTCCAAGAAATGTGGTGCCATGTACCATGGGACAGATCTAAGTCTCAGAAATGGATCATCCAGGCCATGAGAAGCCACACAGACTATGCATTTGATATATCCCTGAACAAGAGCATTCAGGGATTTTGTTTAGGTATTTTTGGGGGAGGGTTTTTTTTTTGTATTGTTCTCTGTTTAATTCACTATAAGGAGTTAATACGTGGATCACTGCAGTATGGATTTTAAGCCAGAAATATGTGAAATTCAGTAGCGTAGTACCTGAGTAACTGAGTATAATTTATGAAGTACAGCATTTAATCTTTTGTAGATTTCTTCAGTAGTTATAGTACATGCTGAGTGCTAAAATGCAAAATAAGAACAGAAGAACTCTAGCTTTCTAGCTTTTTCCTCTGCATGCTTCACATGTGACACCAAAACTAATTGTCATTGCTTTTCCTTTGATATCATATGAATGTTATGTGGCAAAATGGATGATCTAGAGTAGTGCTGATAGGCTGAAACGTGGTAAATGCAGTAATAGTGCATCCCAGGCCTTCTCAAAATCATGGAAGTACAGGGTGCAGAGTGAAGGGTACATCTGCAGTTGCTGTACATTGCTGCATCTCGTTTAGCAATCTATTGACTTTTTCGGGGGTACAGTTTTGGGGACTGCTACAGAAGAATTTTTTATTATTTTATTTATGTGGCAGCTATTGCAAATGGATCTGTCAAGGTTCTATGCAGACCATATTTCCATGGACTTCATTTTAACTTTCAGGTCCCTTCTGATCATTGATTCGCCCCAGGATAGATTCATAGTTTAAATGAAAGGTTCTCCACCGGAGATGTGGAATACTTTTTCTTTCTCTTCTATTGAGGAATCTCAAGCAAGCTAACATCTTCCAGTACAACTGCAACCTGTCACTGGTAGTGATTGGCTGTCCAGTGCCTGCCTCCTGCCTGAAGTTCTTCATATCATTGTTTTAGTTTTTATATATGGGGTAGAAATTCTAGAGTACAGCACCTACAGAGCAGATTTTCAGAGATGGAGAGTGCATGCTACTGAAATAAAAGATGTGACTAGCTTTGCTGCAATGCAGAAAGTAAACAGGGAGAAACTTCTCCTGCATAGTCTCCCAGACAGAAAAGTTTTATATACTGTTTGCTTTACAGGCCCATCTGCCGCAGTGCAGACGAGGCACCCATGAAGAAGACTGCTGACTCTCAGTGCCAGGTCCAGATGCTCAGAAGCAGAAGAAAGAGGCAAGGGATGACCTGCTGATAAAAGATGCGCAGGGACTTTGGCAGAAAGTCTGACTGCCTCTTCAAGCCTCAAAGAGATGCTGGAGCGTGAGTGCAAATACAAGCTGGGAGAAAGCAGAAGATGGTATCCATTGCTTGAGATCATGCCAAGGGGATGCAGGAGCAAAAGAGCCAGCAGCAGATGGACCTTTTTTGCATGTTATATGATGGCCAGCAGGTACTAGAAATGCCCCATCAGGCCTGGCCTCAGTCATGGTCATTATATTACCAAATCCTGCTGCCAGTAATCTTTTGGTGGAATGTCCATATACATATGGTCATCTGTACCAAACAAATGGTGTATCCCAAATTATATAGGAACATCAGAGGATTAACAAGTCAGCTTGCTTATGTGCATATAACCTTTTAGGTTATGGATTGCTCTTAGGGAAACTAAGAGCTGGTAGTGTTTACTTTGAATAAGTTATTTTGTCTTGTACTACAAAAGTATTTTAGCAAAAGGAGAGGGTGAGAAATTTCACAACACTTGACTCTTTTTTTCTAAAGCAGTATTGGCTTCACAACACATACACAAACAGATTGTCTGGCTCAAGATACCTGTATGAACATCTAATTCCTTTCCCCCCTTCCCTCATTTCCTTTTCCAAGCTAAAGTTTGTGAGAACACAAGGTGCCCCTTACTTCCTTAGTTCTCCTAAGCTGGGGTATCTAACCTTTTTTAACAAGTGTACCCCTTCTGGTGGCAGCAGCCAGATGCAGGGCAGGGGCTCACACGTGGAGGCCGCTGCCGCCAACCACCATTCCGTGCCACCGCCATTGCACCCAGCTTTCCCACAGCCCGTTGTACATGCAGCTCTGTGGGCTGCTGACAGGCCTCATGCCCAGCCAATCGCATGCTGCCTGTCAGCAGACTACGGGGCCGTGTGTGTGACTGGCCACGGGAAAGTGACACATGGCAGCGCAGGGTAGTGGGCAGTGGCCACCACCACATGAGCCCCCCACCCCTACACCTGTCCGCAGAGGGGC